>NC_055988.1:107060064-107369412 GCF_018446385.1 Zingiber officinale
TGAATTATTTTTTGAAAAGTTAATTTTTAATATTAAAAATTAAAGAAAATGGAAATTTGGAAACTATAATTTTCTAGCATTAAACAATCTATTTTACATATCCATAAAAATTATCATAATTTTAGAGTTGAAAATATATTTTAAAAATTTATTTTCAAAAATTAAGTTGTTCTACTAAAAAAATCATTTCTGTTTGATTAAATAATGTTTTATTGTGAAAAGTTTTTCACTAATATAGATTATTCTGTTTAAGTTTGATAAAAACATTTAGGATTTTTTGAAATAGAAAACTATTTTTAAATTATTTTTGTCAAAAGAGAAGGTTAATTAGTAAAAATAAAATATTTTTTTTAAAAAAATTAGTCTACTAGTAATTCTTGTTATGTAACCCTAGAAAAATATTTTTAATTTTTCTAATACTTTATTTTATTTTTCCAAATTTTTTTTATATGAGTAAAGGGGGAGAAATAAGTACAAGTTAAAGGGGAATTAGGATTTTATCCATAATTACAAAATTTTTTAACTTAGTTAACTCATGGTATTACAATTTTTTGTTATAATTGAAATTTACTTTACTTAATTATGTTATTGTATTTTTTTTTTAACCCTAACTCTAACTTAGGTTGGTGTACATCAAAAAGGGAGAGATTATAAGTATCCCGTGGTAAGTTCGATGTGGTCAACCAAGTTAAGTTAGGTCATGTTTGTCTTTGATGGCTATCAGAAATCATATAGAAGCAAGTTGAACTCGATTGGAGATTTGATTGATGGAATCAGTTGAATGGTCAGATTCAATAGTCGACCGAAGTTCAAATAATAGATAAAATAAGATAGATTTCAGAAGATTCAGAAGTTGTTCAATGACATGAACAGTTGTCGGAGACTATATTAATAATTGATGGTGTGCACCAGTCGACTAATGTTTGAAAGGAAGTCAATAGTTCAGCAGGAGTTAAGCATTCATATAAAAAGAATGATTACTTCATTTAAAGGTAGAGCTCTCATCTCAAGCTAAGTTTTTGTGCTAACCCCTTGCTAAGAAGTCCTTGAGCTCAACCTCCATCATTGGTGCAAGCATCTTGAAGAAGAAGAAGCCTTAGACACTACCATAAGAAAAATTCTTGTAACTTCTTCTTACTTCAACTCCATTTTGTATTGTATTGTAACACTACCATAGAAGGTTTCTTCACCTTTGGATCTTGTCTAAGAAGGAAGAAATCAATATAAGTGGTAGAAAACTAGATTAACCTTAGACATAGTCACCTTAGGGGAGGCGGTGAATAAAATAAAACCACTTGTGTTAGCGACTATGTGTGTTGTGCTTGTTTTGCTTCAACTTTCTGTTGCACATTCTAAACGATGAAGAGATTAGAGCTATTCAACCCCTTAGTTGTCAAGGTTCTAATAAGTGATATCAGAGCAAAATTACCCCGGAGGACTGAAATCTAGAGGAGCAAAGTTTTTGAACTACAAAATGTTATTTAAAGAGGGTCACAACACTACTCGACCACCTTACTTGGAAGGAAACAACTTTGCCTACTAGAAAAGTTGCATGAAATACTATCTCATGACTGAAATCGACATGTGGTTCTTTGTGACCAAATGTTTCACTACGCCAACCAAGGAAGACAAAAAAAATTGGAATCCAAAAAATGGTCTGCTAAACAAAAATGGAAGGCACAAGCTAATATTAAAGCAATTGTAACTCTTCAATGCGGACTGAGTTCAGAGTAGCTAAATAAAGTTGGTCCATTTAAAAGTGCCAAGGAGTTGTGAGACAAACTTATTAAGCTAAATGAAGGCACTAGGAATTCTACAACAACCAAGAGAGACCTCCTCATCAACCAAATGCAAAATTTCATCACGAAGGAAGGATAAATGAAAAGTCAATTGCATGGGAAGTTCAAGGAACTCCTCAATAGTCTCCATTCAATTGGATAAATTATGGAGAATCGAGACATCATCAGTTGTGAACTAAAATCCTTCTCAAGAAATTTATTATGGTCATCAATGGTTGATGCCTATAAAGTTTCAAATGATTTTTCTATTGTTAAGTTATATTAATTATTTTGTGAATTAAAATTTCCTGAACTAGCCAATTCAAGTCATAAAGAAAAGAGTTTAGCTTTGGTTGAAGGTGAAAGGATCAAGAAGAAAAATAAAGAAAATAAGAAAGAAAAGAAGGAAGAGTCCTCTTCCAATTCCTAACAAGGAAGTGACAGTGACGAGGAACTATCATCCAGCGAGATGACTAACTTTGTCAAGAAAATGATGAGGCACTCTCAAAAGTTTAACAAGATGGATGTTAAGAAAATGTTTAGTGATAACAAAAGAAAGGGTATGTCTTTGGTAAGGTCAAAATTCAAATCTGATGTTATTTGTTATGAATGCAACATGAATGGTTATTACAAATATAAGTGTCCAGAATTACAAAAACAAGAAGAAAAGACAAAGACCACATGGGATGATTCTCCTTCCAGCTCATTGGAAGAAAAAGATGAAGGAAAGACCTCAAGGAACTTAGCACTTATGACGTAGGACAATGTCGAGAGAAGTGAGGATAAAAAAACAAGTCATGGAGAGGATGTCAAGTCCTTGAGTAAGTCATCATCTAGTGATGACGAGGTAACTTCACCAAAATTAGATAAATTATACTCATATTCTACTATTGCATGTTTAACAAATGTTTTATCAAAATCAAAAGGTAGAGTTAGAGAGTTACAAAATGAATTGAAATCACTTAGGATTGAGAATGTACCATGCGAGACTTGCATGCATCATGAGAATGTTATTATTCAAATTGATGAACTTAAAAATGAAACTGCATTCTTGAAATTGCAAGTAGATGATCTTAGAAATGCATTGGAAAATATTTCCTCTAACTCCAAATATTTACGGGGGTGTATTCAATCAAGAGATTGAATGACTTTCATTGACTTTATTTTAATGATAGACTTTTGTGGAGTTCATAGATATTTATTGACTTTTATAAAATCTCATATAGTTGTGAAAAGAATTTCATAGAGTTCTATAGACTTTTTTGCAAGACTTTTATAGACATTTGTAAATTTCACGGAAACTTATAGATTTAAGGGGGTGTATTCAATTTTGGAAAAACGTAAGCGGTCATGGTCACGCATTTAAATAAAACCTAAAATACCTAATTAAATTTATTTTTTTAATAAAATAATAAATATCAAACTTGTCCATTTTTGAACTTTTTATATTTTTATCTTGTTTGGGCTAAAAACAAAGAGAAGATAGCGTCTCACATAAAAAAAAACTTTAATAATATAATTTTAAACCCAACAATATTATAATAATTTCAAATATTTTTTATTTATAATTTTGATCCAAATTAACCTGAAATGTTGATCAACCCTTTAATTTGGTCAAACTTTTTAATAAAATATTAAATTGATAAATTTGATTAGTAATACAATTAATAATATTATTATTAATTTGATTAGTAATAATATTATTAAAATAAATAAATATAAATATATATAATTTATTTAGGAATTTTTAAAATTTAATAAATTTTATAAAATATTTTTAGGTCGAATTTCATTAGACTTTATTAAATTATCTATTAATTAAGTTGAGAATTAATTTGATTTATTAATATATATTTTATATTAAAACCTACTATCGCAAGTTTCTCTTCCCTATACGCACAACGCCGCCATCCAAAGCAAGTAGTCAACGGAAGCATCACCGACCGCCTCAAACAATTTTTATATTTGTTTTCCTCCTTTCTGACGCACCGTGGGTTTCACTTGATGACACTCATTGTTTCCCATCACGAAAAACCGGAGAAAAAATCTCCTCCTGTAGTCCGCCGCCGTGAGTCACCGTTGGAGAAAAGGCTGCAAGCGGCTACTGTTCCGTTCCAACCATTCCGATCCATTTTTTTGTCGTTATAACATCAGAGAACGATATTTCAAAGGACTCTCAGCTTCGCATAAAATGCATGCTGAGAGGTTGATGTAGGTCGCCGAGAGGTTGAACAAGGACAAGGCCTTTAAGATCAAAGAAATAATCAAAATCGAGGAGCGGGAAGAGAAAGGACTTATTTGTAAAAAATTAAAGCGATTTGAAGTCTATAGAAATCTCAAGGATCAGGAGAAGACTTTTTATTTTATTTTTAAAATTGTACAAAGTGTTTTGGAGAGCTCTTATTGGTTAAAATTTATATCCAAGGATTTTTAAAAGAATCCATGAAAATCTATTGAAACTTTCGATACTAAAAGATTGTCATAGAGTTTTAAAAAGTCAAGTTTGAATACCATATGACTTTTTAAAACTCTATAAAAATCTAATTTGAATACCACTAGATTTCTATAAAATTTATATAAGTCTAGATTGAATACACCTAGACTTTTAAAATCCACAAAAATCATTCAAAGTGATTAAAAATCCAACATTGAATACACATTTATTAGACATGATTTTAGGAGCTCAACGGGGTATTTATAACAAAGTAGGATTAGAGTATAAACAAAAATAAAAGAAAGTTAAATATATGTCCTTAATCAGTAGACATAGTCTTTCTAAAATTAAAATTGTACAAGCATGGGTATAGAAGAAATATATTATTGATGCTACAACATCTAAAATTTGGACACAAAAATATTTAGTTCATCATGCTTAAACAGGCATGTTCCGAAGGGGAGTATCCAATAATATGATTTATAAATAACGGATGTCGAGGACTCATCAAATTTCTCATCACTTAAGAAAAAAATAAAATATCATTTCTTTACGTAATAATGAAGAACTGAAAGTTGTAGGAATATGTGATATTGAAATTTCTACCGGAAGTACATTGTCATCTCTGTTTGATTTAATTTATTTTCAAGTAATTGCTTTACATTCATAACTGTACCAACAAGAATTAGGAGAAATGATTCACACTTCTAATTGTGCTCGATCAAGTATATCGATAAAGAATTAGTGTGAGATAGATCATAATTAAGTTCGAAGGTGAAGATAATGCAGAAATATTCTTGAAGATTTAGTGAGGATGATCATTAGACAGTAGCCGACGGTGTTCAAAGTATTGATCTATTTCTTTTTTAAATTTATAATGGATGGTATTCTCTGCTAATGTCCTTAAGCATTCAAATAACATACAATTGATACCTCAAGGACTTTGATTTTAAAAAAATATAGATCCGTTACATTAACGATCCCCTTAGTATCGGTCCCATGAATATAGAGGGAGATACATAAGGACTTTAATTTCAAACAACTGCAAGTGATGACTGAAGATCAATCATACTTTCTTTATCAATCATTTCCTTAAAAGCTCCTTTTGCACTAGTCTTTGATTCTCTTTTATTTTGTCATAGTTGTCTATAATTTATCGACAATTATCTCTTAAAATAGAACAACATCATCCTAGAGATTCTTCTTCTGGACTGAACACTCAAAATTCTCCTGGACATGGGAAAGAAAAAGCTTTAGTGCTAAAAATGAGAAGAATAGTTTAGTTTTTTTTTTCTTTTTTTTTGGAATGGAATGGAATGAAATGCTAGAGGAAATTTCTTATATAAAGAGGGAACTATATAGTGAAACAAGTAGAACGCTTATATATTGAAACAAGAAGAGCGCTTATGCATTGCATGAGGGTTATTTTTTAAAGCAATCATTACTTAAAAATATTATACATTAGTGTGACATTGTTGAGAAAAGATTGTTGCAAATATATTTTTTTAATATTTCTTTTTAACAGTCCACATATAAGACAGTTTTTATTTTTATGAAATGATCAATTTTATTTTATTAAATGATTTGCATTATTATAGTTTAATTTTCTATTAAATGGTTTTTATTTTTTTAAATTTTATTATGATTAAATAATTATAATTATGAATAATTACTTAATTTATATTCGCCTAGATAGATAGATAGATACCTCTTATGCCACATATCTCGTAAACATCTTAATTTTTTTTATTATTTTTTTAAGCTCTCGGTTATGTCAATCAGATTTTGCCTTTAGAGTTTAGGAGTTGAGTTATAATATTAAGTACAAAAAAAAATTTAAAATGAAAAAAAATTAAGATGCTCACAAGGTATACTCAGTATACACTCCCAATAGTGCATATCTTGTGAGCACTATGTGTATTTTTTAATAAATTTCTTTAGCTTTAATATTATAACCCAAACCCTAAAGATTAAATTCTAAACTATAAACTCTAAAAAACACAAAAAAAGAAGAACAAAATACACTTGGTGCTCATAAGGTGAGCACCATTAGGTGTGTAGGCTAACATTTATATATATATATATATATATATATATATATATATACAAGAATGCTAATCTACACACCTCATGGTGCATACCTTGTGAGCAACACGTGTATTTTTATTTTTTTTATTAGAACTTAAGGTTTAGGGTTTATGTTATAGTATTTAAGCTAAAGAAATTAAAAAAGAATTACACAGGATGGTCACAAGATGTGTACCATGAGGTGTGTATGTTAGTAAATCTATATATATATATATAGGATTGTTACCCTATGTATCTTATTATGCTCACCTTTGTTGGTACAATCTTCTTTGGGACAAAGCTGACCAAGTTGATTAAGCTTGAGTTGACTTGAGCTTGAGTTTTAATGTTTTGACAATATGTGTGAATGAGAAGTTAAGTAGATCAAGGTTGGCTGAAGACTTGACTGGCAAAGTCTTAGTTGAAAGTTAGGCAAACGAGAAGTTCTAACTAAAGGTTAGGCAAATGAAAGTCCTAGTGGGACTAGGCAAACCTAGTTGGGAAGTAAGGTTAAGTCCAAGATGGGTTAGTTAGGAGCTAAACACTTGGCACAAGGGAAGTCCTAGTGGGACTAGGTAAACCTAGTTGGAAACTAGGTTAAGTCCAAGTTGGGGTAGCTGGGAGCTAAACAATTGGCACAAGAAAAGTTCTAGTGGGACTAAGTAAACCTAGTTAGAAACTAGGTTGAGTCCAATGTGATTTAGCTGGGAGCTAAACACTTGGCATAAGTGAAGTCCTAGTGTGACTAGGCAAACTTAGTTAGGAACTAGGTTAAGTCTAAGGTGGGTTAACTAGGAGCTAAACACTAGGCATAAAAGAAATCCTAGTTGGGAACTAGGCAAGGGAAAGTCTAAGTTGGTCAAGGCTTGACTAGACACTTGATGAAAAAGTCTTGGCAAGTCAAGATTGATTGTATGTTAGGCAACGAGAAGCCCCAACAAGTCATGGAAAGCTTCAGATTGGGAAAAATAACCCTAAAACCATATTTAAGGGATTAGGGTTGAACAATCAATTGGTCCAAAGCCAATCGATTGGGAGCCTTTCTTTGCGAAATAGAAGGGCACTGGATTGATTGGGTAATCGATTAAGGCTTTGATCAGGTGATCTATTCAGAGGCTTTCTTCGTAAAAGGAGAAGGGTGTTGGATCAATTGGGTAATCAGTCAATTGATTGATCAGGTGATTGGGAGGCTTTCTCCAATTGATCAAGTGATTGATTGGCAGAAATGCAACTGAACAATAGCTTCCTAGACTAATTGGGTAATCGATTGGGAAGACTCTTCTTCACAAATAGCAACACGCTTGATTGATTGAGTGATCGATTAAGAAGTTACTTAATCGAATAAAGCTATGACTTAATTGATTGAGGAAAAGGGGAAAAGAGTCATTGTGAGGTTTAGATGGCTGGATTTGATCTGATCTAATGCGGTAATCGATTGGAGGTAAGGTTAATCGATTGGAAACCCTAAATCAGCGTGATATAAAGGATTTCACAAAGGATTCAAATTACTCTTCTTCTCTACCAATTTTTGCAAGTTCTTGAGGTTTTGGAAGAGAAATGTTGCTGCACTTTCCAAGCATCAAGAGGCAATCCAGAGCAACAAGAGATAAAGAGTAGGTTTTGTATTGTTGTATTTACTTTCTTGTTCTTGTTGCATCTTTGTTGTATTCTCTCATTGTATTTCTCATATTGAGATTGTACAAGGATTCTCCACCCTTAGAAAAAAGGTTTTCATAGTGCATCTGTGAGTGAGGAGAGTGGACCCTTAGATTAGTTACCTCATGGAGGTGGAGACCAAGTAAAATCTAACAAGTAAGCATTGCTTCAAGTTTCTACTACCATAAATTATCAATGAAGCGATCGGAGCTAATCACCCACTCTAGCTCTCTACATGTCCTTATAAGTAGTATCAGAGCAAGGTCGTTCTTGTTTAGACTAATCATTGAAAGAGCAAAGAGCTAAAGGAAGAAGAAGAAGTTGAAGCTTGAACTCATAATTTCAACAAGTCAAGAACTTATCATTCAAGGAACTTAAGTTCAAAAATGAATTTCCAATATGGTTTTGGGTATGACATCTGAGCACCTTGACCATTCAAAATTGGAAGTTTCAACCTTTGGAGATCAACGGTTGAAAATTTTTTCATGATGGAGATAGAGTCATGATTTGCTCTAATGGAGGGATTTCAAGCTCCAACGGATAGCAAAGGGAACTTTCTCAAGAAAAGCAAATGAGCCGAGGAGCAACTAAGAAAATCTGAGACAAATGATAAGGTAACCAAAATTTTTGTTAATTTATTTCCTAACAATATCTTGTGCAAAATAGGAGATTACAATAGTGCAAATGAATTATGGAGCAAGTTGGTCAAGTTTCATGAAAATCCATCCTTAATACAAAGCGAAGAAGAATTCAAAGAGAGAGACTCTTTGGATCAAGAATAAGAGGATTTGGAGGTTGAAAGATGTTCAACATTTGAGGAGAAAATTGAAAAAGTATCCACCTCAAGGATTGAGTGGGAGAGATCATTGACATCGGAATAGGAAGAAGTCTCATCATCCGGAGTCAATGAGAAAGAAGATGGTGCTACCTCCACAAGTCAAGAATGCACAAATTGTGAAAGTATATCAATTTTGTGCATTAAAAATAAAGATTATATTATTTGTTTTGCGTGTAGAGAAAAAGGATACTATAAGAGCAAGTGTCCTAAATTAGAGAAGAAGAAGACCCAAGTGACACCTATGGTGAAGAAGCCAAAAAAGATTTTACCCATGATACACAAAGGTAAGGAGCACATTGTGTGCTTCACATGTGACCAAAAATGGCATTAATGGAATCAATGTCTAAAGGGAAGGCTTAACAAGGGAGGAAGCTCAAATCAGGGGGGAGCTTCAAAGAACAAAACTAAGGTACCCTTAGTAAATGGTAATTCTTCATATCATGATAAAATGCACGCTAGAAATAAATATTATCATTTTAATATTATTTATCATTTTAATATTAATAACTCTAAAGAGAATTATAAAGCATATCATGCTAGAACAATCTTAACAAAGAATAGGAAGGTAGAAAATGGTTTAAGCAAGAAACCAAAATAATTTAGATATATACATAAAAGGAACAATATCCAAGGCAATAAGGGGGAAAAATTTTAAATTTGAGGATTTAAGGATATAAAATTAAGTCTTGAGATCAAGACTGGATAAATTAGAGAAGATCCTTAAGAAAATGACAAATGAAGTCATAGGGTCAAAGAAGTAAAACCTAGGCCAAAATAGACATGAGTCATTAAATGGAAAGACAGGTTTAGGATACAAACCAAAAGCCAATGAGAATGTGCCATCATACCATAGAGTTCCATATAGTTATGAAACCAACCTTAGGTCTAAGAGTCAAGTCAACATTTCAAGGAAAGTTATCCCTTGAGTTAACCTTTAGAAGACTAACATGATTAAGGCTTCTAAGAAGCCTAGTAAAGTCATTAAGAAGGTTACAAGTAAAGTTTTCCCTAGAGTTGACTTATAGGAGACTAATGTGACTAAGACTTCTAAAAAGCCTAGGAAAGTCATTTGGAAGATTTCTAGGGATGTTATCCCTAATGATTACCTAGTGGAAGTACCCCAGGTTGATTTTGATATGATCAACCTAATTAAGTTGGGTCCTATTTATTTTGTATACCTTGTGTCTAAGTGTGCAGAAATTTAGCAATACAAGAAGTGGAGCGGAGGATGCAATGGATGAGAAGGATGGCACGGGAAGTGACTCGATGGGCTTGGTATATCCGAGGGACAAGAAGCTACAAAAGAGTACATTTTGGTGGAGCAAGAAGGGCGTGCATGGTGATCCGAGGGACAAGAAAGCCTGCTCAAGGAGTAGGAGCATCACTCACAGGAGAAAAGAGTTCTACCTTGAAGACTCGAGGTACCTTGGTTGACTGGAGACGCCTCGGGTAGTCTGGATTGCCTCTATCGTAGAGAGGTACGGAGGCGCCTTAGCTGAAAATGCGGGGAGGTGCCTCGGTTCAACTAAGGTGCCTCTGCGCAAAACTCAGCCACACTAATGGCTACTCATAAGAGGCACCTCAGATTCCAACTGAGGCGCCTCTATGCATCCAAAGCCATTGGACATATTAGCATTGATTGGATCATTGTTGCTGAGTTGAGGCACCTCGAGCTCAATTAAGTCGCCTCTAGTGCCACATCAGTCAATCGTAAAAAGTGTTCTGGGCACTATAAAAAGAGGGGATGCCCTCTAGCTAAACAACAACACTTATATTTGATTTTCAAGTTTATTTTGCTATTCTTTGAGCTATAAATCGTTGTATGAGGCTTCTCCACCTCCGACCTTATCGAAGAAGGAGATTCTTGCTAGTTCTTACTTTTACCTTAGATTACTAATCTCCCCGGTTGCAAACCAAGTAAATCGGTAGTCTTGTATTTCATTTGATGCATTTGTTTTATTTTAATTTACAAGTGTGTGTTAACTAAAGACCAAAGATCGAGAATGGTGTAATTTTCTATTGCAAGCAATTCACCCCCTCTTGTCGGTCAACGAAGATCTAACACCTAGAACATCCAAGGAGTACCAATAGATTTTAGATTTCTAAGAGTATGTTCTCTACACCCTAGATGGGTTTAGAGTGTGCCAACTTTAATTGAAAGGGTAATTAATCCAACCAAGGTGAAGTTGACACATTAGAGAATTTTTAAGGTATTGTGATATCTTAAAAATAAGAGTTGATCTTTACTCTTTAAGATTGAAAGTGTGCTAATAAATTTGAGGAATTAATGAATCAAATTTGCACAAACAGGATAAAATTTTAAAGAAATGCTAAGTTGGGGTTTTGACATTTTTCTAGGATGATAGGGCAACTTAGGTTTATTTTTAACTTGCGATTAGTTAATAATACTTAGATAGAAAATTTATGCATTTTCTTTATGCTAAAATTATCATGATTGGGTGTCCTATCACATGCCATGGCATCATGATATACACATTGACATTACATCTTGTTATGATATTTGCTATATGTCGTGTCATACATACATTATTTAACTATGATAATTTTTATTTTGAAAAATACTTATGTGACGTATGCCATGATCATTAACATGCATTGTTTTAATTCCTTGAAATTAATGACAATGACATTAATTGATATCTTAGGTTGGATGATTAAAGTGCTGGTGCAGTTAGCACTAATTGTCAAACTCAGATTTTGATGAATGACAAATGGTTTAAAGTTAGAAGTTATGTTTGTTTGATACTGTTACCGAGTGTGTAGAAATTGATAGGTCTAGAGGACCAGATACCAGGCTGAAATCTAGATGTGTGATTTTGGCAAGAAGTCCAGCTGGGTTAGTAAGGACCAAATAGTTGGTTGAAGTCTAGTTGGGATGTTCGATTCTAGACAATTGGTTGAAGTCTAGATGTACGATTCTGACAGGAAGACCTTGTGGGTCAATAGGCAAGTTAAGTGACTATAAATGGTAAGTGAATATAAGCTACTAAAAGAGAATGATCTAGTGAAATCAAGTCCCAGAGGGACTACAAATAGTAGTCCAGCTTAGAGTCATTTTGGAAGTCTAAGCTGAGACTATGACTAGATACTAGTCTTGATAAGACAGAATCTAATTAATAATCATTCTAGTTTATATTGTGCTAATTCTATTTTGCAAGTTATACTTGGTTGTACTAATCTTGTGATACAGGAAATCAGATAGCTGGAAAAAGGGTCTCTAGGCTGAGGCGTCATGCACGTCCTTTTCCACTTGTTATACTTAGTTGTACTAACCTTTCATAAAATGAAAGGATCTTAGATCAACCCTCTTAGGATGAAAGAAGTAATAAAAAAAGGTAGGGGTAAGAGGGATATTATACAGGCAGAAAACCACAGCCACCCACATAGAATCCTAATGGCATTCAGTGCCAGTTAGTGTAGGGAAATCCAAAATATGCGCCAACATCCTTGAAGAACTCAGGGATAGGGAAGCGAAGGCAACTCTCGATTTGACTGTGAAAGAAGATGGTAAATCCAAGAGGGGCATTCATATTACATAATCGTTGAAGATACCATAATCCATCCTAAGTTCTCTCCTAAACTCTCCGATTAAAGTCGAGTGAATGATTTCATACCAAAGAACAAAGGCCATGGGAATTATGGAGATACACAAGGACTGAGGAGGAATCTAAATACTAGAAGGAAGGTAGAAAAGTTCAAATAAAAAAGGGAGGACTTACACTAGAGAGAGAGAACGCAAAAGGAAAAGAGGAAATAAGCGCGAGGGAAATGCAAATAAGGATAGATCGACAAAGATGGGCATTGGAGGAAGAGGGGAAACCCTAATATACCTTTTATTCCTCTATAATAGCCATCAGATCTAAGATGTTACAAAAGATGAGATTTTATTTGGGTCGTCAAATTCAGCACGACCATCGAGAGGCATACACAGTAGTTGGTCACATCACTTGATGTAACAGTGATACGACCTTAACTCAATATGAGGTGACTCCTTATGCTATTGGTCCAACGATAGGTACACGTCACCAATCATGGTATACATCATCAATTGTTACCACAACTCAAATGAACAAATCTCTTGGGTTATCCTAGATATTCTCTCTCTCTCTCTCTCTCTCTCTCTCTCTCTCTCTCTCCACGTGACAGTAATAATCAACATTTTACTCGGTCACACCTCCAGTCAGTCAGTTTGGCCCTTCCTTCAACTAAACCAAAGGGGGAGGCTTGTGATGTGATGGTTCATAGAAGGTGTCACGTGACGTCTAAGGGTCAACATAGCAAGTGGTAAGGGATCGGTGGCCAGCTAGAAGGGGGATTGGTGATAACCATAATTTTACTGCATTATTTTGATTCATATATGCATGGTTTGATGTTGATTTCATAGGTTAAAATCATGGTTACATCACATTTTGTGCATTGTGTGTATTTTTGGACTTAATTGTAAATTACTTTAGTTTTATATTATTTGATGCTAATATTTGATTCTTATTTTCTAGGCATCAAAGGATCTTAAATTTGGATCTATTTGGACCGAAATTGGGCTCGAATCGGAGTTCAAACGAGAAGATAAAGCTTTGAAGCATTATGGGTCGTTTATCAAGAATAGGAGATATCTGAACCATCCGTTGAAGATCTGGCCGATCCAACCTAATGGGGAGCAGATCTGAGGCATTGATGAAGATCCAGAAGTTTTGATCCAGATCTGAGTTCATATAGCCATTGATCAAGCCGAATTAATCTGGACCGTTCCATGAAGACTGGGCAGATCTGGGCCATCCAGTGATGATCTAATCGATCCGACCTACGGGAGGGTAGATCCAGACCCTATATCAACATCAGTACCTTCGGATCATATTTTGGATGACTTTTTACCATTGATTTATCCCAGAATCAATCTCAGCAGTCCGTTCAGATCCAGATCTGATTTAAATCTGAGAAGCTACAGTAGCTTCCTCTTCGTCAATCCCCTGCGCTGTTCTTCATCCCGCGGTGCGGCATCTTCTGGATTTCAGCCCGATTCCTTCTCCAACCGTTCTCTCAAGCTTCAACTTCATTGTAGAGCTTCACGGCAGCTTATCCCGATCATCTGGAGCCGCCGGCAGGTGTTCCTTCCGGCGCAATTCTCTTTTCTGTGATTTTCTATTCCCGCCGAGATTTGGAGGTGGTCCTCCAATCTACGGTATCTCCGTCCATCAGAAACACTCGGAGGTGGTCCGCCGGTGTTCCTGAGCTCCATCCGATGCCCATCTGCCATCCACAGCTCCACTCCAGATCCAGAGATCCAGATTAGCAGATTTCCAGATTTTCGGCACTTGAGTGGGTTCCGGGTTGTTCTTAGCTCGCCGGGGGTGGTCCGTCGACGTTCTTGAGCAATCCTGGAACTGATACGCTGTAGAGAGTCTCCACTGAGGTCCAGAATTGGGTGGTCTCGACTTTGGCACTCTTGTGTGACGGCTTGAGTGTGAAGTTTGGTGAGATTGGTTGCGAATTGGATTGGTTAGGGTTTAGTTCACTTTTATTATTGTTTTGTAACTTAGAACAGATTACTTTTATGCTTTGTTATATTTTTATGCAAGTAGTTAGCATTTCTTTCCTTGTTGAAGCTTAGTTTAATTTTAATTTGTTGCTTGGTTAAGTGTTTAGAGTTTAAATTCAAGCTAGGGTTTAATTGGTGTTGTAGATCAGATTTATTTGCATTTTGTATTTCATTCCTTAGTTTAAGAGTGTGTCAATGATTTAATCTCAATGTAGGAGTGACAATGCGTTAAGGTTTGATTGTTGGCACATAGGTAGGTTTTAGTTATGCTTTAGGTTAATTTCTTTACTGCTGTGTTTTCCTTTGTAGATTTATATTCAAAGCTTTAAAACCCCCAACTCCATTTTTATATCGAAAACCCCAAAAATAGGAATAAAAAGACAATCCTAGATTACATCATACTGTTGATTCCTTGAGAGCAATCCTGGGCTCGTTACTACAATGTTATTGCGAAATTAAGGGGTTCAGTGAAATATACATTTGTACAATTTGATTAGCGGATGTGACAGATTCGCCTTACCAAATTTTGGCGCCGTTGCTGGGGATATTGTAATATGCAATGTTTAGTAATTTTAGGATTGTTTTGATTGCTTTCATGTTTATATATCCATGTGTTGATTTTATTTGTTACTGAGTCTTCTGATTTTATTTGCTAGTGTTTCAGTGTAAGAACAGGAAATTCATGTGACCATGGATCCATATCATCAGTATTTTGGAGATGGGATGGAGAATTATTTTTATCAGCCTCAGACTCAGTTCTATCAGTCCTACCTACCTATGGAGCAACGGAATAGGTATGAGGATGCATAAGAACAAATTGAAGAATTAATGTGAAAATGCAATGAAGTTATGCAACAAATGAGAGAGCATCAAGAGCAACAATTTGCAAGGATACAGAATATTCAGAGTCAGTTAGATCAGATTGCATCATCCATTAATCAGTTACAAGCATAGAACTCCAGTGGAGAGATGGAGAGTAGTGATTTTGTCAGGCCTGACCCTATTTCCATTAATTCACAAGATTTATCTAATTTTATTTGTGATGATGATGTAGTTGTACAAATTTCTAATTCTACTGATGGTGTTGCTTTAGATATTGTTGAAGATGCAGGTATTGTTCCAGAAGATGATTTAAGTGTAGGGGATTGCTTACTGGGAGCATTACCTCAAGAATCACCAAAAATAGAAGATGATGTAAGTGTAGGGACTTGTGCTATAGAGCCAAGCACCCAAGAATCACTACATGAAGTTGAACAGTTACCAGAAATAGAGTCTAAGCATTTAGTTGATGATGAAGAGGTAATAATCACCACTCTAGGTACCTTTTAACACGATAAGGTGAGTATTTTGTGTAATTTTTCAGAGAATTTTATAGAGGTATCATTCATTGACTTTATTAGATGTGATGCATTTCTTGATATATTTTCTACCCACACTAATATTCTCCTATTTTGTTTTTTTCCCACATGTGTGTGGGAGGTGTTTTGTTTTATTGATGTTGTAGGAGAACATAAGCTTCCGGAGTGAGTGCTAAAATTGAACCGATTAAGACCTCCAGAAAGAATTTTGAAAGGAAAAATGAGTAATAAGAAGAATTTGAGTGGAACTACGATTACTCCACTTCCGGGGTGGCTACTACTTCTAAATCCTTCTTCAACCACCAGGAATTAAAGGGGAGTTAGTTTCAATTTTGCTTACTCTTGCATTTTAATTCATGCTTTGTTAATAAATTCGTTATACGTTTCTTTGGTTTCATACTTTGCACTTGCACTTTGTTTTTACATTTTGCATTTTACTTTGCATTTGCATCTTATTTTTATACTTTGCATTTAGTTTGGTATACATAGCATTCCATTTGAATAAAAGTTTCCATGGGAATTGTTTAGGAATACTTTTAAGATGGAAAAAGTCTCTTAAATTTGATCATCAAATTTAGGTCATTTGACATGATTGGGTGCTCTACTTACATGATATTGGTTAAAATGGTAGGGAATTCCAATTTGATTGATTGAGCTTGTTTGCATGAATATTACCTAATGAGGTCCACTTTAAGCCTATACCTCATTATTTTCTTTGTGAGACATGCACTCATAGCTATTGAAACTCTAGAACTTGTTTATTTTCTTTTCAAAGTCACAATAGCATTTGTGTGCATGGAAATTGAGGATTTTGTCAATTTTGTTTCTCTTTATACTTTCCAATTCCTTCCCTCACAATTTTCTTTAACCATTTTCATCTAGCATTCCAATTCTTGAATTTCTATGCTTGTCATTCTTATTTCATTTAGAGTTTTGGTGTAATTGCTTGATGAGTTAACTTGATCAAGATATGGATAAAGGTTAAGTGTGGGGGAGAATTGTAGATGCTTGAGATTCTTGAAGTTTCCTACTTCGAATTGTGTGGAGAATTCTGAAGTATGAATTTAAGTTGATGGTTACATTGCTTGAGGTTTTAAGGACGTTGAACAGTTTAGGCAGAATTCTTGTTTCTTATTGCAGTGTAATTGAAATCTGAGAAGTGTGTTTAAAATGCATTAGATTGAAGAGAATTTTGTGTGCCAAACTAATATTCAAATGAAGATCTTGTTAGTCCTTTGTCTGTTGGACTAGTTTGATTCATTGGAAGTGTGCTGAACTTGTTCTTCTGGGGCTTTTCGTATAGTGTGTAAGGAAGTAAAATCAATTAAGTGCTAGAAATTTCAGAGACAGAAACTTAAGTACCAAGTGGGAGCTTTGTATCAAATTTAAATCAGCATGAGGAGCTAGTGACAGATTGCAGAACCTGAAATCTGAGGTTGCTGTTGGAGTTCATTTTGAATACAAACTGTGAAGCATAATTGAAAAGTGTAACTTTGAATTGCTGTTGATTCAGAAATCTGTTGGTAAAGAAATGCAGAAATGGAATGAACTTGTGTATCATATGGTGTATCAAAATTCGGTATGCAACATTAAAATGAGTGGAGGTTTAACTGAAATTTTAGAAGATGCTGCAACATATGGTATTCTTGCTTCCAACCTCTACAAACTCTATATGGGAATGTAGGAGCTGAGAATTACAGAAATAATGCAAGGAAATTCAGTAAAAGAACTGAATTTTGTAGCTATTGGAATATGACATTGGGAAGTATGATTCTAAATTCAAATGGTGGTTAACAATTCATCAGTGAAGCACTTGAGCATTGCATCATTTACTCTGAAAAGTTGAAGGAAAGGGCAGCACTTGACACTTAAAACAGTGACGTTAAAAGCTGGAAACAGAATTCAGAAACAAATGAAAAAAAAGAAATGTGTGCAACTCTTCATTTTCAGACCTTGAAACCCTTGGAGAATTAATTGAACCTCTTGAATTTCAGCAGCCTTTGTTGTTTGTCTTCTTTCTATACTTTTCAAACCTGCTGAATAGGACTCGGATGGTATCAAGTTGCTGAAATTGTGAAGTTGCAGAGCTTGGAGGGAGACAGCAGTAAGAAAAGAGGATGATGTCAAGTTATTAAGCTGTAATTCAACATTCTGTGAATGCAGAACTATGCAAGGCTGATAAGTGGGAAGCTGTGCTGTTGGGAAGGAGGAACAATGCAAGAAAATCAGAAATGGAACTGAACAGAACTTGAAACTGAAATCTGATCAAAAATGGACAAGAATTCGAAATTCATTTGATGAGTAAATTTCCACTCATGAATCCCTTGAAGATAGCAACATAAATTCTGAAAAGTTGAAGTGGAATTGAAACTAAATCAAGTTGTTGACAAACAGATTAAGAAGCTGAATTCTCTGAAATCTTGAAGCTCATCTTTGTAAATAGAATTTCACTATTGAAGCTCCACAGGTTTGAATACAGAAATTGATAGGAGATCAAAGGAAAGCTGTAGTGATCTGAATTCTTGCTGGAATTGAGTCCATGTATCAATAAGTACAGGTTTAGTGCAAGTTCTATATGCTGTTTTTGATTAGTAACATCATTAATTTCAATATTGAAACCTGAGGGTTCTTGCAAATCAATTGATGATCACAAAAACAGAAAGAAGAAAGGAGTTGTATCAAGTGCGTGCCAACTTTGATCAGCAGGCTTCAAATCCTTAAGAAATGTAAATTAAGATTTGGTATTTGTGAGTGCTGAAACATGGTTGCTGCTGAAAACCTGATCAAGGAGCAGGGCTACTGATATTTGTATGTTATTGCTGGTAAAGCTTTGGTAACTTAGTATATGTGATGATAGCACCCAATTGCATGAATTGCATAGCCTAAAGTTATTGGAGCTGTGCTGATTGTGCTTGAAGGAGATTTCTGAAATTGTCAGATTCAAAAATATAATGGATCGTGTTAGCTATGAAGGAAAAAAATTAAAATGTATCAAGGGGCTTTGAAAACAGAATTGAATCTGAACTATCGATCCTGGGCTGAAGAAATCAGAGATTAACGAAGTGCAAAGTTTTGCAAAAACAGAAATGAGCAGTTTCTGTGCCAATACGGAAAATAAATTGTTAAGAGTTAGAGTTGATTGAACTTAGAATTCTTTCGAGTATGCATTGATAGGGATCTAAAGAAGCAAGATGAGGAAGTATTGAGAATCGTGGTGATTGAACAAGGCAAGTTGATACAAAGTCAAATTAGAGCTGTAATTTTGTGTTATTGCAAGAGAAGAGGTTAAGTCTTGAAGCCGTGCAATTGTTGAAGAGATCCTGAAAATCTGAAAATTACAACAGAATTGTGAGCTGCTGGAATTCTGAAATTGCAGTAAGCAAAAGCAAATCTGTATGGCATAGTAGGGGTCTGAACAGGAGATAAACAAGAACCGATGAACTCAAGTTCTAAAATTAAGCTAATGAAGCTATTGAAATCTGCCAAACAGGAAAGCAGTGAGTTCTGATCTGTTGGAATAGAAGGAGGAAGAGATAAGATTGAAGCAAGAGAAGGTTGAAGTTGATTTCTGAATTTAAAGCTGAAACTTAATGCTGTTTATATTTAAGCTGTTGTTGACCAAATACAATTGGAATTCAATCTATAGTTATTGACAGTGTTGATTTCTGAATATACTGCATTTAAGCTTTGAAATCTGATATTAATGTGAAGTTGTTGCTGATTTGGATATTTTCTGTGAGTTTTAAAGTAACTCTTTAATCCGGATGGTAACTAAGAAATTGCAGACATAATTCCATTTTAGAGAACTTCTTAGATTCAGTAAGAATGGATTTATGATATTTTTGAAATTGGAATTGCAGTAATGACTACTTTGTTTAGTGCCAAACCTCTATGAGTATCAAACAATTATATCGTATGATATGTTCAATTTCTGTTAGTGCAGCCTTATTTTGAACATATGCATCAAATGGATCATCTCTTTCTGCTGAAATTGTAAGAAATCTATAACTAAAGTAAATCCACAGGAAAATAATAGAAACAGAGGAAGAGAAGTGATGAAAACCTACAGAATGAAAGGAGTACAGTGGCTAGAAGAGTTTCGAGTAAGTGAATGGCATTTGTTGTCTTTATTGTCCGAGACGGCCAACAATTTAAGTGTGGGGGAGGGAGCTATTTTCCATTAGCTAATGTGAGTTTATTTTTGTTTCAAAATGCTAGAATTGAAGTGGAAGAACAGTGATAAAAAAAACAGTGAAGAAGAGAAGAGAAAAATGGCATATCCAAAGAGTGTATCAAAAGAGTATCAAGATTCTTTGTTAGCCATCAAATTGAAGGAGAGGTTAGCTTGATGTTTTGAATTGGTAACGACAAATGGTATTCATCTCTTTTTACATCAAATTGGTCAACTCATCAAGTATATTCCTGCAATACTCTTATCTTCTCATTTTCTCCATTAAATTATTTTCTTTTGCCTATTTCATCCATTTTCATTATTCTTTTTGCTTACATTTCAATTCTTCATGATCAAATTCTTTTGATTCATGTATGCTATGTTTATAGTGGTGGAGAAGTAGAAAATAAGCAAGCCTATGGTAGTGAAATGTTGTGAGTTGCATTGAGTGAGCTCCACTTATACACATATTTGAGTGTGAGAGATAGATTAGGTAAATTCCTTGTGAGATGCAACTTGCTTAATTTTTTCAATTGGGTTGAAACTACCATACCTACTGATTATTGTTTGGATTGTATTCATGATTATTTATGATCTTTAGATGATCTTAGTTAAATTCTTTTTACCATTTTTAGGTATTGCTAGGGAAATTTCTATGGAGATGAATTTTTAGTTTTCTTTACTTGCATGGAACGTTCAATACTAAGTGTGGGGGATTTGATAACCATAATTTTACTGCATTATTTTGATTCATATATGCATGGTTTGATGTTGATTTCATAGGTTAAAATCATGGTTACATCACATTTTGTGCATTGTGTGTATTTTTGGACTTAATTACAAATTACTTTATTTTTATATTATTTGATGCTAATATTTGATTCTTATTTTCTAGGCATCAAAGGATCTTGAATTTGGATCTATTTGGACCGAAATTGGGCTTGAATCGGAGTTCAAACGAGAAGATAAAGCTTTGAAGCATTATGGGCCGTTTATCAAGAATAGGAGGGATCTGAACCATCCGTTGAAGATCTGGCCGATCCAACCTAATGGGGAGCAGATCTGAGCCATTGATGAAGATCCAAAAGTTTTGATCCAAATCTGAGTTCATCTATCCATTGATCAAGCAGAATTAATTTGGGCCGTTCAATGAAGACTGGGCCGATCTGGGCCATCCAGTGATGATCTGATCGATCCGACCTACGGGAGGGTAGATCCAGACCCTAGATCAACATCAGTACCTTCGGATCAGATTTTGGATGACTTTTTACCGTTGATTTAGCCCAGAATCAATCTCAGCCGTCCGTTCAGATCCAGATCTGATTTAAATCTGAGAAGCTACAGTAGCATTCCTCTTCGTCGATCCCCTGCGCTGTTCTTCGTCCCGCGGCGCGGCATCTTCCGGATTTCGGCCCGATTCCTTCTCCAATCGTTCTCTCAAGCTTCAACTTCATTGTAGAGCTTCACGGCAGCTTATCCCGATCATCTGGAGCCGCCAGCAGGTGTTCCTTCCGGCGCAATTCTCTTTTCTGCGATTTTTTGTTCCCGCCGAGATTTGGAGGTGGTCCTCCAATCTACGGTATCTCCGTCCATCAAAAACACTCGGAGGTGGTCCGCCGGTGTTCCTGAGCTCCATCTGATGTCCATCTGCCATCCACAGCTCCATTCCAGATCCAGAGATCCAGATTAGCAGATTTCCAGATTTTCGGCACTTGAGTGGGTTCCAGGTTGTTCTTAGCTCGCCGGGGGTGGTCCGTCGGCGTTCTTGAGCAATCCTGGAACTGATACGCTGTAGAGAGTCTCCACTGAGGTCCAGAGTTGGGTGGTCTCGACTTTGGCACTCTTGTGTGACGGCTTGAGTGTGAAGTTTGGTGAGATTGGTTGTGTAAAATACCGGAAATAGGCGAATATGAATAAGGGAATTTTTCGGAATTTTTGGATATTTTTCGGGAATTTTTCGGAGCTCGTACGGACGAGTTAACGGGGATAAAAATGGGACCCGGAAAAGGCTGTTTAGGCTACCCCATTTAAAGAGGAAAAGTTTATTTTCTTTTCCTTTTTATTTTGTTTTTCCTTCTCCCCACACGCCGTATTCTCTTCGTTTCCCTTCTTCTGCCGAACCCGGGTGCCGACACCCCATCCGCGCCCGATCCGTGCCCTAACCGGCGCCGCTCGGCGGTTTCCTCCTCTCCCTCGCGTGCATAAGCCGATAACAAGAGAAGCCGGCATTTCTCTTCTCATCTTCTTCTTCCCCAGCCGATTCTCCTCTGCCCTAGCGCCGTCCTCCTTCCTTTTCACCGACGTCGACGACGCCTCGGGGCAGATCACCGGCGATTTGAGCCCGACTTTCCAGATCTCGTGTCCCTCTCTTCTACCGAACGCCGACCACCAGGATCGGTACCGGTCGCATGTGCCCTAGACGCCGTCGTCACACGGAGCAGAGCTGCTCCTTCTCTGCCCGAGTGCCGGCGCCACCGCCGGCCACCCCGTGCCTTAGCCGAGCCTTCTTCCTGCATAGAGCATAGACGACGATCAAGTCGTCCAATTTCGTGCCCTAGATTGGGTTCACCGTCACCTCGCTCGTCGGAAGGAAGGATCAACACCATTGTTGCTGTTCTTGTGGTGCCCTAGCCTTAGTCTTTCAGTTGGGCTCTCTTCTCCAGCCCTGACTTAGGGTTTCAGCAGTGGGCTGATAGAAGAGCATCCCAGCCACTGCTGCTTGCTACCATTGTCGGAGAAGAAGGACAGGTGATGGTTTTGTTAATTACAACAGTGATGTAGAATTTTTGTATGCTACTGTAAAGATTTCCTATTTGATAGATTTGGAAATGTTGGTCCAATTGGCAGTGGACAGTAGTGTGAAGTTGCTGGATTTCCGACCACCACAGCACGGAACGCCTGATTGTTTTTCTTGATTTCCATCTTGATCTGATCAGTGTAAGTGTTCCAACAAGTGAGTTTTTGTTTCGTAGATCATGTGTATTGGATCTTGTTAGATGATTAGGTTTACATGATGAATTAGGAAGGGTTAATGTTATATGATTAGAGTTTTTATCCTAAATTAGTTTAGGGGATTTTATTTATCTATTCATTGAGTTGTAGCTAAATAAAAATATATGCAATTGGTAATACAGGATCTTGACGCGAGACGAGTATCTCGGAGTCAGAATTGGACATTTCTATTGGAGGCGGGTACTTTTGACTTATTGTCTTTGATATGCTTAGTAATTAAATTAACAAGATGCATTAATTGTGTTTCTTACTTGTTTCGGTTAATCACTGCCCAATACATGCTACCTGTTGATTGATTGTTTGTTTACATCTTGTATGGATATGTACCTGATTCCACATGCTCATGGGTAGTGATATAACCATATTTTACCATGTCAGGACCTAGGTTTGATACCTTATAGGATCAGATACCTTGATATGATTCATTCGCTTTGGTGCACATTATGATATGTCCAGAGATTGGTTTAGTATATTACCATGTTTAGTGACATGCACCATTCGCATGATTGCATGCTGAGTGATTGATTGCTCCTTTATTGTCGAGCACTTTGCCAGTTTCATCACTGTTCGGTGCTCCGTTGTGACGCTCATGGGTAGCGAGATACAGCGTGGTAGCACGTCAGTTTGACTCTTCCGGTGCTCCGTTGATCCGCTCATGGGTAGTGTGACGCAGCGTGTAGCACGTTAGAGATTCCTCTCCGTCATAGTGTACCGGGAGATGAGAGCATTGCGCTCCCCCATTTATGATTTGGGGTAGGAGTACGTATGTACTCCGACAGCATCCCGTCCACTCGATCACTCATCAGGAGTAGTGTTGCAGAGTGCACGGTTGTCACAGCCCTACCTACTCGGTCCCACTGTTGTTGTGAGTCGGCTGGCGTCCGGGGTGACCATGACATTGGCATCATATGCATGATGCATTTATTGTTTGTGTTTGTGTTTGTTGCACTTATATGCTGCACATTGCTTGGATACCTTGATTGACATGCATACAGGTCTTCTATACCTTTCGGACTGTTTGTCCTTTTACCGGGTCCTGGTTAGTACAGATTCTCTCCTGTCTTCTTCGGTTTGTAGTTACCTTTATCTTTATCAGGAGACTGTACGCATGATTAGTGCTAGGTGTTATTTCTTTACTTTGCATATCAATTGTACCTGCTGAGTGTTGGACTCACCCCGCCTCCATTGTTGATATTTTCAGGTTGATGCTGTCAGGAGAGAGTTCCAGTTGCTGGTCCCTGCAGACCTCGAGGATGTGATTGGTTTTTCGTTTGGTTTCCTTTTCTGTTCTAGACTGTTTGCACTTGTTATGTTCTGGATTTATTTGCTTATGGACATGATATAGATTTTATTATATCGATGGATTTGGATTTGATTTTTATTCTACTACATGCCTGCCTGGACGACAGAAGAGGTGAGTTCATCGGATTTGAGTTTTACGAGTGTAGTGGAGTAGGGTGGATTTCGAGTCAGAGTATTATTTTACTGTTTAATTATCTTAACTGCGTGGTTGTGACAGCCAGAGGCTGAATAGATTATATATAACTGCGTGGTGATGTTTTATTTTATTGTTATTATTCCAGCCGCCTGTGGCTGAGGTATTTGTGAGATGTAGAAAAGTTTCAGATTGTCCACCGTACAGGGGAGATGCTGCCGAAATTTTCTCGGACAGGGACTCTTCTGGGGGCGTGACAGGTTACGAATTGGATTGGTTAGGGTTTAGTTCACTTTTATTATTGTTTTGTAACTTAGAACAGATTACTTTTATGTTTTGTTATATTTTTATGCAAGTAGTTAGCATTTCTTTCCTTGTTGAAGCTTAGTTTAATTTTAATTTGTTGCTTGGTTAAGTGTTTAGAGTTTAAATTCAAGCTAGGGTTTAATTGGTGTTGTAGATCAGATTTATTTGCATTTTGTATTTCATTCCTTAGTTTAAGAGTGTGTCAATGATTTAATCTCAATGTAGGAGTGACAATGCATTAAGGTTTGATTGTTGGCACATAGGTAGGTTTTAGTTATGCTTTAGGTTAATTTCTTTACTGCTGTGTTTTCCTTTGTAGATTTATATTCAAAGTTTTAAAACCCCCAACTCCATTTTTATATCGAAAACTCCAAAAATAGGAATAAAAAGACAATCCTAGATTACATCATACTGTTGATTCCTCGAGAGCGATCCTGGGCTCGTTACTACAACGTTATTGCGAAATTATGGGGTTCAGTGAAATATACATTTGTACAATTTGATTAGCGGATGTGATAGATTAGCCTTATCAATTGGATAGTTAGGTCACCCCCAATTTACTTTCTTCTTTACTAGGTGTTAGTGCGTATCGGAATATACTAAACAAAAACAATAAGAACAAGCAAGAAAGCACAAACGCTAACACAGATCCTTTATGTGGTTCAGAGATTGCTTGCTCCGACTCCACGGCGTGTCCTTGAGGTGGACGAACCCTTGATCCTTCGGTGGATCAATCTCCAGCAATCTCCGGCTAGCTCTTACTCCTTCTCGGTGGAGTACAACCTCTCATAAAACTCTCTTCCTCTTACAAGATGAACACTTAGATTAGGAGGAAGAGAATGGCTTGGAAGCTTTGGACAATTGCTAAGGAGTTATTCAACAAGCATGAGTAACCTCCTTCAAGCCCCAAAGCTTCCTATAAATAAGAGGAGAGAGTTGATTATCATATCAACTCATCTCGGCACCAGTCGACTGGCAAAACCATCAGTCGACTGGTGCTACTATTGGAGGTAGCCAACGGCTACTTCGTAGCACCAACGATTGGCCAACGGTCATTTACCAGTCGACTGCTAGTTTTATCAGTCGACTGGTCGCTGTCGACTGAGCGAACAGAATGCTTCTATTCACTGCCAGTCGACTGCTAAAACATGCAGTCGACTGGTGCAGTCGACTACTAAAACATGCAGTCGACTGGTGCAGTTGACTGCTAAAAGTTGCAACCGACTGTACTGCACCTTGTTACACATTCACACTCATCCTCTCCGGAGTCACCCTTGAAGTCCTCTTCCTCGGCCTTCGTCCCTTAGATGCACCCGAGCCACCGGCTCCTCTCCGTGCCATCCTTCACGTTGCCTTGAAGTCCGCTTCCCTCAGCTCCACTCTGTTGCTCCTCGTCCGACGGTCCCTCGGATGTCTTCCACACCATCCTTTATCGACTCAAGGATCTGAGCCCTAGGATGAGCTTTCCAAGCTTAGCTGCACCAAGCTTCTCATGTGTGTTTCATCAAGTCCTGCAAGACCCAAACACACATATTAAACACATATGAAAGTCTAACTTAAACTCTTTGACACACACATCAAAACCATGATCATACCGATCAAGCATAGGTCGATTGCACCAACAATCTCCCCCTTTTTGATGTGTGGCAATATGTTTAAGTTAGGCATAAATAACAATATGAAAATTACAAGCAATATGTAAACATGAAGCATAATACCCAAGCTCCCCCTTAACATATGCTCTCAACCTTAATTTTCAAGTTTGCACACAAGTAGGTTTCTAACTTAAACCTTCCCATTTCTCCTCCTTTGACACCATCAAAAATTGTACCAAACAAGTACGCATACTATGGTATCAATATGGACTTAAAAATATCCAAAACCAACTCTTGAAGTTGCTGGAAGACAGGTACCAGTCGACTGATAACTATCGCAGTCGACTGGCACATTACTAAGCTGAATTTCAACCTTCCGAAGCCAACTTTAGAAATACATAAAAAAATCTAAAAAATTCAAAAAATCTTGAAATTTTGAACACATATTTCTTATAATGTTATTTAACAAGAAAAAATATGTTTCCATAAAAATTTATTTTATTTTTTAAATTCTAACCAAATCTCAAAAACCTTGAAAATCACTCAGGTTTGTATCAATTTAAACATTAGTTTTGCAATCATACGTTTCAACATCACTATACTACAGTAAATAAAACATAGAATTGTTTTCAACACATTTAAAATATCCAACTATGATATATGGGCAAGATGTCCATTAATTAAATATTTGCTTTCCCCATAGTTGGTCTATGATCACTAAGAATTGATACATTTCATAACTCATCAAAATGTCATAAGCATAAGTGAATTATTTGTATCATCCTATCATCTCACATCTATGTTTAGAAAATAATGAAAGTCATTGTGAGATGAAATAAGATAACCTCTACTTAGTCCTCTTAATCATGAATTTCTATCAAGGATAACCAAATATTCTCCCCCTTAAGGTCTCAAGTCAACCATTTTTCAAGGATTTGAATTATGATTTCCATGGTTGACTTGACCTAAAATCCTCTAACCCTTGAGGATTGATTTTGGCACCCAATAGAAATTCTTTCTAATTGGGTTAATCAATTATTCCTTGGGGATCCATTTTCTATCTATAGTTTTGGTTTTTGATTGCCCCTAGCAAGTAGATAATGATAGGTCTTTTCATTGTTGGGTTCATTGTATCCTAACCCATTTTTCTTAAAACTTGTCCTTTGGCTCCCAATAATCATATTTAAGGTTTTAGAGCCAATTTCAAATCTTCTAAGGGCATTTGTAAGATATTCTATCTTTTCCCTTAAGGCCTTATTTTCTTCTAATAAATATGAATCATTTGAAATTATAGAAGAAACATGCATATCATTGTCCTTAGAACACATGGATTCTAATTTTTCCTTAAGCATGCAAATATCATTTTTCAAAGATTTGTTCTTTCTTTTTGCCTTAAACAAATCATCATTTGTGCTTGAGATAATTTTAATTAAAACATGGGGAGGAAGATTATGTACCTCACTTACCGAGAAGTCCGAATCGGATGTTTTGTTAGGACCAAAAGTAGCTAGAGTGGGGGTGAATAGCTCGTCGCGTTCGCTCGGTGCTTGGCGTTGCTTGTTCCTTCAAAGATGTGCAGCGGAAATACAAAGAAACAATCACACAACGCTAACACGGTTGGTTTACTTGGTATCCACCTCACAAGAGGTGACTAATCCAAGGATCCACACCAACACACACACCCTCCACTAAATAAAACTCTCCTTTATGGTAACTACCAAGGGCGGAGAAGCCCTACAAGACTCAATACAAGAAGAGAGGGAAAGGATACAAGAAATACAAGCTTACAAGCTTACAATGAGTATAAACCCTAACCCTAGCTTCTCTTCTTGGCTTTGATCCGCCTCTTGACTTGGAAAACTTCCAAGATCCTTCAAGAACTGGCGATCTGAGCTTTGTGAGTGCTGTGGAGGAGCTGGCGAGAAATCTGGAGTGAATCGGAGAAGAGATGCCGAAGGAAATGAACGCCTGCGGCCTTTATCGACGCCAACGGTCGGATCCCGATCGATTCGAATGTTCCCAATCGATCGGGGAGGCTTTGGATCGACTCACGGACGATCCAGAATGCCTCTGTGCTCTGGGAAAAACGCCTGGATCGATCCACGGATCGATCCAGCGCTTATCGCGCGAAGCAGCCGCGTCCCAATCGATCCACTGATCGATTGGAACATCTGGATCGATCCACGGATCGATCCAGAGGCTCTCTGTTCGCTTAGGAGAAGCCTGGATCGATCCACTGATCGATCCAACACTTGGTTTTTTCCCAAAACTAAGTTCCAAGCCTCTCAAACCAACATCCGGTCAACCTTGACCTGTTGGTACATCATGCCTAGCATCTGGTCACTCCTTTGACCTGCTAGGACTTCCCACCAAGTGTCTGGTCAATCCCTTTGACCCACTTAGACTTTTCTATTCATGCCAAGTATCTGGTCACTCCCTTGACCTACTTGGACTTCCATCAGATGTCTGGTCAATCCCTTTGACCTATCTGTATTTCCTCGTGCCAAGTATCCAGTCAATCCTTTGACCTACTTGGACTTCCCAACACCAGATGTCCGATCATCCTTGATCCATCTGGATTTTCCCTTGCCTGGCTTCACTCACCAGGACTTTCACCTAGCTTCACTCACTAGGGTTTTCCATCTGCCTAGCTTCACTCACTAGGGCTTTCACCTGGCTTCACTCCCCCGGACTTTCGCCCAGCCTCGCTCCCTCGGGTTTTCCTTCTGCCTGGCTTCACTCACCAGGACTTTCACCTAGCTTCACTCACTAGGGTTTTCACCTGGTTTCACTCACCAGGACTTTCACCTAGCTTCACTCACTAGGGTTTTCCATCTGCCTAGCTTCACTCACTAGGGCTTTCACCTGGCTTCACTCACCAGGACTTTCACCTAGCTTCACTCACTAGGGTTTTCCTTCTGCCTGGCTTCACTCACCAGGACTTTCACCTAGCTTCACTCACTAGGGTTTTCACCTGGTTTCACTCACCAGGACTTTCACCTAGCTTCACTCACTAGGACTTTCACCTAGCTTCACTCACTAGGGTTTTCCTTCTGCCTGGCTTCACTCACCAGGACTTCCCTATCAAGTATCCGGTCAACCTTGACCTACTTGACTCTTCTTCAATCAATTTCTTATTGTCAAACATCTAAACTCAAACCAAGACTCAGCTTGGTCACCCAGGTCAACCTTGACCTGAGGGATGTTGCACCAACAATAACACTTACAATACCACATGTAAGTTAGGCTAATCCTATAGCCTCAATCTTCATGCCACTAGGTAATGAACATATAAATTAAGCTCTTCATTCTCCCCCTACGAGGGCACACTCCCTCTAGGTAATGAAAGCCTAACTTACACCCATTCATAGGTCCTTTCATTCTCCCCCTATTGGCACACATCAACCCATCTTTGGGCACACATCAACCCATGCCCCAATCTTGGGTACACATCAACAAATCCATTTGTTGACGACTCTCCCCCTGAAGAGTTACTCATCATTGTTCACAACATCACTCGTTGTGATCAACACGATAATGAAGGTCCCATACCCTTCATTTATCCTTAACTTCTCCCTCAATGTAGACAAATACCCAACCTTGAGCATTATCTAACCACTTGAGTTCCCACTTGAAATAATGAGGATATCCACTCCCCATTTCAAGTTCAAAAGCTCATACATGAGCATTTTCTTTAATGAAGGTTAACCACCTTCCAAGGTTCATGAAAAGTAATTTTTCATGTCTTTAAAGAGTCCCTCCCCCTAAAGACATGGTGGTGACTTCTGTCATTGCATCAACAATGACTTGGAATCCCTAAACCTTTAGGAAACCCAAATTTAGAAGTTTTGAGGTTCAAATACTCAAAATTTGAAACAAACCTCAACCTAAACTTCAATGAAGCCTTCCTTAACCAATCCATCCTTGTTTTCACATGAAAATACCCTTTGTATGTATACAAATATATTTTAGGGGTTTGGAATGGTTACCTAGACTCAAAGAGGTTCAAAGATGCTGAAATCAAGCCTTCCCAGCCAAAATCAGCAACTTGGATCGATTGGAGTTGGGTTCCAATCGATTGAACCTTTCTGAATCGATCCACTGATCGATTCAGACTACCTGGATCGATCGGCTGATCGATCCAGCGAGCTTCTGCTCGCGGGAGACTTGCCTTCTGAATCGATCCACGGATCGATTCGGGCACTCCAATCGATCCATGGATCGATCGGAGCTCTGATAGTTGCTGAAATTCCATTTCAGTCAACTTCAGAAACCCCTAGAAAATTCTACAAAAATCCAAAAATCATGAAATTTCGTGTAGACATTATTTAGGGCATACTTAATCATGGAAAAATAGCTTTCTATGAAAATACATCATATTTTCAAAGATTGACACAAACTTGAAAACTTGCAAAAACTTTAGTGTTTTCTTCAAGTTTGTGTCTAACTATTCAATGGTGATTACTATCAAAAGATAGCCTTCACCAAGGTTTTCCAAAAACATTTTAAAAACATTTTCAAAACTAATATCCCATCATGTTCCTTGGGCATAATGCACATGACTTGTACATTAGCTTTCCCAATGATGGGAAAACACATAACTATGTGTTTTGATGAACCTAAAACTCAAAAGAATGCACTAAATCAACATCTTGAGTTTTGTTCATCTTCCTAACATCTCACTTGTATCTAATGTACACTAAAACACGGACAAGTCACCTTATAGTCCTTGTGAGATGTGGGATTTTGATTTTTCCCTAATCTAGGGATCATGCATATCTATCTAGGCATTCTAGAGATATTAGACATCCACCTAGGATGTCACTTGTCAATAATTGTTGTTAAATGCCATTCGTCCTTAATTACAAGGAATTAAACTTAATGCATGATTATGTTATGGCATACATCAAAAGAAAATAATTTTCAAAAGAAAATATCCTATTACTACATGATGTATGAATGTCATGACATGGTATTTTTGGAGTTTTCATAATAAAACAATGAATTCAAAAATAGACATGATGTCATGGCATATGATGGGCAAACAATCATGGCAATGTTTAGCATAAATAAAATATACCTAGATTACCTATCTAAATATCCTTAATCACTTAGCTAAACTCAAAATATACCACTTGTTTTAACTTAAAACGATACCACTTGTTTTAATTTAAAACATTAAACCTAGATTGCCCTAAATGCTTCAAAGAAATGCCAAAACCTAAATTGACATTTCTTATTTCTCTTGATTTGTTTATGCCACTTAATAATTAAACATATCCTCAAATGTTGGCATATTTCATTTTTCCACAAGAGTAGCACTAAGAAAATACCAAAGTCCCAACTTGGTATTTCTTATATTTTTCTAATTTGTGCCTTTTTAAGATAAAATCAATTTTTCCACCAATAGACACATGTTACTCTTTCAAGAAGTAATCAATAGGTCCATTTCATTTTCAAAGGTTAACTAAAACCTTGAAAATGCTCCTTGAGTGTCAATTTCCTCAAAGTTGGGTTAACTACCCTTCTAATCGGAGTTGACACTCTCTAACCCATCTATGGGGTAGAGAAGATGCTCCTAGGAACCCAACACCTATTGGTGCTCCTTGGATGCTCTAGGTACTCACTAGGGATAACTTCCCTAGATACCTTCCTAGTGACCTTGTTGGGCTTCTTAGAAGCCTTGGTCACACTTTCTAGGTCAACTCTAGAGATAACCTCCCTTGTGACCTTGTTTGTGACTTTCTTAGACTTCTTAGAAGTCTTAGTCACATTTATTGCAAAAATACTCTTAGGGATAACTTCCCTAGTATTTTTGGCTTGACCACTAGACCTAGGGTTTGTTCCATAACTATATGGAACTCTATGGTAAGAGGGCACATCCTTCTTAGCCTTTGGTTTGTATCCCAAACCTCTATGGCTATTGGATGGCTTTTGTACCCCTAAACCTAGGTTATGCTCATTTTGCCCTAATAGGATATTTTCCATCCTTTTTAGGGTCTTTTCCATTTTATCAAGTCTTGACCTCAAGACTTGATTTTCCATCACTAAGTCCTTAGTTTTTGGTTTTCCATTAAGTTCATGAGCATTTTTGTGCCTAGGCTTGTAGATACAATCCTTAGAGTTCTTGCCTAGACTTTTACTTATATTCCTAGCCTTAGGTGTAGTAGTTTTAGCATGAAAAGCTATATGTTTTTCTTTAACGCTATCATGCTTTCTATTTTCATGGTAAATAGCATTAAAATGATATAAGTTAGAACTATCATGCTTTTTACCATAATGTAAAGGGGTAGGCTCAATAAATGTTACCTTCTTCTTTACCTTGGAGGCTCCCCCTTGACGAATGCCTCCTTGAGCCTTGACCATTTTCTTCCCCTTGGGGCATTGACTTCGGTAATGCCCTTTTTGGTTGCAAGAAAAGCACACAATGTGCTCCTTGCTCCTTTTTATTCCGGGGATGGTCTCCTTGGACTTCTCCTTGCCCTTTTGTGCCACTTGGCCCTTCTTCTTGGCCAAGTTGGGACACTTGCTCTTGTAGTGCCCATGTTCCCTACATTCAAAGCATATAATATGATTTTTATTATTAATTGAAATATTTATACCTTTGCTTGTAGGGGTGGCAACTTTTCCTTTGGATCCGGGGGTAGAAGCTTCCTCTTGATCGAACCTTGATTCCCCTCCATTTGATTTTTCTTGACTTGTGGAGGTAGAAGCTTCTTCCTCCCCTTCTTCTCTTGACCCGGATGTAGAAGCTTCTCCTTCTTCTTGATCCGGTGTCACCAAGAATTGCTCCCCCTCAATCCTAGAGGTGGAGGCTTCATCATCTTGAATATGAAACAAGGAGTATGCTCCCTCCTTGTTCCCTTCGTTGCATTCCCTTGAGGATGAAGCTTCTTGGATTTCTTCTTCTTCGGAGGTTGAGCATCTCTCAACCTTGGAGTCCTCCTCTTGATCTTGCTCCAAAGAGTCACCCTCTCCGGATTCTTCATGATCTTGTACAGTGGAGGGGATCTCTTCATGAAGCTTGGCCAATTTGCTCCATAGTTCCTTTGCATCTTCAAATTCTCCAATTTTGCAAAGGATGGTGCTTGGCAATAAATTGACCAAGAGCTTGGTCACTTTTTCATTGGCCTCGCACCTCTGGACTTGCTCTTGGTTCCACTTGCTCCTCTTGAGAACTTTACCCTTTGAATTTCTTGGAGTCTTGAAACCTTCCATTAGAGCAAACCATTGCTCTATCTCCATCATAAGAAAATTTTCGATTCTTGATTTCCAAGAATCGAAACTCGTAGAAGTGTATGGTGGAGCCACCCTTGTGTCAAATCCAAGTCCATCTTGGAATTGCATCTTGAAGTTGAGCTTGATAAAGTCTTGAACTTGAAGAATTTGCTCCAACTTCTTCACCCTCTAGCTTTTCTTGTTACGCTTGACCCTTCCGGTGATGATTCCGGTGAAGAGCGGTCTCGCTCTGATACCACTTGTTAGGACCAAAAGCTTGCTAGAGGGGGGGGGGGGGTGAATAGCTCGTCGCATTCGCTCGGTGCTTGGCGTTGCTTGTTCCTTCAAAGATGTGCAGTGGAAATACAAAGAAACAATCACACAACGCTAACACGGTTGGTTTACTTGGTATCCACCTCACAAGAGGTGACTAATCCAAGGATCCACACCAACACACACACCCTCCACTAAATAAAACTCTCCTTTATGGTAACTACCAAGGGCGGAGAAGCCCTACAAGACTCAATACAAGAAGAGAGGGAAAGGATACAAGAAATACAAGCTTACAAGCTTACAATGAGTATAAACCCTAACCCTAGCTTCTCTTCTTGGCTTTGATCCGCCTCTTGACTTGAAAAACTTCCAAGATCCTTCAAGAACTGGCGATCTGAGCTTTGTGAGTGCTGTGGAGGAGCTGGCGAGAAATCTGGAGTGAATCGGAGAAGAGATGCCGAAGGAAATGAACGCCTGCGGCCTTTATCGACGCCAACGGTCGGATCCCGATCGATTCGAATGTTCCCAATCGATCGGGGAGGCTTTGGATCGACTCACGGATCGATCCAGAGTGTCTCTATGCTCTGGGAAAAACACCTGGATCGATCCACGGATCGATCCAGCGCTTATCGCGCGAAGCAGCCGCGTCCCAATCGATCCACTGATCGATTGGAACATCTGGATCGATCCACGGATCGATCCAGACGCTCTCTGTTCGCTTAGGAGAAGCCTGGATCGATCCACTGATCGATCCAGCTCCTGGATCTATCCACTGATCGATCCAACACTTGGTTTTTGCCCAAAACCAAGTTCCAAGCCTCTCAAACCAACATCCGGTCAACCTTGACCTGTTGGTACATCATGCCTAGCATCTGGTCACTCCTTTGACCTGCTAGGACTTCCCACCAAGTGTTTGGTCAATCCCTTTGACCCACTTAGACTTTTCTATTCATGCCAAGTATCTGGTCACTCCCTTGACCTACTTGGACTTCCATCAGATGTCTGGTCAATCCCTTTGACCTATCTGTATTTCCTCGTGCCAAGTATCCAGTCAATCCTTTGACCTACTTGGACTTCCCAACACCAGATGTCCGATCATCCTTGATCCATCTGGATTTTCCCTTGCCTGGCTTCACTCACCAGGACTTTCACCTAGCTTCACTCACTAGGGTTTTCCATCTGCCTAGCTTCACTCACTAGGGCTTTCACCTGGCTTCACTCACCAGGACTTTCACCTAGCTTCACTCACTAGGGTTTTCCTTCTGCCTGGCTTCACTCACCAGGACTTTCACCTAGCTTCACTCACTAGGGTTTTCACCTGGCTTCACTCACCAGGACTTTCACCTAGCTTCACTCACTAGGGTTTTCCATCTGCCTAGCTTCACTCACTAGGGCTTTCACCTGGCTTCACTCACCAGGACTTTCACCTAGCTTCACTCACTAGGGTTTTCCTTCTGCCTGGCTTCACTCACCAGGACTTTCACCTAGCTTCACTCACTAGGGTTTTTACCTGGTTTCACTCACCAGGACTTTCACCTAGCTTCACTCACTAGGACTTTCACCTAGCTTCACTCACTAGGGTTTTCCTTCTGCCTGGCTTCACTCACCAGGACTTCCCTGTCAAGTATCCGGTCAACCTTGACCTACTTGACTCTTCTTCAATCAATTTCTTATTGTCAAACATCTAAACTCAAACCAAGACTCAGCTTGGTCACCCAGGTCAACCTTGACCTGAGGGATGTTGCACCAACATGTTTGACCTCCCCCTTCACTTGAGCTCCCTTCTTCATCTTCACTTGAAGCTCCTTCTATCATCTTGTTCGGATGAGATGGAGGCTACATCATCAATTCCCATTAGAGCAAAATGGGGCGCATGATGCTCTTCTTCCTCCGATGACGATGGATCATCCCATGTTGCTTTTAGATTGTGAGCCTTCTTCCCCTTTTCTTTTGTCTTCTTCTCCTCCTTCTTCTTTCCTTCCTTCTTCTTCAAGAGAGGACAATCATCTCTTATGTGTCCTTCTCTTTGGCAATTGTAGCAAATGATCTTCCTTATCCTACTTTTGCTTCTTGAATTTTTCTTAGCATGGGATTTGTTAGTAGAAAAGGATTTAAATGCTTTTCTCATCTTCCTTACTATATATGTCTCTTGATCGCTATCCATTGAGGCACTTGACTCCTCAGAATCGGAAGATGATTGAGATGGAGCTTTCTTCTTCTTCCCCTTTCCCTTGTTTGCCACAAGGGCTACTCCTCTTGATCTTTCTCCATCTAGCCCTTCAACTCGTGTCTCATGAAACTCCATAGTTGAAAAGAATTCATCTAGAGAGCTCTTCTCTAGGTCCTTTGAAATGTAAAACGAGTCTACAATGGAGCTCCATGTCGACGTTCTTGGGAAAACATTGATGGCTTTCATTATGATGTCTCGGTTTGTAAGTGTCTCACCTACACTTGTTAATCCATTTAAGATTTCCTTAATTCCTTAAAGTAAAATTGATACCTTTTCTCCTTTTTTAAGCTTAATATTGGTGAGTTGAGTTCGAAGGAAGTCTCTTCTTGCCAATTTCGCTTCCGATGTTCCTTCATGAAGCTCCACTAGCTTTTCCCATAACTCCTTGGTGCTTAAGTAGGTTCCAACCCTTGTTACTTCTTGTTGGGGAAGGACATTTAGTAGATGATGTATGGCTTTAGAATTCGCTAAATGTTCTTCCCTTTGCTTCTTGCTCCACCTTGTTTTCTCAAGTATCTTATTGTCTTGATCCCTAAGCACTTCGAAATCATTTTCCATGATTAGCATTATGTCAAAATCGGTTTCGAAAAATACCTCCATTCTCTTCTTCCACCAAGAGAAGTCCCCTTCGAATTTGGGTGGATGAATGTTTGAGCCGTCCATTTTGATGAAGTGCTCTTCTCGGAGATTAGTCCGTTGAAGAGCGTCCTTGCTCTGATACCACTTGTAAGGGATCGGTGGCCGGCTAGAAGGGGGGTTGGATAGTTAGGTCACCCCCAATTTACTTTCTTCTATACAAGGTGTTAGTGTGTAGCAGAATATACTAAACAAAAATAATAAGAACAAGCAAGAAAGCACAAACGCTAACACGAATCCTTTATGTGATTCAGAGATTGCTTGCTCCTACTCTACGGCGTGTCCTTGAGGTGGACGGACCCTTAATCCTTCGGTGGATCAATCCCCGACAATCTCCGGCTAGCTCTTACACCTTCTCGGTGGAGTACAACCTCTCACAAAGCTCTCTTCCTCTTACAAAATGAAGACTTAGATTAGGAGGAAGAGAATAGCTTGGAAGCTTTGGACAATTGCTAAGGAGTTATTCAACAAGCATGAGTAACCTCCTTCAAGCCCCAAAGCTTCCTATAAATAAGAGGAGAGAGTTGATCATCATATCAACTCATCTCGTCACCAGTCGACTGGCAAAATCATCAGTCGACTGGTGCTACTATTGGAGGTAGCCAACGGCTATTTCGTAGCACCAACGGTTGGCCAACGGTCATTTACCAGTCAACTGCTAGTTTTATCAGTCGACTGATCACTGTCGACTGAGCGAATAGAATGCTTCTGTTCGCTGCCAGTTGACTGGTGCAGTCGATTGCTAAAACATGCAGTCGACTTGTGCAGTTGACTGCTAAAAGTTACAACTGACTGGACTGCACCTTATTACACACTCACACTCATCCTCTCTGGAGTCGCCCTTAAAGTCCTCTTCCTCGGCCTTCGTCCCTCAGATGCACCCGAGATCGCGGCTCCTCTCTGTGCCATCCTTCACATTGCCTTGAAGTACGCTTCCCTCGGCTCCACTCCGTTGCTCCTCGTCCGGCGGTCCCTCGGATGTCTTCCACACCATCCTTCACTGACTCAAGGATCTGAGCCCTAGGATGAGCTTCCCAAGCTTAGCTACACTAAGCTTCTCATGTGTGTTTCACCAAGTCCTGCAAGACCCAAACACACATATCAAACACATATGAAAACCTAAGTTAAACTCTTTGACACACACATCAAAACCATGATCATACCGATCAAGCATAGGTCGATTGCACCAACACGGTACACGTCACCAATCATGGTATCCATCATCAATTGTCACCACAACTCAAACGAACAAATCTCTTGGGTTATCCTAGATATTCTCTCTCTCTCTCTCCACGTGACAGTAATAATCAACATTTTACTCAGTCACACTTCCAGTCAGTCAGTTTGGCACTTCCTTCAACTAAACCAAAGGGGGAGGCTTGTGATGTGATGGTTCATAGAAGGTATCACGTGACGTCTAAGGGTCAACATAGCAAGTGGGACGTCTGTCAAAATCAAGGTTGGAGAAGGGAGATACACCGCTTGGGTGATGATCAAGCCAATTGGAGTAGATAACTCATTTACCAAGACAAGCTCTTATGATTTCCAAGCCTTCTCCAGCACATTTTAAAGTGGAGTTCCCTCTCTCGCTTGGACAAAAATTTGAGCGGCCACTCGAGTACCTTTACAGGTCTCAAGGGATTGTGCCTTAACTCGGCATCACTCAGGTAAGCAAGTTACCGAGTTACAGATCAGGAAAACCATCACATTAATCCGATGCAATAAATACCTAACGCTGACTATATTATATATGAGCTCATAAAAGCATGGGAAAAGGGAACAAGTGGAAGAAGCAAATTAATATTCTTATTCATTTATTATGGGTTTATTAATAATAGCTACATAATTAAAAGCTAGAGGAAGACAAAACAAAGATTCCTTGTGATTCATGAATCAATAATTGGTTCATGACTCCCTCCTCTTGTAATAAATGCAACCTCAATAATGAGGAAGGGAAAGGTGTGGGGGAAGTGTATAAAAAGACCGTAATAAGAAAAGAGATGGGCAAGGATTTTTTTTTTTTTCCTTTTCTCCAAGCTTTTTTTACCACTTCTACTGCTTCTTAAAAAATGCTACTGCTTGCGCCATCTCCTAAGGGTGTTCCCTTGCCTATGCATCGGGGAGTCAACCTCGAAGCTTTCAACACAGGATCATGCTACTATTCCTTTGCGTCATTGAAAGGACCGAACCGGCTTAGCTTCTCTTCGGTTAGGCCACATTGTAGGGTCTCAGTAGCTTTAGTGTCGGCCTCGACCTTCTTCATCATGTGTGGATCTTAGTTTTAGCATGCCATCGATACTCCAGTGTCGTCAAGTAGTATTGAGAAGCTCGTTTGGATGATGATCCACATCTTAACTTGAGTCTTCAAATAGTACTCCATTCAACTCTTCTAGTAGCCGAAGTCTCTGCCGGAGAAAAGGGGTAGTCGTGCGGTGTTGTAGCCTTCTTGATGTGCCATAAAGAAATTCTTGCACGCAACAAAAAAATAAAAATATTCCAAGACTTAATCTTGGATTTAGTAGTGTGGGGAAAAAGAGAAATAGTAGTAAGAAAATAGATTGATTGGTGTTTCACCACTTTCGAGCAAAAAAAATGAATGTAAAGAAACTATTGGAAAGGGTGATTACACTGATTTTGTTTAATTACAAAAAAAATAAAAAGATTGCTCTTATGGTAGTTGCATCAATTCAGAGTATCCCTGCTTTGATACCAATTGTATGATCGAGAAATAGCGCTAGAGTGGGAGTGAATAACATTTGTGGTTTTTTTTTCATTTTTTCATAAAAACTTGTGAGATACGCATTGAAAATTAAAGACAAAAAATAAAATGATGCTAACAGTTTTCTTTTTTTATTTGGTTCAGAGCATGTGACAACTCCACTCTAAGAGATTTGTCATCGTTGATCACTTTCGTTGAGCAATTCACTATCAATTTGATAAGTACAGAAAACGTTGAGCAATTCACTATCAATTTGATAAGTACAGAAAATTTCAATTAAAAAAAATATACTTCATAATTGAAATTACAAGTATACCGACAATTAGATTATCCGAAGTAAGATGTAGTTGTTGGAGCAACATTACAGTGTCGTAGTCGAAGTTCAGAGCAGTGCAAAACTTGATTGATGGTATTGAAAGATGTACAGAAGCTACTGTTGTGCACTGCTTATAAAGGGTAATCCAGGCGCCTCTATGCCATTGAGGCGCCTGGACTAAAGTTGATTGATTCCGAGCTTGTCCCACCTTATCCTTGTTTAGGCGCCTCAATCTCTTTGAGGCGCTTGGATTGTTGTTGTGACGAGCGCTGAGTCGAACTCCCCCTGGTTGCCTCTATCCTGCCCTAAGAACCTCAATCCTTTTGAGACACCTAGATTTGACATGCGTCGACCAATCAGAAGATGACACCTCACCTTGCTCTGCTTGTCGAGGTGATAGAGGCACTTGAACAACATTCAGGTGCTTGTATCTTGAGGCACCTAGATCCATCTAAGCACCTGTATCAGCTAATCTAAGCTTAGTTAACTCTGCAAAATTGATTTAGTACAAACAAATATATAATATGAAATAAGAACATTTTGACCGTTTCAGACTGTCTGATCCTGACTTTTAGGTTTCTCTAAAATCCTAGGTCAACCCGACATCTACTGTTTCCTCACCGGATAACTTGTCCTCACCTACTCCTTTCAAGAGAGATTATCTTTGTCAAACACTTGTTTGGACTTTTGCTCAGCTCCGATCTTGACCTTCGGGACTTTCGCTAGACGTCTGGTCCTCGACCCGTCTAGACTTCCGCATGATGTATGTGACTCCAAAACTTCCACCTGATATCCTTGATCAGCTAAGTCTTCTGCCCACTCCATCCGACTAAGTCTTCGTATCCAATCCTCTTGATCAAGACTTCATGCCCAATCTTTTTGGCCAGGACTTCGTGTCCAATCCCTTGATTAGGATTTCGTTGCCAAGTCTCAACTAGGTTTTGTCTGTATACTCAGATAAACTTATTAAATTATAACACAACTTAATTTTAAATTCTTTGTCATTATCAAAATTAAATTTGATTAGTTAGCACTTTCAAGATCTAAGGTTCGAATTCTAGACAAGATGCCTGATCTGTCACTAATCATCACTCTCTTTGGACAATTAGTAAAGTGGGGGTTTAATCCTCAGTTGATATTTTCTGTAGTGTTGGAAAAAACAAACAAAGTTGGATTTCCTCTTATGTTTAGTCAAAGCATCAAGCATCATGATGCGCAAGCCGTGGAATTCAAGGCAGAAACTGAATATTTCATGGTGCGCCACCAGAGGCTGCTGGAGTTGGGTGCGTCATTCAGAGCAACGAAGTCAATATTCCTACTTTTCGAAGAAAGTTATCAATGGCGGCGAGGACTTTTCGCCGCCGCCGAAGGAGAGATGCAACGGAAGCCGTGGTGGCGTATTCTGGCGTGTACAGGTCACCAAAATCAAAACTAAGCTGTAAACGAACTGAGCTAAGTCGAACTTTAGGATGTTCAAATTTGTTTGATAAAATAACCGAGCCGAGCCGAGCCGAGCTAAACTTAAAATGAACCAAGCTTTTGAAATGAGTGTTCAAACTTGGCTTGGTTTATTTTTTATGAGCTTGAGCTTGTTTGAAGCTTGGCTTGATCTTGGTTTGTTTAGATGTTATCAAGCTCTCAATTCAAGCTTGCCTTGGCTTGGTTCGAGCTTGGCTTGAGCTTGGTTTGAGCTTGGTTCGATTAGATGATATCAAGCTCTCAATTCAAGCTTATTTGATTGTTTGAAACTTTTAATTGTTTGATTGGTTATTAAGATTGATAATTTAAATTTATTTTATTTTATTATTTATTTAGCATATTGAAATAGTTTTATTAATAAATATGGTTCGTGGACATTGTTCATGAACGTTGTTCATGAATATTGTTCACGAACATTGTTCACGAATATTAACGAGCCGAACACATATGTGTTCAAGCTTGTTTATTTAGCTTAACGAGTTGTTCAAGCTTGTTTGTTTAATTAATCTTATGTATATTGAACGAACATAAATAAGCTCTTACCAAGCCGAACATCAAACTTGTTCACGAACGCTTGATTCATTTATAACCCTAATCAAAACGATGGAAAGGATGAGCTAATAGACAAACCGAGGCGGCATGCATCTACGGCAACAAGACAGAAAATTAATACAAGTTCAAAGAAGTTTGTCATGTAGTAGATAGATAAATAATCCCTTCAATGAATGAAATTAAAATAAATAGACTTCCGTCTTTGCACGTGATCCCAGAATTTTTTTTCTTGATGTCTTTGTTCAGATGAGACTTCTGTCCAGTATTAAGATTTCGTGTTTAATATTTTTATCAGACTTCGTACTCAATCTTTTAATTAGAATTTCGTTACCTAATCTTAACTAGGTATTATTTATACACTAGACTTCGTATTATTTATACAATTATTAGATTACAATACAGTTTAATTACTTTAAACTCTTTATTATTATCAAAATCAAATTTTATTAGCTAGTGCTTTCAGCACCATGAATTCTGTCCCCGATAACTAAGTCTAGAAGACACAGGTTTGATCTATCACTGTATCATCACGCCTCTTTGGACAATTAGTAAAGTGGGGGTTTAATCCTCAGTTGATATTTTCTGTAGTGTTGGAAAAAACAAACAAACGTTGATTCATCTTATGTTTAGTCACTGCATCATGGTGCGCAAGCCGTCGAATTCAAGGCAGCAACTGAATATTTCACCAGAAGCAGCAGGAGTTGGGTGCGCCATTCAGAGCATTCAGAGCAACGAGTCAATATTCCTACCGTTTCGAAGAAAGCTATCAATGGCGGCGAGGACTCTTCCCCGACGCCGAAGAAGGAGAGATGCAACGAAAGCCGTACGTGGTGGCGTCGACAGGCCACCAAACATGTCAAAACGGTGCGCAAGCCGTCTACAGTAGTTTTTATTTTAAGTAATAATAGCAAGTACTTTATCATTGCATCGTCACTATCTTTGGACAATCAGTAAAGTGGGGTTTAATTCTCAGGTGTGGTACAAAGTAATAGGTATATCATCAAACACGTCATAAGTAGAATATGAAGACAATATTAATTAAATTTTTTATTTTTATGTATTTTTTAATCTATTATTACATGTACTCCTTATTTTTTAAAAAAATATTTGTTAAAAGTTATACATGTGTTTACTATTAATTATTAGTATTTTTATTAATTTATATATATATATATATATATATATATATATATATATATATATATATTATTTTGATCCATATTTTTATATTTTTACAAATAAGAACACATAATATCGACAACTAAAAAATAAATAAAAGATTAGAAACATTTAATAAAAAATTATTAAAAATAAAAATGATAAAAAAAATAAAATTGATAAAAAATCTCGTTAACAAAAAAACAAAACCAATCAAATAAAAACAAATAAAACTAAAAAAAAACAAAACTTGGATGAGGAAATAAAGAAAGGGAGTAAAAAAACAATGTTTAGTCAAATAATTCTAGATGTACTCTTAATTTAATTTATACTATTAATTTTAGATTAAAAGCATAAATACACTAAGAAAATTTTAAACGTAATAAAATGAAGTTCTTTAAATTCATCCGTATGGATTAAAAAAAAAAGGTATTTTAAAAATATGATACGTCAATTGAATATTATAAAAATGAGATATATGATTTAGATAATATTTATTTTTTATTATTAATTGAGTGTTAAATAAATATTTTAACATATTATAAAAATATAAAATCCGTCATCTCCCATCCCCACCCCTACGGCTGTCCCGCAGCAGCAGCAGGAGTAATAAGTAATAGGAAATTAAAATAAATCACTACGTGGCGACCTTGGGGTGATAAATATTTTAACATAGCGGAATAACTCTACCCAAATTTAAATATCTAAAGTTGATTGCTTCTGAAAACAAAGTGACTAATGGCGTTTGAGAGCGTTTCCCTCTGGTTCGTTCCTCCGCTGCTTCTTCTTCTGCTTCTGCTTCTGCGGGCCCAAAGGAAATCAAGCTCTTCGCATGGTGACCTGCCTCTGTCGCCGCCGGGTCTTCCCCTCGTCGGTAACCTTCACCAGGTCGGACCTTTCATCCACAAATCTTTTGCCTCCCTCTCCCGCCATCACGGCCCTCTCGTCCTCCTCCGCCTCGGCCGCGTCCCGACGCTCGTCGTCTCTTCCCCCGACGCTGCCCGAGACGTCCTCCGCACCCACGATCACATCTGCGCCAGCCGCCCCGCCACAACCGTCACCCGCATCCTCCTCGATGGATCCAGCGACGTGGCCTTCGCCCCCTACGGCTACGAGTGGAGGCAACGCCGCCGGATCTGCACGCTCCACTTGCTGAGCCCTAAGATGGTGCAGTCCTACGCTCTGGTGCGCGAGCAGGAGGTGGCCGCCATGATCGCCGCCATCTGCTCCCGGGGATCGGCGGCGGAGATCGATATGTCCGCCGTCCTGTTTGCCTTCTCCAACGACATCATGTGTCGGGTCGTCGCGGGGAACAAGTTCGAAGGGAGGAAAGGGTTGTTCTCGGAGCTCATCTCAGAGAACTCGGTACTGCTGACTAAGATTTATCTCGGGGACTACCTCCCGTGGCTCGGTTGGGTGGATTGGCTGCTCGGGAACGTGGAGAGAGTGAAGAAGAATCAGAAGCGATGGGACGATCTGCTCGATCAGGTTATCAAGGAACATGCGGAGCGAGTGTCGTCGGATGATGAGAAAGATTTCGTGGATGTTTTGATCTCCCTTCAGAAGGATCCCGTGTTGGAATCCATCCTCACTCCGGAAGTCATCAAGGCGCTTCTTCAGGTAGATTAATTCTTCCTCTGTTCAACTTCCACAGCAAATAGGTCGAATAGCCGAACCACATGCAATTGCAATTTGCAGGACATGTTCGCCGCCGGAACAGAGACGTCGTACATAACTCTGGAATGGGCCATGGCGGAGCTGGTTCGCAACCCGAGCAAGATGCAAAAACTGCAAGACCAAGTGAGAAGCGTAGCCGGCGGCGGAGGCAAAATGGTGAAAGAGGAAGAGATTTGCCAGATGCCCTACTTGAAGGCCGTCATCAAGGAGACCTTCCGGCTGCATCCCCCCGTTCCATTACTTCTACCGCGAGAACTGCTGGAGGATTGCCCGGTTCAAGGCTACAACATCCCGAAGAAGACAAGACTGTTTGTGAACGCATGGGCGATAGGCAGAGATCCAAAGTGCTGGGAAGCACCCCTAGAGTTCTGGCCGGAGAGGTTTATGGACGGCGCAATTGACTTCACCGGGGTTGACCTCCGGTTCATTCCGTTTGGAGCGGGCCGAAGGATTTGCCCTGGATTGAACTTCGCCGTGGCATCTCTGGAGCTTGCTCTGGCAAACTTGGTGCATCGGTTCGATTGGGAGCTGCCTGCCGGATTGAGCAGGGAGGAGTTCGGCATGGAGGAGGTGGCGGGCTTAGTGGTTGGGCGAGAAGGGCGACTTCATGTCGTTGCCAAACCGTGGAATGGATAAACTAACTCTGCGTATGCTACGTCAACAATAAACTGCTGAAGCCTGATGCACTTCAGCTTAATAATAATATGTGAATCTCAAATATGAGTGTTACCTTAAAATTTGGATGCTCATTACTCAGTGCTCCTTACTTCTCCGTGTCCAATGAATAAGTTCCTGCCTGATCTGTTTTGAGATCAGGGAATTGGATGACTTCTCGATGTGTCCATGATCGTGCTCTTTAAGTAAGTCGGATGTGCGTTAGGTTGGCTTCTATTGAGTCCGTTCTCATCAAGTCAATTCCTATCGGGTTGACTGTTGTTGTGGCAAATAATCATACAGACTTAGGCAAACATCTCCGGCGCTGTCTACTAAAAGCACTGGAAAGAGGTTAGAAAGGGTCCATCTCATAACCCCTTCTTCGACGCTTAATATGGGATGTTATACGTGAATCCTGAGGTGACGTAGTTGTCAAAGTTAAGATGATAGTCAAAATTAAAGAGAGGTGGTAGTCAATGTATCCCTCTTGACAGTGTTGGTTGCTACTCGGAAAACCTATAGGTTCCACTGTACACAAATTTTGTACAAAGGTCTGAACCTTTTCCTAACTACCATGTGTTCTTTTAAATTAAATTTTGGATCGCCTGCGGTACTTAACACGTTTGATCCAAAACTTAATCTATTTGTTCTTTTAGGTTTTAACTTGGATCTCCTGCGGAACTTAACACGTTCGACCCAAGTCTCCTTAAGTTATTAATTCCATTAAATACTAATTTCCATAAAAGGTTCCCAGTACTGACGTGGCGAGGCACATGGTCTTCTTGGATATGGGAGCAACCACCACCGACTAGACAAAACCTTTTATAGAAAGCTAATATTTAATTTCCTAAAATAATTTTAGGTTAACCAAAGAAAACAATCAAATCACAAGGAAAAGAAAAAACAAAAGAACACAACTTCGAAAAAACATATTCGAAATTCTAGAACGTAAGCCTCTTGTATTTGGTATTATTTCCATAAATAACTAGCATGATGCGGAAAGAAAAATTACTAGTTATACCTTGTAGAAAAACCTCTTGATCTTCTACCGTATTCCTCTTCTAACCTCGAACGTTGTGTGGGCAACGATCTTCCGAGATGAGAAACCACCAACCACCTTCTTCTCCTCCAAGCAAGGTTCGGCCACAAAGGAAAAACTTCACCAAGGAGGAAAACCAAAATACTAACCAAGCTCCAAGAGATGCTAGCTTTCTCTCCTTCTTCTTCTTCTTCTCCGAGTAGTATCCGGCCATCACAAGAGCTCCAATGGAAGAGAAGGGTTCGGCCACCACAAGAGGAAGAGAGGGAGAAGATGGCCGGCCACACCAAGGAACAAAAGATGGAGAGGAATAATAGATGTTGTGTCTCATGAAGGCACCCTCACCCCTTCTTTTATATTCCTTGGCCTAGGCAAATTAGGAAATTTAATTACAATAAAATTTCCTTAATTTTCCTTGACATGAATTAATTGAGAAAAATAAAATAAAATTTCCCAATCAACTTGTGATGGCCGGCCACAATCAAAAGAGCAAATTAGGAGAGTTTTAATCAACAAATTAAAACTTCCTAATTTGTTTCCGGAAAATTTAAAAAAATAAAATTTCTCTTTAAAAATCTCTTCATGGTTAATAAAAGGAAATTTCTATAATTTTAATTTTATTAACATGTGAATAATTTTAAAGAGAAAATAAAGCATCTCTCCAATCTACAAATAAGGAAAGAGATCTAATCTCTTTCTTTAATCTTTTGTAGATCTTTTACAAGAGAGATATTTTAATTTTAATTCTCTTTAAATTATATCTTCCACATAATAATAAAAATTAAAATTAAAATTCTTTTTTAATTTAATTTGGCCGGCCCTACTAGCTTGAGTTCAAGCTAGGGCCGGCCACCCAATTTTATACCTAGGCCGGCCCTAGCTGGTTCCCAAGCTAGCTTGGCCGGCCCCTATTGGGTGGGTTTAGAAGGTGGGTATAAGTGAGTATAGAACTCTATAAATAAGAGGCTACGATAGGGACCGAGAGGAGGAATTGGTTTTGGTCTCCCGATAAAATTAAACATCCCGTGTTCGCCCCGAACACACAACTTAATTTTATCAATGATAATTCATTCCACTAGAGAACTATCATTGAACTACCGCACCAATCCCAAATTACATTTTTTGGCTCCTTCTTATTATGAGTGTGTTAGTCTCCCTGTGTTTAAGATATCGAATGTCCACTAATTAAGTGAGTTACTGACAACTCATTTAATTAATATCTAAGTCCAAGAGTAGTACCACTCAACCTTATCGTCATGTCGGACTAAGTCCACCTGCAGGGTTTAACATGACAATCCTTATGAGCTCCTCTTGGGGACATTATCAACCTAGTATCGCTAGGACACAGTTTCCTTCTATAATCAACAACACACACTATAAGTGATACCATTTCCCAACTTATCGGGTTTGTTGATTCATCGAACTAAATCTCACCCATTGATAAATTAAAGAAATAAATATCAAATATATGTGCTTGTTATTATATTAGGATTAAGAGCACACACTTCCATAATAACTGAGGTCTTTGTTCCTTTATAAAGTCAGTATAAAAGGAACGACCTCAAATGGTCCTACTCAATACACTCTGAGTGTACTAGTGTAATTATATAGTCAAAATAAACTAATACCTAATTACACTACGACCTTCTAATGGTTTGTTCCTTTCCATTCTGGTCGTGAGTTACTGTTTATAATTTATAAGGTACTGATAACATCATCTTCTGTATGTGACACCACATACTATGTTATCTACAATATAAATTAAATGAACAACTACAAACAAATGTAGATCATTTGACCAAATGTGATTCTTTATTGATAATGAATGTTTACAAAGCTTAGACTTTCAGTATACACTCCAACAGACAGGACCTTCATTCCTCATCCAATGCTAAAACCCTTAACCCAAGGACGATCGGCCCACGAGTTGGCCAGATCAAAGGTCCCTAGTATTTCGCTCCTGTACCAAGACACTTAGTGTATATCCGATCATCCATGAGCTGCTCGAGTTTAAGAAAAGACTAGTCTACCACAAGGCCAACATGGCATATATTCAACCGGGTCTAGGAGACCCAAACTTCCACTCTCAGGGTACAATTTAGTATATGACTGGTCGACCTAATAGCCGGTCAAACCCTTAGGCCTTCACTGCTCATGCATTCGTGCTCCCCCATATAGGTGGTCGATTATAATGTTGATCAGATTTATTTCAACATCCTTATCTTAGATTAAATATGCAAGGCAAATCTCCGAAGAAATCCGACCAGACTTCTAGAGTTCAAGCTATCACTGTAGGGACAAGTTTCCAAGTACATAGTTGATTGGCTAAAAGCACTAGTTAGGTCTCTCGAGGCTTGGTTTTCTATCCTTTAGAAGCGAGTATCCTAGCATATAGTTGGTCGGTCATAGAACCGATCGAATCTATGCGACTTGGCTCTTTGCTCATAATTAGATCTCTACATCACACGACATGTAGTCGGGCGGCCCACAGCTTGAACATCTTTACAGGACTCAATACCTTGCTTATGTATCTGTCTGCCACTATAATATACAACCAATCAGCTAAATGTCTGGCCGAGATATATTCAAGGGACAACCTTGTTAAAGAATCACAACAACCTGTTATAGTGTAACAACCATTTGTCAGAAATATTCTTCTATCACAACAAATGCATTCAATGGAACATTCTTCGAAGGTGACTACGCCTACCATCAACTGACACATTATAACAGCATTTTCCTATAACAGTCTCATCAATAGTGTAAGTAAAAAATGGGTACACATATGGGTAACGGAAGATTCCTCGGATGATGATTGTACACCTCCCAGGCTATATGACTTCCCTGGCTCGACAACCTTTGACACTCGACATTCTTCGTCACCCCATGATTGTGGAGGTTATTAGAGGTGGTATATAAAGGGGTTCTCTCCATTGGCGAGGTGCGCAGACATTATACTTTACATATTGCACGCATCTATTGTTCAGCATTCCAATTTTCGCTCGGCCACTCTACTGACTTGAGTGTCGGAGGACCTATGCCAAGGACCCCTTCCTTGGTTTTGGCGTTGACGTTTTGTCTACTTTTTTTTCTGTGTGCAGAGGGGAAGAAAAAACCCCCTTTTTCTACTAGTTTATAGTCTTTGCTCATCATCTTTGCCAAATTAAGGTCATTGCTTAGTCAACCGCATAGCCACCTGGACAGCGCGTCATCCTCTGGCTTTCATATAGGATCATATTTGGTGTCATTTGTGGGAATCTTCGTCTGAATCTGAAACATAAAGATGGAAGAAGTTGGACGACTCACCACGGCTACCTTGACGCAAGAGGAATTAGAAATGCTGATAAACACCCGATCCCAAAAGCTAATATAGCAACAACAATAATTAGCAACCGGTGACACTTTACCGCACCATCCTGTTGCTTCGACGATAGTCCCTCATCTTGAACAAGGAGCCCGAGTGGAAGGCCCAACAGGATCCTAGGCAATCCCTCTAATGCCTGGCTTTGTACAACAACCTGTGCCACCGGTTCACTTACCGTGTGTGCCACCCTCACCAATTACACATCACTGGGTGTTATTCTGCACACCATTCAAGGGCATGGGTCGGGAGGAAAGGCCTCAATTATCATCTTCTGGAGATGCCCCTCCACGGGATGTACGCAAAGGGAAAGCCCCGATGACCAGCAGATCCCCTGAGCGGATTAGCATGTCATTCTCATAGGAGGTACTGGAGGACAAACTGTCAAAACACTACCATCCCCTAACGATAGGGGAATAACTGAAGCAACTGATCTAAAGGACTACCTTCTCAAGTTTGAGAACGCCGCCATCCTCCACCGATATATGGATGGTGTAAAGTGCCGAGTGTTCCTCACTACACTCTCAAAAAAGGTGGACCCGCTACCTTAGCGGCCCCCCTAGTGTCGGCCCCAGATTCCTCACTCACTACACTCTCAAGCTCGACATAAATGTGGTTCAACCGACTGTCGGTCGAATCTATCTACTACTTCAAGGATTTCCGCAAGGTTTTCTTTCATCATTTTGCCAGCAGGCCCCGGTACCATAAAACTACTTTCACTACAACAAAAACATTAAAATACAACGGTTAAAACCGTTGTCATAGGCCCTTTAAAACCGTTGTAATTGATAGTGTTGTTAAAAGTAGGGGCTACGACAACGGTTTTAAACCGTTGTCTTTGAATGAAAAGACAACAGTTTTGCAACGGTTTTAAACCGTTGTCTTTGAATGAAAAGACAATGGTTTAAAACCATTGTTGTTTAGAGTATTTTTGATTAACATTGCAAGTTTACAACCATTTTTGGGGATACGACAACGATTTTTAATCGTTATCTTTGAGGGTGATAGACAACAACAACGGTTTTAAATCGTTGTCTTTTAAATTATTATCTTTTAATACCAATATATCATATTTCAATATAAATATATAATAAAAAATCATAATCACAAAAGAAAGAATTTTCCCCATATCAATGTCATTCAAAATGTTACTTATATAAGAATTACAATCACAAAAGAAGAAGCATGTCTAATATTCAAATAAAATTTATCCTAATACAAATAAACAAATAAACTTCATTTACAACTAATGAACAATAGTCAAAAGAGTAGAAACTTGTGATGGTGGTTCAGGCCATGTAGGATTGCAAGTAATTATTGTCAACCCAAGCCCCATCACAATCTTCAACTTGTAGAATTTCATTGGACTCCTCTTTCTCACTTGCTAATCCTTCCATGCCAACCTTTTCCAACATTCTGGATTTTTGTGAAGCAAAGTATGTGAGCAAAGCACCAAAAATAAAAGGGAAGAATAGAATATCTGTAGAAGACGTAAAACAAGGTTGATAGCTGAAATTTGGAGAAATGTAGTTGCTACAACCACAATAATAGATTTGATAAATCATATAATCTTCAAGTACCCCATTCATATCGGCAAATAAAACCAAAACATAAAAACTTACATGTAGAGGTGGTGGTGTTTTGGTATAATAACATGTTGGACTACAGTACTCAAGCTCCCCCTTGGTAGGCTCATCAGACCATGGAGAACCAAATGTTTTATAAAGACTATCTATCGAGCTCAAGCTCAGTTCTACTATTATTAAATCAATTCCCAATGCAAGAGATGTTAGATCTGGATCATTCATATTAATAACACTCAATAATTCAAGCATGCCAAATGGACCAGGCAGTAATTGTGACCCCTGAGTGGAATTTACATTTTGATCTCTATATGACTAGCTAACATCAGACATCTGCTGTAGTCAAAGTTGAGAAAGACTTTGTGGTTGTTGATATTGCTGAATCAGTTGCTCATACATACTCATACTAGAGGCTGGTGTAGGAGAGTTCAACGGTCTCAACCCAATACTAAGGTCTCCACTGTTTTAAATCTGTATAAAGTTGAGGGCAAAATCATTTAATCCATAGAATTAATAAAGATTAAACCATCTAAAGAATTGCATAAGCCAGGGCAAGGTACCTGTGAATGATAATTATCATGAGAAGGAAAGAAATCAGAGCCATGTGAAAGTAGGTCTTGAGTGTTTCCAGTGGTAAAAGGCAACTGATGACTGGATTCTCAAGAACTGTGGGCGTAGCGCAGACGGTGGGCACATGGTATCTCTGGCGTAATGGCCAGGGGTCGATTCTCAGGAACTGACGACCTGGGGTTTACCCCGCCATGCGCCTATGGCCTGTGTACCTGCATGAACCTCCCTCCATATCCGTGGGGTCAACACTAGGGGGCCGCTAAGGTAGAGGATCTACCTTTGAGTGTTTCCAGTGGTAAAAGGCAACTCACCACTATGGGTTGTGGTATTATGCAGTTGTTGTTGCTGAAGGCTAGATTGAAAAGTTTCTCCTAAGCTAAATCCGCCAGATCGTGTCATCTGGTTGATATCAAACTACCAAATGAATGAAGAAACATGATCAACATAGATAAGCCAATTCCAAAAGTTCACCACAGTTCAACTCACGGGTAAATGTTGCGACTGCATGGTAGAAATATTTTCATGAAGTTGTTCCTTTTGATGCAAATCCACTGAAAAATTTGAGCTACCACCTAAACAAGAATAAAAAATAATAATAATGCCATGACATTCTGATGTAACTTGGAAGGAGCAGCAGTCCATACAATTTACAGACACTATAGCTACAATATGATTAACATCTCTGATGCTAATAACATTCACATGACTCTAGAATCGTACACCCAAAATTTGAAAGTTAATGTAGAACAACAATCTCTCCTAGTATTTATCCCATATGACAGAAAAATTGTAACACTTGAATAAACATAACCCAAGTTGGATGACGTCTCAGTTAGAGGCATCAGATCTTGTATAATATCAATTGCTCAAGCATGGGTAATATGAAGTGCACCTACAAATTTATGGTAAAGATCCAAGGGAACTCATATGTCATCATATATGCAATAATATAGACAGAATACCCAATAAATTCAGGTTATACAGTAAGAAATGTGTTTAGTATAACAAAAACATATGTTACAGCTAACTGATTGAGATTCATTGAGTGACCGGAAAAAATAACTTATGCATTACAAAATAAATAAAAAATGTAATATGAAATGATAATAACCTAGATTACTAAGAGCATAATAATATAACATAACCATCACATAAAAAAATCAAGAAATAACTAAATTCAATTAATAAAAGAAGAATTCCTAACATGGTAATTATACCATAGCCTTAGAAAGTAGCAGTGTAACTAAAGTTAATACCTCAATTTCATTTCTTTTAACATTTTCCAGTGAATCATCTCTATAACCTGAATGCCTTCATCAATAGATAAAAGGAGGAGATCTAATCCATAGTTGTGTTGACGATTCGACTGTGATATAACATATGCAAGAGCAGTTGACTCTGCATAGAAGAAATTTGTCATTTGTGTGAGAGGAAATTTGAAAAAAAAAACATCTTTGAACTGAGGTAATTCTAATTAACTGCAGAATGAAACTATTTACTCTTGAAACATGACAGTAAAAGTTTCCAGTAAACTCCTGTAGAAGCATTGTGTTAATAGAGAAGCTTCACCTTGTATATACAAACACATTTTTTGTTAAAAGGGAAAAGAATAAATATGACTTGGCATTTGATACTTGTAAGAACTTGCCATTCACCTTTTCCTTCCGAATAAATGGCAATCAATGCTCTTATACATGCATCAGAAATATATATATATATATATATATATAAAACACCCAACCAATCAAGCTAGGGAGTATTCTTCAACAATCTTGTGACATAATAGACTAGTACACATTTTTTCTTAGGAAATAATAACATGCCATGATGTAACCACTAGTGATAGAAAGTAATGACTACGTTGATTTTTAAGACCTCAACAGGAAGGTCAAGATACTTATTAAATCCTAACATGGGTTATCAGCGGCCAAATAGAAATGAAGACTCATTCATAAATGCTACTTACAGTTCTCTGGGGATCAATGTTTGCAATCCTGAGAGCGTGCTCAATGGCTTCAATGGATGGTTTACACAATATTCAATATCCTTGCCTGTCTGTTCAAGCCTTCATAACCAAGAAGTTTGACATATTTAAAAATGAAATACTAAAATTTTGAAGTGTAACTAAGTGACCACTGGTTAAGATTAGAGAGTGGCAAATTACTTTAAAAACAACAATTAAGCTAAGTAGATATTCTTTTAGGGCTCACCAAATCGAGAGCCTGACATCAAGATTTGCAAATGCTTTCTCAATTGCTTCTCTTACAACACCAAAGTTATTGCTGGTCAGTACCCACCTTGCAGTGTTGTGACACATTCTTTGTATAATTCCTCCCTGTATTCGTTAAGGATTAACTGTAAATTCTTTTCGATTTAAATCTACTGAGGAGTAGTTCAATATATATATATATATATATATTTAAAATACTAAATCTCTAATACTCTGTTGAAGGAGTAACATAAAATGGATCAGTTTGTTACTTGTAATGAAGTAATTCTATACTAAAATTCTCGAAATAAAATTCTCGGATGCCGGAGATGCCCGCCACTGGTGCCTCCATTTATATAAAAGCAGCTTCTCCTAGTTCTTAAAACAATGCTTCATTACATACGGTTCAAAAATTCAAAGATTCTTATAAACCAATTGATTGTAAAATACTGACAAATAATAAAACAACACAACCCGAAAAGACTCACATTTCGTCTTTGCAAGGCTTGTCACTTATCCCAATGATTTTAAATTCTTGATTTGTATGAGTTATCTTCACTCTCAAATTTTCAAAGCTCTTCTAGCCTAGCAACAACAAACAGTGAAAAAAATAATTTTAGTAGACACAATATGAAGAATCAAACAAGCACGCTAAAACAAGTTGTCTCAATAGGTATATTATATATAGGCATTCAATAACCTCGAAAATAAACATAAAGAACAAATTCTTAATCACCTTGTTCCAGTCCAGTTGGTATGCATCCTTGGCATTTTGATTTGCAAGTAGAAAACCAACCACTGGTCTAGGACACACAGTCATAGTAGTAGAGATATCTATATTCAACAAATAAGAAAGATAATAATATTTTAAAACAATAAAGTGATTGAATGACAATGCAAGAAAAAACAAATAGCAGAAGTGTAGAGACATTGTAAGTTCTTACCAATACTCAAAGAAAGGCCTCCTTGTGAAGTTCTCAAATCACAAGGAAAACCTCCGCATCCTATGACTCCACCACCAATGTCAGTAAAGTTTTTAGGATTGTTTTGAAAAAATGATTGTCTCACAAGAAAACATTCCCTAAAAATGTATTTTTGTAACTATCAAAATGTAACAAACAAACCCACAATTATGTAATCCATAATGCAATGCAAGTAGAACTATAGACTCAGCACAAATCAAGAACAAAGCATGTTTTGCAAAAGAAGGTTAACAGTGAAATCAAGAAATAAAACTCAGGCATAAGTTTGGACGGTATTTCTTTTACTCCAGGTCTGAACAAAAGGAACAAAGAATTTACATAGAAAACTTCTTCGATAGTTTGAGATAGAAAACGACGCATGTGCGAGAAAAGAGATTAAGCATATTACAAGAACCAGACATAAAATAGCTAAAAGATCATATGTTGTGAACATCTACCAAGCTTATCTCCTAATACCAATGTAGCAGGCTACAAGACTCATCACAAATAGCTGTCAACAAGCAACACATTCAATAGGACTTGAGCTCGGTCTAAATTCCTATTCCAAAGTCACATTGGCAACTAATTCTTGGTACAACTCATTCTATCTAGTATTTGAATCATTGGAGAAATCATTTTTGTACCTTTGCGAGCTGGCTAGAGAAATCATTTTTGGTACAGGAGAGGGCCGAATTTTTGTACAACCCTCTCCTGTACCTTTGCGAGCTGGGCGCCGAGATGGCTGAGGATGGAGTAGTAGATGAGGCCGACAGAGGTAACGAGGGAGAGGCAGGCGAGGCAAGTACCGGCGGCGTAGAGGAAGACTCGTTCAGTGTGGTCGAGCACTTGGGGGGTGGTCAGCAGAAGCGCGATGGAGATGGTGAGGAGGGTGATTGCCCAGTTGTAGGCCATCTTGCCCACGCATTTGAAGTCCGTCTCGTCGTTTGGGGCAGAGGGAGGCGGAGGCTCGGGGCGGGAGCGGAGGCGGAGGCGGTGGAGTTTGGGGATTATTCTTCTCCTTCTCCTTGGGTGAGGATTCACCGGTGACTCCTTCACCAGAGATGTTTTTCGGTAGGGAGGAAAAGATCATATGAGGAGAGGGGTTTAGGGTTCGGGAAGGCTAAGGGGGGAAAACAGGGCGCCAAAAAATTTTCGGAGAGAGGGAAGTAAAACATTGCTACAACAAAAACGACGAAGGGGAAAAACGGCGAAAGAATAAAGTCAAAGACAACGATTTATTAAAACTGTTGTCTTTGACTCCTAAAAAAGCGCTTAAAGACAACAGTTTTAGAAAACCGTTGTAAAAGGTGTTGTTGATTTTACAAAAAGCCACTCGACGACAACAGTTTTTGTAAAATTGTTGTCTTTTATTTTTTGGAGGAGCTCAAAGACAACGGTTTTGTCAAAAACCGTTGTCTTTTACCAAATTAACAACAGTTCCTTCTAAAACTGTTGTCTTTATGGTGTTGTCTTTTAACATTTTTGTTGTAGTGTTTGAGTTTATTTTTGCTCAAATAGGGGCCCAAAGAGACGCTCACCATCAAGAAATTCAATTAGGTGGTCATGGATGCCCTTTTGGTTACCCCAAAAATTCTAGTGAGTGTATTTTTCCAAGGGCTCGTAGACAATGATTTTTTTTTCTCCTTGATCTGAAAGCCTCATAGAGATTTTGAGCATCTACTGGCCGAGAGACCAAGTATATTAACATAGAAGAAGTGCAGTCTACCCGGAAAAAAGAGGTCACTATGCTTGCGCCGGCTTCAACTACCGAGGGGCGCCTTCGACTCTTCTTCATAAAGGACCCCGAGCGAGTCCTCCCCCACATCATCCAGAGCCTCAGCCTCAAACTATACAATATGTGGAGGCTGAGCAGAGAGCATTCCCTGAGCCCCTTAGATGGGCTTCACCTAGGGTTTGTACAAACCACTAGTCGGAGACACAAAGATACTCAAGATTGTTATCATTACAATCTTAAGAAGCATCGGGCGGCTAACTATAGGTTTTGCTAGTGCTTGTCATCTCCCAACCGTCGACACTACTAATGGTCGAACGGTCTACCCCGAAGAGAATATCGAGGCACCGATCAACGCCAAAGAACACCCCAGCAACAAGAAGATCGAGTGTAGGCTCCCGCCCGGGTCCAGCAAGAGCAACCTCTGACGTGGTAGGAGGAAAACCATGTTGGATCGTGAAAGTCGATAGAGGGGGAGGGGGGGTGAATATCGATTGAAAGATTTTAAGTGAGTACGCAGTGAAAAATCGAAATCACAACGCTAACAAGAACCGTTTTACTTGGTTCGGAGCCTTCGTCGACTCCTACTCCAAGGCTCGCACTCATCGAGTATTTTCATTGGGCAATCCACTAGCAATTCGAAAAAGGTATTACAAAATGAAAGTACAGGAATGCTAAAAAAATGAAGTACCGGCAATAATTAAGGAAAAGAAGAAACAACGTGTTGCCGGAGAAGCTTCGCAGGAGCACAGCACAGCAGAGCAAGCATTGGATGATGTTGTGGTGAATTATGTTTTGCTCCAGGGCTCACATTCCTTATATAGGAGGCTCTGAGCGCTCGGATCCCTTCCGGGTGCCTGGACTCTGACGTAGCCCAGCCAACCAGAGAGCTCCACGTGGCGAAGCGATGAGGTGATATAATTTGCATTTCAGGCACCTGGACCCCATTTTCTAGCAGCTTCAACTCCCTGCAAGAAAACGTTAGTCCGAAGCACAATGCAAATTATATTACCCTACAACACAAAGTATTAGCATAATTATAATAATCAAACAGAGTATTAATTAGATTCCGTCTCACCGAGTTCGGAATCTAGTCAAGATCTCAACTTAGAGTTCCGAAATGGTTCTAAGTTGGATCGGCGCCTAAGTTCCCTTCCCGGAAATGCATCCTCATAGTCACTCCCCTCCACTGACTTACCTTAACTTACCTGCCAGACATCCAGTCAGTCCTTCGACCCGTCTGGACTTCGTGCCAGACATCCGGTCAGCCCGTCGACCTGTTTGGACTTCTTGCTAGCTATCTAGTTAGCCCATCGACCTAGCTGGGATTCGTACCAGACATCCGGTCAGCCCGTCGACCTGTCTATACTTCGTGCCAGCTATCTGGTCGGCCCGTCGACCTAGTTGGACTTCTCCTGCACACTTGGTCAAAGCATTAGATCACAATGAAACTAACTTAATCTACTTTATCATTCATCAAAACCTAGGTTAGATCGTTAGTGCTAACCGCACCAACAATCTCCCCCTTTTTGATGCAATGACAACCTGGTTAAGTTAGTGAAAAAATATGTAATAAATAAGCACTTACAAGCAATGGTGTTAAGTTAGTCTTGTTTTATTTTTGGTAATTTTTCATTGCTAATTTTATTTTTGGTAATTTTTCATTGCTAACTAACTTAAACCACCTAACCCTCCCCCTTTGACATTCATCAAAAAGAACATAGGATAGATAAAAATAAGCGGTTAAGAAAATAACGCAATAAAGAATCTGAACTAAAATCAGATTGACTTGGGGGAGTTTAAAGTAAAAAATTTTTGAAAATTTAAAAAATTTTCTTTGAAGTTTTTCAAAATAACTAAGTTTTGAAAAATCAACTTAAATTTCAAAATAAGCTTGCAAATGGAAGACAATATTCAAACATAAGTTGTATAGAGGCTAATTTTCAAAAAGTAAAATAAACAAAGCCAATTTTATAAAATTTTAAAGGTAAGTTTGTAACATCCAAAAAACTAATTTTTAAATTTATAGTAATTTTCAAGTATTAAGTTCTGAAAGAGTTAGTTTTTCTAAAATAAATTTGTATTAAATTTCAAAAATAAATTTGAATAAAATTCATCTTTAGATTATAAAAGGTAAGTTTACAAACTCTGATTTTCAAAGTCAGCAAAATCCAATTTTTAATTTTAAAACTGAGTTTGTAAAATATAATTTTCAAAAACTTAGTTTTAAAAACTAAGGGTGAGTTTGGTTTGCGTGTTTTTCATTTTCATTTTTTGAAAAATATGAGTTTCTGAAAAATAATGTTTGATTTGCATTTTTCATGTCTATTTTCTAAAAAAATAGATAGCATTTTCTATTTTCTAGAAAATTTGAATTAATTCTCCTCCTGAATCTGACTTGAAAAATGTTGAACATATTTGCAAAAAAAAAAATTTAAGTAAGATTTTCAAAGTATACTAGTGATCGTGCACACGCGTCGCGTGTGTAATATAATACATTGAAATCAAATTGACCCTTTATAATGAAATTATATTAATTAAAGCATTTTCGCATTAAAATACTAAAGTAGAGTCATTAAGGTAAAGTAACTTTTGAAAATCTGAATTATTTGGGTCTTTGAAAATCTGAATTGTTTGGATTTTCGAGTGTCACCCTTACGACTTCCTTATGAAAAAAATAATTTAATTTAATATTATACTTATCTTAGTAAAAAAAAACTAAGAAAAGTATAGTTTTTAACATTGTTGGCCTAAAATATTTGTAAAAGCTTCTTTGATCATAGTGTTGTCAATTCTAAGATGTGGGACTAAAGAGAACTATATTTTTTTATATAAAACAACCAGAGAAAATTAATGATGAGAAAAATTCATAATAATATGTCACAGCTGAGTCTCGAACTCTAGATCACTGATTGTTTCGCTTGTGGAATTATTAATAAACCTTGGAATTATTTTTAGTGTGAATAGAAAAAAAGAATATTAACGTAAATTCATTTTAGGCTTCACCAAAATTAGTTAGTAGAGGGGGGGGATTTTTAATAAAATAGTAAGATATAGATATATATATATATATATATGAGGTAGGACTTTAAAAGAGATTTTAAAAAGAAGTTTGATAAGAAATAATTTAACAAAAAAACTAAGGGATTTTAAAGAGAAGCTTTAAGTAAATATTTTTTTAAAAAATTAATCCTTTCCTTGAATTTGTTACTCACCTGATTTTATTACTTCCCCTAAAGTCAATACTCCCCCTAAATTTATTACTCTTCCTTAATTTATCTTTCCCCCTTAAGTTAACACTAAGGTTTGGGTATGCTAAATTTTAGAGCCTTAACATATTTTTCTAACTAAGTGTTTTAGGAAATTTAGTAATACTTATTTTTATAAAGTTTGTTATTTATATAAGAACTTCTATATACTTGCTTATATAAGTTTGATTAAAATAAGATTATTTTAAAGTTCAATTAAGGTAAATCTTTAATTAAAATAAATTATGATTTAATTACAGTAAAGTTAAGATTTTGATTGACGTTGAAGATTTATTGAGTTAAATTAAGGTTACGGTTAAATTAACCTATTAATGTGAGGTAAAGTCTAATTTAATTTATTTTAAGTTGATTTTTAGTTAATTTAATTTTAAGTTATTTTAGTTAATTTTAATTTTTAGTTAAATTGATTTTTAGTTAATTTAATTTTAATTTATTTTAGTTAATTTTAATTTTTAGTTAAGTTGATTTTTATTTTATTTTATTTAAATTTGTTTTAGCTAATCTTAAGTTTTAGTTAAGCTGATTATTAATTTAAATTTAAATCTTAATTTAATTTAAGTTATAGTTAATTTTTTATTTTAATTTAAGTTAAGTTTAAATTTAAATTTAGGGTAAAGTTTAATTTTAAATTTAATTTAATTTATTCTTTTTTAAATTTAAGCTTTAATTTTAAGTTTAAGTTTTAAGTTTCAATTGTAAGTTTTAAGTTTAATTTTAAGTTTTAAATTAAGCTTTAATTTTAAATTTAAATTTAAGTTTAAATTTAAGTTTTAAAATAAGTTTTAATTTAAGGTTTAATTTAGGTTTTAAGTTATTTTTAAGTTTTAAATTTAACATAATTTAATTAATTTTAATTTAATTAGTTTAATTTAATAACATTTTAAATTTAATTTAATTTGTTGTTATGTTAATCTTAAATTTGATTTTTAGTTTTAGATTTGATTAAGTTAGTTTTAAAAAAAATTAAGGTAAATAATTTTTAAAATATTTTTTTATGATAAAATAATTTTTATGTTAAAATAATAATTTTAAAATAATTTTTACATTGAAATAATTTTTAAGTTAAAAAGATTTAAAAGAATCTTTAAGTTTAAAATAATTTTTAAATTAAATTAATTTTAAAAATAATTTTTAAGTTAAAATATTTTTTAAAATAATTTTTAAGTTAAATTAATTTTTAAAATAATTTAAGTTAAAATAATTTTAATTAAATTTTAAAGTTAAAAATAATTTTTAATTAAAATAATTTTTAATTTTAATTTAATTTATTTAAGATTAGTTTAAAATAAATTTTTTTTTAAGTTAAGTTAATTTTAAAATAATTTTTAAGATAAGTTTAAAATATTTTTTTATGTTAAGTTAATTTTTAAAATAATTTTTAATTTAAAATAATTTTTAAGATAAGTTTAAAATAATTTTTTTTTAAGTTAAGTTAATTTTAAAATAAGTTTTAAAATAATTTTTAAGTTAAGTTCATTTTTAAAATTATTTTTTTAAAATAATTTTTAATAAAATTTTTAATACAATTTTTAATTTAAGTTAATTTTAAAATAATTTGAAATTGAATTTGATTTGATTTGGTTTAGTTTAATTTTAATTAGATCTAATTCAATTTTAATTAGATTTAATTTAATTAGATTTAATTTGATTTGGTTTAATTCGATTCGATTTGATTTGGTTTAATTCGATTCGATTTGGTTCAAATCGATTCGATTTAGTTCGATTCAATTTGATTCGATTCGATTTGGCTTGATTTAAAGTCTTTAGTCATCTCACCCGATGTAGGTTTTCAATCAGGAAATCCTATAATTTTTGTGAGATGAGTTAGATTCAATTTCAGGGTTTGGTTTATCTTTGTGTTAGATTCAAGCTTAGCTTTGGACTCAACAAATAGACATTCTCTGGATAAACTTCTAGGTTATGGTGAGTCACTCGGACATCATTAGAGTAACCATGCCTTCGAGATTTTTCAAATAGTCTTATGCACTGAACTTAGTACAAAACCTTGGTCTAACTAGTTAGGATTCATAAGGAGTAGCTTCGGTTAGTTTCACTAAGTCAAATGCACCAGGTCGAAGTCATATCTTCCTAGACATGCATAGACAAAGTTTTCCTAACGTACTATCATCCAAAACTTCACCAGTACTGTAGGTCAAGTTAAACTGTTGTCCCTTTTTAAACTAGTCCTAATTACCCTGCCGAGTAGGTTAGTTTTTGTCACCCTATCAGGTAGGTTAGTTTTAGAGGTGCCAGCTATTCTGGAGTCTCCCCTGAATTATTGATTCGATTTAGGTTTTATTTTTAGTTAAGATTTAACGTTTAATTTATAATTTTAAATTTAAGTTTTTAATTTTGAATTAATTAAATTGGTCAAATTGTCCTTCTTTAAAAAAAGTGTATTTAATGTTTAAGTTTTTATTAATTTTTAATTTTCAATTAATTGAATTGTTTGAATTATATCTCTTTAAAGATTTATCTTTTAACCTTTTATTAATGGTTAATTTTAAATTTTCTAGATTATCTTTGTTTAACATGTTATCTTTAATATTTAATTTTAAGTTTGTTAAATTTAATTTTGATTTTATCAAAGTGTTTGATTTTATCCTTATATTTTTTTTTCCTTTTAAGTTAATATGATTAGTTGAATTTATTAGATTAGTCTTGTCTTTAAAATTTATTTTTTTATTAATTAAATTATCTTGGGTTTGGATAGGATTTTCTGGATTGATATTGTGATTATTAAATAATTTATTAAGAAATTTATTAATTTTATCTAGATCAATATTGACTTGTCATCATTATCATTTGAATTTTCAAATTTATTTAAGTTTAAATTTGAATTTTTAATATTTAATTTTTCTGAATTTGTTAATTTATTTAAAGTTTTGTGTAAAATAATATTTTTAATATTATTAGTTGAATTTTTCTTAGAGGTAGAGTCATTCAAATTGATTTGGTTATCATTTGAATTTGTAGGGTTATTAAGTATTTTCAGATTTTCTGAATTTTCTAAATTAATTAGATTTGTTTTATCAGATAATATCTTAGAGGTATTTTTGCATGTATTATCAAATACACTATTTTCACGTATATTTTCAGAAATATTAACATGCATATTTTTTAAACTACTACTAGTAGAGATATTTTGGTAAATATTACTAATATTGAGCGCAACCCCTAATTCAGTAGGCTTTTCGATTGGATTTAACTCGAGTCCAGATTTGATTTTGACTTGATCTTCTAGTTCCATCGGCTCCTCTTGAAGCTTGATCAACTGGGTCCAAAGCTCATATGCATTCTTGTACATTTCTAGTCTGCATATAACATTGTTAGGTAAAACATTACAAATTAATTTACTTACATTTTTGTTTAATTCTAAATCCCAAGAAGGTTTTCTCAATATCAGCACATTATCAAAATTTAGGCTTCCTAAGAACCATTCCATTGATCGCCTCTAGTAGTTGAAATCTTCTTGATCGTATGGTGGTGGTTCGTGGATGCTTTGTCCTTCTTGAAGAGCCATTAAGCACTAAAGATAGAAAACTAAAAAAGAGGTGCCAAGACTTGGTCTTAGATTAGCAGTGCTTCACAAAAAATATAGTATTACACTAATTTTAAAAATAATAATAATAATAATAATAATAAAATATTTTAAAAAATATTATTTCAAATTTTGATAAATATGATATTTTGTTAATACTAACCACTGGTGAAAAAATGAAAATGAATTTTTTTAAAATATTTTTGGAGGGAAAAAATGAAAGGCGTAAGAATATATTTTAAGCGAAAATGATATCTAATTTTTCTTTAAAAAGAACCCCCCCTTGCTCGATTGGTGGTTGCACCAATTCAGAGCGATACCCGCTCTGATACCCCTTGTTGGATCGTGAAAGTCGATAGAGGGGGGGTGGGTGAATATCGATCGAAATATTTTAAGCAAGTACGCAGCGGAAAAACAAAATCACAACGTTAACAAGAACATTTTTACTTGGTTTGGAGCCTTTGTCGACTCCTACTTCAAGACCCGCACTTGTCGAGTGCTTTCGTTGGGCAATCCACTAGCAATTTGAAAAAGTTATTACAAAATGAAAGTACAGGAATGCTAAAAAATGAAGTACCGACAACAATTAAGGAAAAGAAGAAACAGCGCGTTGTCGGAGAAGCTTCGCAGGAGCACAGCACAGCAGAGCAAGCGTTGGATGGTGTTGTAATGAATTGTGTTTTGCTCCAGGGCTCACCCTCCTTATATAGGAGGCTTCGGGCGCCTGGATCCCTTCCAGGCGCCTGGACTCTGACGTAGCCCAGACAACCAGAGAGCTCCACGTGGCGAAGCGATGAGGTGATAAAATTTGCATTCTGGGTGCTTGGACCCCATTTTCTAGCAGCTTCAACTCCCTGCAAGAAAGCGTTAGTCCGAAGCACAATGCAAATTATATTATCCTGCAACATAAAGTGTTAGCACAATTATAATAATCAAACAGAGTATTAATTAGATTCCATCTCACTGAGATCGAAATCTAGTCAAGATCTCGACCTAGAGTTTCGAAATAGTTCTAAGTTGGATCGGCGCTTAAGTTCCCTTCCCGGGAACGCGTCCTCACAATCACTCCCCTCCAGTGATTTATCTTAACTTACCTACCAGACGTCCGGTCAGCCCTTCAACCCGTCTGGACTTCGTGCCAGACATCTGGTCAACCCATCGACCTGTTTGGACTTCGTGCCAGCTATCCGGCCGACCCGTCGACCTAGCTAGGCTTCGTGCCAAACATCCAGTCAGTCCGTTAACCTATTTGAGCTTCGTGCCAGCTATCTGGTCGATCCGTCGACCTAGATAGTCTTCGTGTCAGCTATCCGGTTGACCCATCAACCTAGCTGGGCTTCTCCTGCACATTTGGTCAAAGCGTTAGATCACAATGAAACTAACTTAACCTACTTTGTCATTCATCAAAACCTGAGTTAGATTATTAGTACTAATCGCACCAACAAACTGTAATAACACCTCTTGGGGAGGATATCAGCATGATCGCTAGAGGCCTAACCGAGTGAGGAAATCGCATGTCTGCCGATTGAAAATCCATGCGGTGGGTTGTAGTCAGGAACATGCCTAGGGACCTGAAATAAGCTTTAGGCCCAAAGACTTAGAAGAGGTTGAAGTATCCCCATGACAATGCTTTAATAATTAAAGTTGTTATAGACAATTATAACATTCATAGAACTTTTGTTGACAAAGGTAGCTTAGTCAACATTATCTTCAAGCAGGCATTCGAGCAGTTGTAGATCGACAAAGTCAAGCTCTAGCTTATGATGATGCCGCTCTATGGCTTCACAGGTAATGAAGTGTAGCCGCTTATCCAAATAAAGCTGGTCATATCCCTAGGGGAAGAGCCCCTAATGAGGACGCGCTGATCAACCTTTATAGTGGTGACACACCCTCATCATACAACGTTATTTTGGGTCAACCGATCCTAAATGAATTTCAAACAGTTGTTTCAATCTACTACCAAAAAATAAAATTCTCCATAGATGATCAGATGAGGGAAGTTAAAAGAAATCAACTAGTAGTATGCAAGTGCTACATTGATATCATCAAGACGGAGGCCAACACTACTCGGAAAAGTCAACTGTTGAAGGTTAACACCATTTGTGAACAAAGTGTTTCAGAAGCAGTTCAGGTAGAATATAGAGATTTATGTGGATGATATCCTCATCAAATCCCTCTGGGAAGTGGATCTGTGCACATATGTTGAGAAAACTTGTTAATCTTAAGTCGTATGGACTCAAGATTAACCTCAACAAGTGTTTGTTCGGAGGAAAAAGCGAGAACTTCTTGGGTTACATTGTGACTAAGCGGGGGATCGAAGCTAACCCATGCAAAGTACAGGCTCTTCAAGATATTGCTCCCCCACGCAATCTCAAGGAAGCACAGTGTCTAACCGGTCGGATCATAATGTTGTCTCATTTCATCCCACGGTTGGTCGACCAGATTTTATCTTTATTCAAAATACTCCGTCGGGCGACTAAATTTCAATAGGACGCCAATTGGGACAAAGCTTTCGAGGAGTTGAAGAATTACTTGTCTGCCCTGCCCATACTTGTTAAACCAATAGTGGGTGAGCCTTTGTGGGTTTACTTATCTGCCAATGAACATACAGTTGGGTCGATATTAGTAAGGCAAGAGGAGAAAGATCAGGTTATATTTTTTTAAGTCATTTATTGAAAAGTGCCAATTGTTGCTATATCACGCTTGAAAAGTTGGCATATGGATTGGTTTTAGCCGTCCGGAAGTTACACCCATATTTTCTCTCTCATCCAATTATTGTACTGACTAATAGCACCATGGACCAAGTGCTTATTAACCTAGAGGCCTCAGGGAGGTTGATCAAGTGGACCACAAAGCTTAGTGAATATGATATATAGTATCAGCCCGGAGTTGCCATCAAGAGTCAAGCCTTAGATGATTTTATATCAAAAGTACAAAGTCCCAATTTTGAGGAAATTTGAAAAATATATATGGATGGATCATCCACTCCACAAGGCAGCAGAGTGAGAATTCTTATTATATCATCCAGGGAGGACAGAATGCTAGTGTACCAATAACAAAGCTGAATATGAAGCACTGATAACTAACCTACAAGCAGCAAGGCATGTGGGGGCCGCTCAAGTCTTAATTTATTTAAACTCCCAGTTAGCCGTTCAACAACTATCAAGTAATTTTGAGATCAACAACGAGCGACTCATACTATATGCAAAGGCATTTGACAAGTTGAAAGTTGAATTCCATGAAGTAATTATATAGAAGATTCCCCTATTGGAAAATCAAAGAGTAGATGATTTAGCTAAGTTGGCCTCCTCCATTGCTCCTTGGAATCTAGACAAACCAGTAGAGCAAACACTCTTGGTAGCTCACATTAAGAGGCAACTCGACCTGGAATTACAAACTGACTAGAGAGTGTCATTGATTTCATTTTCAGCAGGGCATCTTACCAGCCGACCGAGAGCAAGCATGTACAATCAAGAGAAAAGCTAGGTGATTCACCCTGATAGGAGATCACTTATACAAAAGGGTTTTCTCTCGACCATTACTCAAGTGTGTTGGTCCTGAAGATGTACAATATATCTTACAGAGGTACATCAAAGATCTTGTAGGAGTCACCCGAGTTGTCGATTGCTCGATCTAAAAATATTGCCGACAGGATATTTTTGGCCTACATTGCAAGCCGATGTCACCCGGTTGATATCAACTTTATTATCATGTCAAAAGTATCAAAACATTCTCCACCATCCTATGAAGCTATTGAGAACTTCAATTGTTTCTTACCCGTTCGACCAGTAGGATATGGATATTGTGTGGTCATTCCTAATGGCACCCGTCCAAAAATAATTTCTCCTAGAGGTGGATTATTTCTCTAAATGGGTAGAAACTGAACCAATAGAGAAGATAATTGAGCAGATTTTTATCAAATTCCTTTGGCAAAACATTGTTTGTTGATTCAAAACTTCATACAAGCTCGTCTCCGACAATGGGAGGCAGTTTCAAGGATGAAAGATTCAAGAATGGTACTCAAGTTATGGCATCACACAAACTTTTATATCAATAACCTATCCTCAAAGAAATGGTCAAGCAGAAGTCACCAATAGAGAAATCATCAGGGGACTCAGGACTAAGCTCCATCAAAAAAAAATATAATTAATATAATGGTCAAAAAAATATATAATAATTAATATAATGGTAAAAAAAATTGAAATATTTTCTTGTAATAGAAAATATAATTTTCTATCACAAAAAAATTAATATTTTCAAAATTCAATTTTTTTTAAAAAAAATAATTCTAAATACAATTTTCATTAATAAATTTATAAAAATAATATAATTTTCAAAAAAAATTGAAAATGTTTCTGTTAGCAAAAAATATTTTTAGTTTTTCATAGAAAAAGTGTAAGCAAAAAAATTGAAGAGAAGGTTTACAAAATAATTAATTTTTCTAACTATGTGATGATTAAAAAAAATAAAACAATTAAAATTTCTAACAAAAAAATATAATTATCTAACATGATAGATTTTGGAAGTCAAAATAAGTTTCTAGCTACTGAATTTAACAAGTAGTTTTTAGGAATGGAATTTCTAGCAACTTTTACAATTTGACTCATATGATTTTTTAATTACCAATTAAATCCTTTATAATTTCTAAAGTTTGAACTATAAGTAAAGTTTGAATTTCCACATGCAGAATTCTTTTCTAAACACTCTATTTTTTTCTTTAATTTTGTATTTTCAGTATGAATTCTGTCAAAATGTTCTAATGGGCATACATTAGCTAAGTTTACTTTCAATTCAATGTTATCCTTTTTAAAATTAATATACTTGGTTCATAATTTGCATAAAGATCTAGATAACATTTGTATTGCATTATACAATTGATCAGGAGGTAAGAGTCCTACCTCACTTACCATATCAGACTCGTAGTTCGACGCTCTCCCTTCATTGATGCTCATATTAGATGAGCTTTCTTAATCTTCATCTTCTTGATTACTTGCCATAAGTGCAAGTCTAGCGTAGGCCTCGATTTTGGACTCTGATGCTGACTTGTCTCACATGGCTTTAAACTATTGTGCTTTGTCCGTCTTGGCACTTTGTCTTTTTCTTTCTCCCTTTTTTTTAGCTTCAGGCAGTTGACCTTGATATGTCATTCTTTTTTACAATTGTAGCAATGAATCTTTCTTTTTCTTTGAAGTAGCTTCGTTGCCTATTTCTTATCAAAATTATTAGTTCTAAGAAATTTACAAAACTTTCTTACCATGTAGGATTTTTTCTTACCATGTAAGCTTTTTTGTTTTCGTTGAGGGATGATTTTGACTATGGCTTGATCTTCTTGGCTTTGAGTGTCAGGTTCTGACTTGACCTTTCTTTTTTATTTCTTAAACCTATATATCTAGACTCATGTAATTCAAAATTTGAAAATAAATTCTCTAAAGTACTTACCTTGAAGTCCTTGGAGATGTAGAAGGAGTCCACTATAGATTTCTATTCAGGTGTTTTTGGAAAAGCATTCAGCGCATACCTTAGCGAGCTCTAATTTGTTACAATTTCTCTGAGATTCGTGAGTCCGGTGATCATCTCTTTAATCCTTGTGTGTAGATGAGCTACTGATTCTTCCTTTTCCATTCAGAGGTTGCTGAGTTGGTTCCGAAGTAAGTACCATCTTGTGAGTTTGGCCTCCAAGGTTCCTTCGTGCAGCTCTAGAAATTTCTTCCAAAGTTCTTTATGTCAGTACCGTTAGCACTGACAATCAAACTTAGATTTTGATGTATGACAAATGGTTGAAATTAGATTCTATGTGATTTAATATTTTTATCAAGTGTGTAGGAATTGACGGATCTAGAGGGCCTGATGCCATACTGAAGTTCAGTTAGATTTGAGGACCTGATAACTAGCACGAAGTCCAAATGTGCAATTATGGCAGGAGATCCAATCAAGATGTTCAATTCTGGACAATTGGCTGAAGTCCGGATATGTGATTCCGGCAGGAAGACCTGGTGAGTAAAGAGGCCAGCAAGTCAAGTGATTGCAAATGGCAAGTAAAGGTAAGCCACTGGAGGAGAGTGATCAGTGAGAACGAGTCCCAGAGGGACTATAGGTATTGGTCCAGCTTAGAGTCATTTTAGAAGTCTAAGTTGAGACCATGACTAAATCCTGGTCTTGGTAAAACATGATCTAATTAATAATCATTCTATTTTATACTGTATTAACTCTATTTTACATGTTATACTTGGTTGTACTAACCTTGTGATGCAGGAAATCAGATAGCTGGAAATAGGGTCTCTAGGCGCCCGGGAAGGATCCAACCGCTCAGAGGTTAGAGTGCCCGGAACGAGTCCAAGTGCCTGCATTGGGCCAAACCCAAGCACCTGAGTAGATGAGTTGGTGTTGTTAATTGGCCATCACACATCAAAGTCTAGGCACCCGGGGATGGATGAAGTTTCAAAGATAAAGCTTCGACGAGGCATGGACATGTCAGCCATCCGGGAGCCCGAACTGAGCCCTAGCGCCCGAACATAGATAAGTCAGTGAAGTCCCAAGATCGGATAGGCCTCATTGGAGGGGCTCAGGGGTGGTCCGGGTGCCTAGAAAAGGCCTATAAAAAGGACTTCAACTAGAAGCTTTAGTACATCACTCACTCTAACTTTCGTACTCACGTGCTGCTCCAAAAAGACTTCTATGACACTGAAAGGATGCTCTGACAACCAACGACTAAGCTCTTACTTCTTTCTATTGTTGATATACTTTAATTTTCCTACATTGTACTTAAATTTCTCTAATCATTTTGAGCTTATAGTGATTTTCCAATGAAAACACTCAACAAGTGCGGGCCTTGGAGTAGGAGTCGTCGAAGGCTTTGAATCAAGTAAAGTGAACTTGTGTTAGTACTTGATTTCCTTTTTCGTCTCCCTTCCTTTTCCATACTTAGTTACATTTCCACTGTGTACTCACTTATTATTAAAATTCAAAAGAAAATACTTTAAAATACACGTGATTCACCTCCCCCCCCTCCCCCCTCTTTCACGTGCCAATAGTCCTACAAGTAATATCATAATCAGGTTCGCTCTGAATTGGTGCAACCACCAATCAAGTAGGGGGTTTTCTTTTTCTTATTACTTTATTTATTACTCGATTTTGATGTTGTCAAGGGGAAAGTTTAACATGAGGGGAAGTTATTTCTATTAAACTTAACTCTGGATTTTTATTAAACTTAATTTGAACTTGGACTGTCAAATATCAAAAGGGGGAGATTGTTGGTGCAGGAAGCACCAAAATCAAATCTATATGTTAATGTTATCAAAGGTTCAAGTTAAATTTTGTTGTGATATAATGAATTAATTAAGTATGCAGGATGCTCAACTTGAAAAGTCCTAGTAGGTCAAATGGACCCGATACTAGGTAAGTAAAGTCTCAGTAAATCGTGAAAACCAGGCCGGAAGTCCAGATGGGTCATGTGGACCTAACATCTGGCAAGTGGATTCGATAAGTCTAGAGGACCCAATATCGAATCAATAGGAAGCCCTGGCATGGTGATCTGATACTAAGCGGTTAAAATTTCAAACAGGTATGGAGGACCCAATTTTTGACAGGTGAGTGAGGTAAGCTCTTGGAGAGAGTGCAATGAGGTTGGGACAAATCTTAGGAGTTGATCCAACAAAAGAAACCAACAGAGATTTCTATGTTGAGATCAAGATAGTCTTAACTGTAATACTCATGCATATTTAATATCTATTATCTAATTTTGTTTTGCAGGATTATAACCTCTTGAATTTCAAAAGGTCATAATTTTTTACTCAAGACTCTGAATCAGGCTCTGTTAGCGGCCACGTGTGTAAAATTCATAGATCAAGATTTGTTAAGTCAATCGAACAAGGGAAGGGCCTCAGTCAATTAATAAATGAGATCATTTGACTGATCTAGCTAGAATGACACAGATCAGATCAAAGTTTGCAAACTTGGTATAATAACCTGTTCAGTCGACCAATCTATAAAAGTAAATGACAAATGATCATATTGGATCTCATAGGAAAGGAAATCTAGAGGTTTAGTCGACGGATAAGCTTGATTAGTTAATTGAACAATAAAAATCATGAGATCAAGCATATCGATTCAGGGAAAAAAAGGAAGGGCACGGAGTTCAGTCAATTGATAGGAGGTTTAGTCGACGGATAAGTACAGTCGACTAAATAGTATTTCAGTCAATCGAACGATGTCTACAAAAGAAGGCCTTAAGGTTCGAGATGAATAGAACTTTCTACTGTGTTTCATTTTGTTCCTATTGCTTCTGCTCGTGCAAGTTCTGCTACTACTATACTAAGATGTCATCCGACAACCTACGCCTAAGATTTAATTATTCGTTGTCGGTATATTCATTGTATTTGCATATTATTGTAAAGGCTCATTTTTTTACTTGTACGATTCAATTATTTAATAGATTGCCCAACGAAAATAATTAAGGATTACGGGCCTTGGAGTAGTGGTCGTTGGACTGCAAACCAAGTAAAAAAAGGATCTGTGTTCTTGTTTTTGTTTCCGCTGCACTTTAATTTATGTTTTAAAAGAAAAGATTTAAAACGAACAAGATTCACCCCCCCCCCCCCTTCTCTCATCTTCAATGATCCTACAAGATAACCTCAATCGAACATCCGAGGGCCCCATCTCCCCAATCAAATGCCCTAGGAGGCTTTTCTCCCCTCCACATTCCAGGTAGATAACCTCGACTGGACATCCAAGGAGCCAAGCTCCCCAATTAGATGGCCTAGGGGGCTCTACTCCCCTCCACATTCTGGTTGGATAACCTCGATCGGACATCCCAAGGACCCAACTCCCTAATCAGATGCCTTAGGGGGCTCTATTCTCCATATTCCAGTAAGATAACCCCAATCAGACATTCTACGGGCCATCTCCCCAATCAAATGTCCCAGGGAGCTCTGCTTTCCTTCACATTCAGGTCGGATAACCCTAATCGGCCATCCCAGGGGCCAAGCTCCCCAATCAAATGCCCTAGTAGGCTCTGCTCCCTTCCACATTCCGATCGGATAACTTTGATCGGACATCCGAAGGGCCAAACTCCCCAATCAAATGCCCTAGGGTTCTTTGCTGCCCTCCACATTCTAATCGAATAATCCCGATCGGGCATCCTAAGGGCCCAACTCTCCATTCAAACATTCTCAGGGTGTTACTTGCCTATCATTTCTTATAAGATAAGCAACCTCGCGATTAGGCCCGTTTACCCCAACTAGGGGTTGGTCTCCCCATCTTGACCCATCATCCTATAGGCAAGTTCAAACTCTCAAAGCCCTAGTAGGATTTTTCGCCAATGGACCCATGTTATAATTAATACCTCACATGGATTTGTCGGAATACCAATGGGATAGTATCTTTGGTAGATACAGGAAACTCATTGCGTATATACAGTAGGACTGTTTAATACATCAAGACGTGTTGTCTACTAGTGACATGATGCCTCATTAATGTAGGGATTATTAAGGCATTATAAAAGGGGTCCCTCTCCACTAGTGTAGGTATGCGAGCCCAAAGCTCACTACTCGTCTCTCTACTATTTTTCTTTCACTTTCATCCATTTCGTTAACTTGAGCATCGGAATGATCATGCCAGGGACCCCCTAGCCCACTCATTGACGTTCCTTTCTCCAATTCTACCGGGTGGTCTTACAGATTTTTTTGATTTTCAGCTTGAAGTCTTTTTCTAGTCAACATCAACAACACCTCACTGGAAATCTATCTCTCACTGATTTTAGATAGGATCATTAGAGAGGAGAAAACCTATCTCATTCTTCGATTAATAATCTCCTTTTTATAGTCTCTATTGATTAATGGCTCTCATTAGAATATCCCTTCTATAATGGTCGTCGACCTTCACTAATGATCATCTTTTCATAATCATTATCAGTTACCCTTCTTAAAATGTTTCATTTTCGTATTAAGCCAAAGATAGTAGGGCTCGAATTCTGAGTGTCAAGCATCAAACGATCCCAGGCTCGCACATACCCCCAGGCCCAAGTGTCGAGCCTCATACCCTCCTCCATGACCTGACCCGGCCAGACCTATCCTTCGACCTGACTCACATATCCTAACCTCTCGAGCTACTCGACATCTCAATCGTGAATTATTGTGGGTAACAACGAGTAAAAAGGATGAAGATTGTGTTGAAACGCATTCAAAACCTATGAATTATACTTGGGATTACACAATTTGTTGATGTTTTAATTGCAAAGTTTTCAAGGAGATTCTTCCTCCATTCTTTTACAATATTTTCCTTTTGTGATGATTGATTAATCTTATTCTGAAGCTCTGATCAGCTGGCGATCATTACCAGTTTAAATTGAGCTACTTTCTTTGACTGATTACAAACAATCACGTAAACTAAAGCAAAGCAGATGCAGCAGCAACCAGAGGATTGCAGACCTAATTGCGCAAATCAATGGCAACCAGCAAGTTGTAGTGGATGTCTTTAAACGGCCACTAGCCGCTCAGCCTTGGAACGGCCGGTAAACCTTGAGGTCACTGACCACTCCGGCGATGGAGCCGGCGGCCGAAGCTATGGTGATGGCGAGACACGCTAGGCTCAGAAGCTGGAGGCAGACCCACCTCGTGCTCCACCGCTCCACATTCTTCTGCACGATGTACATCTCCACCGGGAAGTACACCGTCAGCGGCCAGAACCCGATGGCGCCGAGCAGGCCGACCACGTCGTTGAAGAACGGCAGCAGCATCGACACCACAGTCGTCACCACCGCGAACCCCGTCCGCCACGTCATCCTAAAGAGGTTGAGCTTGTAGGTCCGCTCCCCTGGCAACGCCACCTCGATGTCGCCGCAGACGAACCTCGACTCTGGCCACGTCCTCTCCGCCCACCTTTCCACGAAGGCGAAGAGCGGCTGGCAGTACACCTGGTAGGCGCCCACGAGGTGCACGACGATGGCGACGTTGGCGATGTCCAGGAGCCAGTAAGGGTTGTAGAAGCCGAAGCCGGTGAGGAGGTTGCCCGGCGCTAGGTCACCGAACGCCGCGTAGCCCATGCACCCGCAGAGCATGTAGAAGACGGTTGTCACCGCCACGCTGATCAGCGTAGCCCTCTTCATCACCTTCGCCTCCGACGGTGGCGGGGCTTTAATTGTGTCCTAAAGGTGTATGTAAAAATGACTGACCGAGCATTTGCACATGGTAAGCGAATTCTTTTACTTGTGTTTTTCAACTAATCAACTACCTGGATCTCGATGAGAATGATCGAGTAGGAGTAGGCGAAGGCGATGTCGCCGAAGGCTTGCAGCGTGCGCCAGATTTTGTCCATTTGGCTGACGACGCCGATGCTAATTCCGGTGAGGCTACCTCTGAAACCACCATTTTCTGCGAAGATAAGAATGTTTAGTTTTCACAGCTCTTTGTTCATGGAGTTGAATCGAGCAGTGGATGAGTTTGCAGCTTACTTATAACTTGGGCGATGCCGAGACCTAGGCCGATGGAGGAGTAGGTAAACGACATGACGGCGGCGACGATGGAGAGCCACCATATCTGATCGAAATCCGGGATCTGCGAGAAGATGATCTGTGCCACCCCGAACATGATCATGTAAGGATTGCTGTTAACTTCGCAGGGGCTGTCGTCTCCTTTCTCGTGGAAGCAATTCGACCTTTTCACTGCCCTGTTTCCACCCAAAAGTAAACATCAAAACACTCATCTTCATCGTTTGATGATCAACCTGTTTGAGCAAATCTGCTTACACCATGCTAATGGAAGCAGCGATGGTATAGCCAATCGCAACTCCGACGATGTTGAGGTACTGGAGGCAGCCACAGAGCTTGACCTTGAAGCCATCTGTCGGGAACAAGAAGACGCATCCACGTTAGTAACTGTAATTTAATTTACGGAGTCCTACTGATGCTCAAGCGTACGAAACGCACCGAGGTTAGCACGGACGGCATCCATGTAGGTGTAGTTGCGCTTGCCGGTGCTGGGATCGCCGGAGCGGTAGCAATCGGACAGGAGAGAAGATGTGTAGTAAGTTACAAAGGAGAACAAGAGCATGACGGCAGGGCCGGCGACCCATCCGAGCTGACCGATCGCCCAGGCCAAAGACAGCACGCCGGAGCCGATGACCGCCGTTATGATGTGCGCACTCGAAGTCCACACGGTGCCTGAACACAATTATAATTCAGAAAAACAAAAAACAAAAAACGTAGAGCATAGAGCAACAGAAAGAACACAGTGATCCTATCTCACTCCTCACCGGTTCTCTTGAGACGGCCATCGTCGTCGAAGCATTTGGAAGCTCCCTGCGGCAGGCCAATTTCCAAGGCGGCATTTTGGTAGTAATTGGCAGCGCCGTTCTCGCCCATCTTTATCCACGCGGCAAGAATTCAGTTCAGTGAAGCCAATGCAAATTTAGAGTACAGCAACGAAATTTCTCTACAAAGAAGAAGAGTACGCGGGATGAGATGCAGAGAACGCTGAGGAGATCGATCTTTATAGGAACAAGGAGCGTACTGATCCGCAGAAGTCAACTAAGGTAGACTCTTGGACCCCACTCACCCATCGATCACTACTCGGTTCTCAGGCCATTCCCCACCTTTCTGGCCTCCCATTGCTCACTGCTCATAAAGAATGGTACTGCCCGCACTCGAGTCGGCAACCACAATCCCGTTGACTCAAAGGTCGGCTGTGGTCTCGACGGCGGGAACTTTCCAGGTGATGGGTAAAAGGACAAACACAAAAAGTAACAGAAGAACTCAAATCCAAATTTTATAATTCATCTTTTTTTTTGCAAAAAAACAAAAACCCTTTAATTTTTTGATTCCAAAAATATGTTTTGACCCAATACTATTATAAAAACTATTATTAGAATGAATTTAAAATTATTGAAGGGGTGTCTATTTATTTTTTATTTTTTAAAAAAGGACGCATTTGATATTTCTCATAATTTAAATTTTAATACAACTCAAAATATCCCAAACTGGACGTTAAGTTAAACTTCACCTTCAGCATTGGATTCTCCTATTCCTGGTGCTGTTGAAGCTTCAATTAACTAAGCAGTGGCTGTAGTCTTCGCGATGAACACCGTAGCTTTTGTCATGCCAACTTGTGTGAGATCTTAATTTTAAACCATCCTCTTTGACCGAATTTGTTCTGGCCGTACGTGAGCTAACATTGATAGATAGATATGTATTTATATTGTCTTCACATATATTCCCACTTTGTGCGATAGCAGATGAAGCACTGTATTCCATACCACTCGTTGAAACAATTGCTTTTAGGGAGCATCCATATGGTTCATTGAATTTTAGAATTGCAGTGATTGGGAGTGAAACAAGGCAAAGATTGGATTCAAAATTCATAGGGGTCAGAGCACTCGTACGGTTTGTATATATGCTTGTTCGTAAAGGTCCTTAGGCTTAGGTAGGGGTCAAGCATAACCTAATACTTTGCTTTCAGTGGGGAATTCTTTCAATGTTGAATTAATAATTCTCTTCTTTAGTAAACTCTTTAAAGTCAGCAGGAATTTTTGGAACAAAATCATCAGAATTGAATAAGTTCTTATATATTTTTTTTACTAAGTTAGTATGCATTTATTTAAATATATGTAAATCTTATTTATTTTTTTATAAAAAATAAAAGATGATTTTATTTAAGACTTATGGTAGTAATTAGGAGTAGCTGCTCTGCAACTTAGTTAAAAATAAATATAAAACACTTTTAAATTAAAAAATATTATACTAAGTCGGTTAAAAAAAATAAATTTATCAAAATCATATATCAAATGCATCAAAATTATATAATTGTATTGGTTGTTAAAACATTATAATAATTATGTAATAATTGTAATATTATTATAACAATTATTCGATATAATAATATTATAATGATTTTAATTTTTTAAAATTGGTTTAAATAATTTTAATTAAGTTGATAAAAAATTATTATATGTATAATATTTTTTTATTAAGCTGTACTAGTTTATTTTAACACGGTGTAACTATTAGAAAATAATTATTATAAGTAAATAGTTATTTGTTTCCTAATAATAATTATTATTAGAAAATAGTCATTTGTTTCCTAGTTATTAGGAAATAATTATTATTAGAAAATAGTTATTTATTTCCTAGTTATTAGAGAATAATTACTATTAGGAAATAATTATTATTTTTCTAATTTATGTATTTTCCTATTTTCACTTGTAATGGTATTTATATATACCATATGCTATCATTAATAATATGTGTTAATTCTATCATCAATATGATATCAGAACTCTAAACTTAACAGTAATTTTTTTTCTTTTCTTTCTTTCTTTTCTCCACAATGGTTGTCGCCGATGACATCAACCACCGGCTCCAGCTGCCTTCTATAATGGCTACCGCCGATGATATGACCCGCCGACTATCTCTCACAAATACTTCTAATTCTCCTGCCTCTCTTATGGTTCTCAACGTCAATGCTCAGGTACCGTTAAAACTCATCACTTCCAATTATTTTGCTTGACGCTTGCAGTTCACGTCTCTTCTATTCGGATATGACTTACTCGATTTTGTTGATGGCTCACGTCCCTGCCCCCCCCCTGCGCAGATAACGCATACAGATGTCATGCTCCCTCAGACGAATCCTGATCATATTCTCTAGCTCCGCCAGGATCAACTTCTCCTCAACACTATTATAGGTTCGATGTCTCCTACTCTTGTGCAATTTATTTCTTCATCAACTTCATCTAGAGATGCATGACAGACGCTGGAGAGAACCTACGACGCTCCCTCACGTGGCAGGATTATGACTCATCGTCAAAATCTTGCCAGCCCTTAACAGGGTAACAGGTCTATCGCTGATTATATGCAGAACATCAAAAGAAATATTGACGCTCTTGCGCTTATGAATGTTAAAGTTGGCTTTGATGAGCTCTCTATTCGTGTCCTGAATGGTCTTAGCCAAGATTACTACAATATCTCACATGCTCTGCAAGTTCGTGACGCCCCTATTACCTTTAATGAGCTATTCGAGCAGCTCCTCAACTATGAAGCCCAGTTAAAAGTCTCAACACCATCTCTATCTTCGATGCCAATGACTGCTCTTGTGACTCCAACAGGGAATTCTCGTAATTGGTATTCAAACTATCGTGGTGGTCGCCAGCAGGTCCCGCCTATATCCCATCAGTCATGCATGTCTACTCCTGGGCTATCTGCGTGTCCTCTTGCACATCCAAATGTGTCCAGTCCCAATCATTATCTTGAGCACTGTCAGATTTGTGGTGTCCAAGGTCACTCTGCTTGCTAGTGCGGTCATATGACTGCCTCGATGCTTGCTCTTCTTACACCAGCTCCTCCGCGTCCTTCACGTCTCATGTATAGTGCGCCGATTGCACACACTGCCATTCATTATACACCTTCGTCTGATTCTCGGGAATGAGTTGTTGACTCTGGCATCTCTCGTCATGTCACCACTGATCTCGCTACTCTCTTGTTGCATGAGCCTTACTCTGGGAATGATAGCGTCGTCATTGGTGATGGTTCTAGACTACTTATTACACACATTGGTTCTTTCTCTTTCTCTACTCCATCTTTCCTTTTAGTTTTATCCAATGTTTTATTTGTGCCATCTATATCAAAAAATTTGATTTCTATCGCAGCACTTTGTGCTACTAGTCCTATTACATTTCTTTTCTTTGATTCCTATTTTCAGGTGTTGGATCGTTGTACGGGAGCGACACTGGTCAGTGGAGTCCATAGAGATGGTGTCTATTATAGCCAAAATTTATGTCTACGCTATCATCGCCTTCTGCCTTTTCTATGTCTACCTCGTCATCTATTTCCTTATGACATAGTCGTTTAGGTCATCCATCATTAGATGTTTTGCAACGTTATTTTTTATCCTTGGGTCTTTCGTTTTCTGCGAATACTTTGTCTAATTTTTCATGCACTTCGTACAATATTAATAAGAGTCATAAATTGTCCTTTCATAAATCTAGTATTTCGTCTCGTGCTCCTTTGGATATCTTTTCTGATGTTTGGGCATCTCCTATATCATCATTTGATGAACTCAAATATTATGTTATCTTTGTTGATCATTTTACAAAGTATATATGGCTTTATCCTTTACGCAATAAATCGGATGTATACTCTACCTTTATTGTATTCAAAACTCTTGTTGAAAATCGGTTCTCGATGACTATCAAAATACTATTCACTGATAATGGAGATGAATTCTTAGCCCTTCGCTCCTTTCTTACTACTCATGGTATTAGTCATCTTACCACTCCTCCACACACTCCTGAATACAATGGATACTCTGAACATCGTCATCGTCATATAGTCGAAACTGGTCTCACTTTGTTGCACAAAGCATTTATTCCACTCACTTTCTAGCCTTATGCCTTTGTTGCGGCTGTCTATTTGATTAACCGCATGCCTAAGGTCGGTCTCTCCCATATGTCCTATTTTAAAAAATTATTCACCACTGTTCCTGATCTTTCTATGCTTCGAGTTTTCGGGTGTCTATGTTTTCCGTGGTTGCACCCCTACTCTCACCACAAACTTGATCTCAAGTCAACCTCGTGTCTTCCTTGGCTATTCTCTCACCTAGAGTGCCTTCCTGTGTTATGATGTAGCTCTCAAAAGAGTCTTTGTATCTCATCATGTTAAGTTTGTGGAGCATATTTTTCCATTTTCCATCACCTCCTCCTTGGATTCCACAGTAATAGACACTGACTTTGAGCTTTCTGCTGCACCGGTTCTCTCATGGGACCCTCCAGCATCGATGCTGCAACCTGCCACTAATCGTAGCCGTCCGCAAGTGACTTCTTCACCGCCATCATCTCCACCATCATCACCTCTTGTTGTTGGGTCGTTCATGCTGCCTGGTGGTAACCGACCCTCTAGCCCACCGACTCTTTCTCTCTCTCTCGCTTCTCTAAACCAACATCCCATGCAAACTCGCTCCAAAAATATCATCTACAAATCCAATCCAAAGTATCTTCTTCATACTGGTCTTCCACAACCTTGTGAATCCTCCTCTGTCACGCAGGTACTCAAAGATCCGAATTTGGTACAGGCCACGCATGAAGAGTACGATGCTCTTCTCCGTAATCAGACTTGGACTCTTGTCCCACGTTCGTCAGACCAAAATCTTGTGGGTAATAAGTGAGTGTTTCACATTAAGCGTAATTCTGATGGCTCAATTGATCGATATAAGTCTCGCCTTGTTGTCAAGTGGTTTCATCAGCGCTCTGGTGTTGACTTTCATGATACATTCATCTCTATTATTAATCCAATAACAATGCGCATTGTTCTTAGTTTGGTTGTGAATCGGAGGTGGTGTCTTCGCGAACTTGATGTAAACAATGTATTTCTTAATGGTCATCTTGCAGAGGAGGTTTATATGGCGCAACCTTAGGGTATGCGCAGTGCTGAGTTTCCGGATCATGTGTGTCGTTTGCATAAGGCGCTTTATGGCCTGAAGCAGGCTCCGCGCGCTTGGTATTTGGAGCTTCGCGCTTCCTTGGTCTCTCTTGGCTTTATCGCATCCCGAGCTAACACTTCCTTATTTGTTTATTCTTAGGATGATACTGTTATCTATTTCCTTGTATATATTGATGATCTAATCATTACAGGGAGTGATGCTTCTTCTGTTGACATCATAGTATGTAAACTTCATGTAAAATTTACGATTAAGGATCTTGGGGCTCTTTCCCTCTTCTACGGTATTGAAGTTCGCCCAACCTCAAATGGTCTTCTCTTGTCTTAGCAAAAGTATATCACTGATCTTCTCTCCAAATACAACTACTTGATTCCAAGATGGTCTCCACTCCTATTGCTGCTGGCTCTCATCTTACTTTGTATGATGGGTCTTCATCTTTTGATATGACTAAGTTCCAACAAGTGGTTGGAGGCTTACAATATCTCCATATGACTCGTCCTGATATTTCTTTTGCGGTCAACAAGCTTTCATAGTTTATGCATGCTCCTTCAGAGACGCATTGGGGTGCTATGAAGCGTCTACTTCGATATCTTAATGGTACTAGGGATCTTGGCATTCGTCTTCTTTGCGGATACACCTTTTACTCTTCATGGTTTCTCCAATGCAGACTAGGCAAGAGATCCAGATGATCGATGTTCTACGAGTGCATTTATTATTTTTCTATGTGCTAATCCGATTTTTTGGAAATCTACCAAACATCGCACGATTGCACGCTCTTCGACTGAGGCTGAATATCGTGTCATTGTCTCTGCAGCAACTGAGATCCAATGGATTAAGTCACTTTTGACAGATCTGCTTCTTCTGATTATCACGCCTGCTGTGCTTTTTATTGATAATTTGGGCGCCACGTATCTTTCAGTTAATCCTATTTTTCACCCTCAGATGAAGCATCTCACTATTGATTATCACTTTGTTCATGATCTGGTGCAGACCTCCGAACTGCGAGTTACTCATATTCCTGCTGAGGATCAGTTGACTGATGCACTTACACAGTCGCTTTCTCGATCTCGGTTGTTTGCTATTTGCAACAAGATTGGTGTTATTTTTGGGACACCATCTTGAGAGGGTGTATTAGGAAATAATTATTATAAGTAAATAATTATTTGTTTCCTAGTTATTAGGGAATAATTATTATTAGAAAATAGTTATTTGTTCCTAATTATTAGAGAATAATTATTATTAGGAAATACTTATTGTTTTCTTAATTTATGTATTTTTCTATTTTCACTTGTAATGATATTTATATATACCATATGCTATCATTAATAATATGTGTGAATTCTATCGTCAATAATAACAATTACTCAAAATTTCTACATAATTTTGGAACACCTTGGAACATAGTTGAGTTGGTCACTGTATAGTAGATTTATAGAAATAGACAAGGTTAAATTTGATAAAACCATATTCAATATTTTGATTTATTTCTCTATAGATAATATGCGAGCAATCGTCTTAGACGTCCGAGGCTAATTAATGATTTTTTGGAGGAAAAATAAAAAAGGGGTTTCCTTATTTCTAAATAATTTTTTATTAAAAGGACATCCCACTCCACTAATTTAATCCGTGTATAATTATTTAATATTTTCATTATTATATTTCATTTAAATTTTGCATCAAAATTATGAATCAGTAAGATACATTGTATCAACTATAAAAGCACAATTACTACATATGTTATAACCGTTATGAATTTGTAACTTTTATAATATGAATATTAGATAAATAAGTTGAATATATTGTAATAACTATAAAATTATAGTAGTTATAATGTGAATGGTAAATAAATATGGTTGAATCTATATAGTAACAGTTACTAAATCGTAGCTAATATAAATATATATATTTTTAAAAAGGTTAATTATATATTATAATAGATATGAAAATGTATTAATCAGGATTTAGAGGAAAAATAATAATGATTTTTAGTCTGAATAATGGGGGAGTTGTTTTGATTAAAAAAAATAAAAATGGAGCGTTTTGATTTGGAAAAAACAAAAGCGCCCTGTTTTTACTTTATATTTTTGCCTATTTCTCTCTCTCATTCTCAGAATTATTAGCGTTGAAATATCTATGAAAGCATGATGTTTGATTTTCTCCGCCACTTGCTCGTATCTGCAACCGTGTTCGTCCATTGCTTGCTTTTCTTAACAGCTCGTGTCCAAAATGTAGTTAAAGCCGGTCAACTTTAGCATCGTTGTGCGTAGTTCACAACAAAGTCAAAGTCAAATAGTCAAAGAAAGTATAGGTTAGCAGTCGTTATCAATCGAGACGTTGTCGATCGACAGTGAGCTAAGTGTGTTAGTTAATTGTTGCAAACTAAGCTAGAATAATTGGACCTGCAATCTGAAATTCGTAAGGCATACGTGCTTTCTTCTAACAAAAGTCAACTCATGTCAGTGAATGGACGATTGTTCTTGCGGGGTGGATCTGTAAGATAAGATGGTCCTCTCCGACGCCATCAATTCTGTTTTATGAACCAGAGGCGAAGATTCGGAGATGGATCTCGTGGATCTGCAGCGAGATAAAGTTTAAGCGGCTTTTATGACTTTGCTCTGCCTTCTACTGTTCTTCCACTGCAAGTTGAAGAAAGGAAATGGTGTGAGGACCAATTTGATGGTGGTTCAGGGTTCAATTTCGACTTGAAAGCCTTTAGTGGACAAGTCGAAGACTGAATTAGCGTGTGTGAGGGAGGGGGAAAGTCAAAGGAATGGGCATTTCTTTAATGTATTTATTGTACGGCTAATATATAATCAGCGTGAAATTGTCCCATTACGATAGCGATTAAACACATGCTGGGAGTCTATTGCGCTCGATTTATTAAATTTTTTATAGAATTAACTTTAAAATTAGTTAATGTCAACTAAAAAAATTTAATTTTTTTTTTAAAAAAAACGAGAGAGGCGATTGAAAATTAAAAATGGTCCAGTATTAGATCTTAAAACAGAGCTTGACCTGGTAGGCGACATTAAAGAAGAGACTATTGTGGCCAATTTTACCATTGTAGTCCGCACTGCCACTTTAATACCAGAGTACTACCCCTAAAGCTGATCTTTTCTATCTTCATTTATTTATTTATTTATTTTAATCTTCACTTTCATCTCCGATTACAACGTCGTCTTGGCCCTTAGATTTACCATTGTTGTGAACGTGTAAAACTTGGTCCTTGAGCCGCGTTCAGTTGGTAAGTGAATAAGATAAGTCAAAATTTAACAAGAGATTTCATCATCTCTTCAAACATACGCTTATGCACTTTCTAATTTAGATTCCTATTAAACTTCTTTTTAATAATGTGTGGTAGTTATGAGAGGGCCACTAACGTGGTGATATGTAAAGCTTGGTCTTTTTGATGTTGTTGTAATAGCTATGATTTATAACTACTATAATAGGAATATTTTTTCAACTATGGTTAATATTATATTATATCCACTACGGAATCATAAGATTATAATTGCTATACACAATTGTAGTATCTACGAGATCATAACTATTACAATTGTATAGTTGTAATAACTACGATAATTGTGGAGCAACTATGATCTCATAGTTATTACATCTATATCAAAACACAAGAGTCTCTTCGAAAATAAAAATATTAATGTGGTGCTAAAGCGAGCTCATCGAGTATCAGTCAAGGCGGCCAACGTAGAGGTCAAAGTGAAAGCAATCAAAGGCAGGAAACCATTGGCCCACCATAGCCATCCAAGTGAATGGCAACGGATCGAGTGGGCCTGAAGGGTTTGATCGGGTCGGAGGCTCATCGGAGCAGATTGCTTGTCCGACCGGGACGACTATAGAGAGGATATCATGTTGGATATATATGAATGGAGAAGACATGGAAGATAAAAAAAGTTCCATTGTGAATGGAACTTTAGTCCCACATTGGGGGTTTTAAGATATTTTGGTTGGTTTATATTGATTCACATGCTTTGATGATATGAACAAATGCATGGGGAGAGATTCTCTCTCACACATGGGTGCGCAGAGAGGGTGCAAATCTAGGGTTTGAATTGCGCTAAATCATGTTGACTCGCGTGCGGGCACGACCTGCACACGTCGAATGCCGGACCAATTAGGACAAAATTTGCCTAAGTAGAACAACTAACATTTTGCTCAAAAAAGTTGAAGCTCTCCATCTACGTTCTCCTCTATCGTGCATCTCTTGTTCAGTGGAGAGCTTATGATAGCAGTCAAGTACCTCCCGTGACCATTAGGGTGCGTTTGGTTCAAGTCATCATCTATAACCTTGGTTATGAGATTACCAGATAATCACATAACCAAGGTTATGAGGAATGCAACATAACTTATTAGGTGTTTGGTTCAACTAAGATTATACAATTACTTAGTTTACATTTACTAATTTACCCTTAGAATGTCGTTTTTTTATCCCACTGTTTGCAGTGAGAGCAGAGATCTCGAGCAATGTGGCGATCGGCTGTAGCCTTCGCTCCATGGCGCAAGGGCCGGGCGTTCTCCTCCACCTCCGCTGTTGCGTCAAGCAAGAAGTGGGACGCTGTGGTGATCAGAGGCGGCCATAACGGCCTAACTGTTCAGTTGTCTTTTTTTCTGTCTTTTATTTTGGATTATGGTTAACTTGGGAGAAAATTCCTGACATTTTCTGGATCTTTGCCATCCTCTAGAGTTCATTGAGGGAAGGGGAACTAGAAATTGCTAGGGATTTGTTTGCTTTGCAAAGAGATTTCATTATTCCCTTTACACAGCGTCGCATTGACTCTCCGCAACTAACACCTCCGCCTGCTTTCTTTCCACCTTCCTACCACCACGGGATCATCGTGTTTCGGAAGGGCGAAATCCAATCCGTCGACGACTTGCAGATCTAGGTTGGTATATGTTTTCTGGATCTTTGCCCAACTGCCGCCGCCTACCTCGCCCGTGCCGGCCTCTCTGTTGCCGTCCTTGAGAGGCGACACGTCCTTGGCGGCGCCACCGTCACTAAGGAGATTGTTCCTGGGTTTCGCTTCTCACGGTGTAGCTACCTGTAGAGTCTCCTCCTTCCTTCCGTCATCCGGTATTCTCTTCTCATTCGCAACTCTGGAAATCTCGTCCTTTGTCCTATTGACTTGGGGTATCTGAAGGGATTTGGAGTTGGCGAGGCACGGACTGAAGCTTCTTCGGAGGAATCCGTCGTCGTTCACCCCTTGCCTCGACGGCCGATACCTTCTTCTGGGTTCTGATGTCGCGATGACATTCTTGCTCATCTCCTCTTCGAAGGGTAATTTTGGAAAAAAATATTGATAACCCCGGAATCGTAGAAAACCTAAGGTTTCTAAGGTTTTCTGATTCCTGGTTCTATTCCCTAATTGCTGATGTGGCGGGAATGTTACATTACCAGGAATCACCAATTACTTAAACCAAACAAGATTATCGTTGATAACCAACTAAGGTTATCAGCGATAACCCTGAACCAAACACGCCCTTAGTGTTTGGTGGAAATCACGGTTGAGCGTTGTATCTTAGGAAATAGACGATCACCTCAAAGCACAACCGGAGATTGGGTGAATCTGTTTTAAGGAAACTACATTCATGGCAGACCTCGATTCGCTTGGCCATAAGTCCTCTTGCCCAGCCGCTCATTCAATATGCTTGGTTGAACACTCACTTGCTCGGAAGGTCTAGTGCCCAAACGTTCACTTCGCTCGGCTGACCACTTCATTCTCTTGGGCTGCTAGCTCGCTCAGTTCACTAGCCTAGTTCGCTCGGTTGCTCGTTCATTCGCTCGGTCGTTCGACCGCTCGCCCTTTGTTCACTCGACTGCTCCGCCCGTCCGACCTCAACTCTCTCAGTCTACTCTCCCGGCGGCTCGCTTGGATTGCTCGACCTCTCTGCCTTTAAGCCGTCTTGCCGTCCACTATAAGGCTAACTGTTCGCTCGACCTGTCTGCCCAGTCGATCAATGTACTGCTTACCCGCTCGGCTCTTCAGTTTGCTTGGACTAAGAGCTCGGTCTACACTCAGCAATTAACAGAAACCAACCCCTGCTAGCAGCCTGAGATTATCTGCTCAGGTCATCTCTACAAATAAGTTAAATTTAATTTCGTGTAATTTAAATTCGACAAAGTCCCAAATATCTCTGGCAGATTATTTTTTTTTCCAACACATCAGATGCTTACAACTGTGACCAAATGAAGGCTAGTCTGATCGGACCGCTTGTCCGGATGGGCGATGAACAACCTTCTGAGTCGAGCGACCATGGAGAACAACAGCCTTGAGTGACTGGGCAAGGAATACTGGCCGAGCGACTCCCCCACTGAACCAAATAGTAGGATCCCTTACATAACTCATCATATTCTTCTAGGAGTCAGTGTCGCTGACAGGGGGCATGGTCAACAGACAAATCATACAACGAAAACTTCTATTGTCATGTTAGGGATTTGCACGTCCTGTTAAGAAATGGGGTCAGAGACATTTTTTTCACATGTCTTTTCATAGGATAGTTTGGAAAACGTACATACACCTTAAGAAGTATGCACGTCTGCTACTGGAGTACTATATAAAGGGGGGATCCATGCATCAGCGGAGATATGCGTTATTTGTGCTTGAGCTCCTGTTGTTGCTACAGTTCTTTGCCATCTTTTCTACTATTTCGGTGACTGACTTAAACGTCATAGGGTCAACACTGGAAACCTCTTTCCTGACTCAATACTGACATTTTTGATTTTGTAAAATGAAGCGGAGTCTTCCAAAATCAACTGTTGAGTTACATCCTCAATCAATTGTCTTGATTTTTTTTAGACAAGATCAAATATATTGAAATGAGGTAAGACATTTTGATAATAAATGAAAAAGAAGACAATTCTTTTAATTTTTGGTCATCTATATTCCCCTTTATCTCTTCACTCCCAAAGTTTCTCTAGATTTCGGTGAGGCTACATTTCACTAAAAAAAACCAAGGTAATGGATTGATTCTAAATCATCACTCGTCTCTATGTAAATAGTGGATCTACCTATATGCCTCTTCCCAATCCTTATCCAAAATGCAGATTTGCAGTCCATCCCTCCTAGGAAATCGGCTGAGGCCTGTTTACCTCAAGAGAAACTTTATGGAAGGTCGTAGGAGTGCTCCAATTTTGAGGATCTCTCCCTTGTGTATCCAGCGCAACTTCAAAAGGGAGGAATCAAATTTCCTCTCCAAGAGTCATTGTTTCCTTCAATAAAGATTCTCCAAGGAAATAGAGAAAGGATAGTAAACATTTCATCTAAGGGAATAGAGAAAGGAAGGGTATTTGCATCTCTTACGATGGTGGCGAAGGAGAGGGAGGAGGGAGGAGAAGGCATAGAAGAGAGGAGAGTGATAAACCAAAGTCATAGTCGAGGTCGACCCAGATCCAAACTATGTGGTGAAGCCAAGGCCACCTTGATTGTGTCGGGTGAAGTTTGCAAAATTATTGACTCAGATTCTATTTACTCACATCATCTTCAAAGAAGAAAACTCAAATTTAAAGAATTTAAATGGAAATCTGACAAAGAGGATTTAAGTTTACACTCGGCCTTAATTTTCTAGTCTTTCTTGATGTTGAATAGCAAAGTATAAATATTCTCCTGCCTTAACTTTTGTTTCATAGTGGAAGGAAGGGCATTTGCAGCTCTTGCAATCATGGTGTTGAGGAGAGAAAGGAAGGAGGCGAAGGTGAAGAAGATGACTGATGAGCCGAGGAAGAGCAACATCAATTCATAAGGTTAACAAACTAATCCAACACAAGTTATTAAAGAATCAGATCATAAAGCTTTTGTGATTAATGTGTTCTATGACCATATCTTCAGTATCAATTGTACAAATGAAGAGACGCTGCAAACTAATGGCCTTTGGTAACTGGTGCCTCTCATCTCTAGCAGTGAGTGATGTGAAACATCAAAAACTTGCAGCACCTTCTGTCGAAATCATCGATTAACCAAATATTTGCGTTTAGATGAACAATGCTAATACCCTCACCAGCTTCTGTGACTGAAGAGGAATGAATGAAACCAAAAATATAGACTTCTGTCCCATAGGAGGAAAGCGACTAAGGCATGGAGGATTGTTTTTGGGCTACCAAACTTCACAAGGCTATCAAACACTGAAGCTTGCAAAGTATCAAATCCGTCGTCCAACGTCCTCTAGCAACCAACCTTCATCAGCTTTGCATTAACAGTGAAAAGAATGTTAATTATGACACTTTTCTCATACCTGTGCAGCATCTTTGAGAGCACCCCAGCATTCTAATCGATTGTATTTCTTTGATTTCGAATGGAAGTACACCCATACTTGAGCTTCCATTAGCTCAGGATGCTTGCTAAAAAGGGCAGAATCTCCATGAACCACAGCTTTCAAAACCTGTTATATCGAATTAACAACTCAGTAATCTGACAAGGACATTAAGTTCAGTGACTAATATCGATCTTGTATGCTTACCAATGGCAACTCTTTCGAGAATATATGGTATCGGAATTCAGCAGCTAGATCTTGGAGGCTAGTTCCACTCACAAAGCAGTGAACATGCAAAGAGATTTCCTCGTTCATCGTCTTCCACTCTGCCACCACATCATCCTTATTTAACCTGGCTTGCCAGTCCATTAACTGTGATCGTATTAAGTTTTCACAGGTCATTGTTGTTATGATCGTAAAGTATTCACTTTCATGCGAAATATTAACAAATTTAATGAGGACGTAAACAATGTACGTCGGTAGTGATTGAGATACCATCTTAGTGTGGATATTGTTGGAGACTGATAAGGTCAGATTTGCTGTGAAGTCGCAATGTGTGAGTGTGTAAGCTCGGTGAATGGTGCTTGGAGCATGCTTCTCCATTTCTTCTGCCGTGAACACTACTTTCAGCTTCGAGGCTTCGAATTTTGTTGGAGGACCCAAAAGTCTAGCAGCCTGGTTATGGAACGACGCAATAGAATGAAATCATTGAAACTCAGAAATTGTGCTTCTAAAAACTTGAATTTGGCCGTAGTTGGAGCATTAGATCGAATAGGTTGAAGCATTAGGAGATGGGGCATCGCCCTAAAGATTCAACCTTTTTGATACTTTGAGTCAGCATTGTTAAAGGAAGGGAGGAGGAGGAAATAAGGTTGGGAATTCCTCACCAGAGGTCCGTAAAAATCTCTCCTTTGGCAGCTCAAGACCACGAGGCCGCTGGCCGGGGCTACAGCTACGACGAACATGCGAGACCTGCCGCCTATTGTGGAAGAGGAAGAGGAAGAAGGAGAAGAAGAAGAAGAAACAGGGGGCACAATGAAGGCATTTCCAGCAGAGAAACAAGCCATGGGGAAGAACCTTTCTGGCGTCTCAGGCGTGGCCTTCCGCAGTCCTCATGACCTTCCTCGAAACGGAATCGACGAGACGTGGAGGCTCGGCGTGGAGATTGACGAGATGTGGAGCTGTGGCTTGGGATCGTTCAAGCCTTCCTTCGCCACGGAATTTGACCTCGTACAACACGCGCTGCCGCTGCGTGACCAGCTTCTCTGCCATGCGGACTGGTGGGATTGGCTGGCATGGGAAGGAAAGGATAACGTGGATATATATATAAAATATTTGATTAATAAGTATGCATATTTGATATCTGATGAATACGGGACGGAAGATATAGAATATTCGAATCCATCAATTGTCATCCATAAGATCCCCTTTAGTTTATTTATCTGATAAATTCGGAATACAACTGATGCACATTGACATCCATCTCTAAAATATTCATTTTTATTAGGATTTGATCCCTAAGGATTTGTTTGGTTTATTTATATTTTCATTACATTTTTCAGAAAATCACATTCTCATTTTTTAGAAAATGATTTTTCTATTTTTTTTCGTTTTCTTAGAAAATATTTTCTCTTTTTCTTAAAAATTAATGTGGAAAATACAAACCAAACATTTTTTTTTATTTTCTCATAAAATGAAAATAAAAAATAACATGAGAAATGTAAATCAAACGCCCTCTAAGTGTTTTATTAAATCTAAAAAAAATTGACATAGATGTCAAGGGTGAATTGTACGGGAAGAGTTTTTTTGCGACCAAAAAGCGTCTTAACGGGAATTATACGTAGAAAGTTGAGTTTCTTTGTGATTAAAAAACCTCAAGAGGAATGTAATTCTTCAATTCACAACGAAAGCACTTTTAATGATTCAATATCGATCATTTCTCTATTAGAATAATTGAGAAAAGAATAATAAGGAAAGACACTTTGAGATTAGTTCTCCACTTAGTTGGAAGTAAGCAATGGAACCCTCAATGTTTTGTATGATGCTAGTAGGCGAAGATGTTTGTAAGATGTGCCTTGATTATATAGTAAAATTCTACTCCATACAAAATCTACATCTGACTTGTTACTAGAAGAAAAGAGAAAAAGTCGAAGAGGAGATCATATGGCGTCATGTCGTGTGCTCTAATGGAAATCGGGTTTGGATTAGTTGAAATTAATGGATGTCTATGATACACAAAAATACAAGTAGCTATAGTGGACGATGCGAGGTGTTCTAAAAGCGTAGGAAGCCATGGTAGATGATGCAAGGTGTGATATGGTGATGTATGTGACATTGGAGGAAGAGGCAAAGTATCATCAAATCAAGACAACGTAGAATTAAATGAAGGGGAAAAAAAGAAGATAAGTATGATACGTATGAGTCCTCTCAATGGTTTTTTGAGATGATTAGATAAGGATCAATAATTGTAAGGATCCCATGTTGAAAATAAAATATTATATTACAATTATCAACATAAATACAATTTGTTAGAAACACTATTTCACTATTTCTCCCTTATTGTTGAGTTAACGGTGTCTTATGGTTTATCAATAAGACTTAGCCTCTATTTGAATAGGGTGAGGTAAGGTTCATTAATAGAAGGGGATGGAAGGGGAAGGGAGGAAAAGGAAGGGAAAGTAATATATTTATCTTGCCCTTGTTTGGAAGGGAGGGAAAGTTTATGTGAGAGGAAAGGGATGGAATGAAGGTTAAATATATAAATTTACAAAAATATCCTCTTATTTTTTTAATAAATCTGCATGTGAAAAAATAAATAAGGATATAATTGTAATAATTTCTCCTTATCCTTCCTTACACCCCAATTTGGGGTGTAAGGAATTTCGTTTATTCCCGAACATGCAAGGGGAAGCTTTACCCTTCTCTCCCCTTCCCCTTCATAGCTCACTCTCTCCCAAACAAAAGTAAAAATTCATTTTACTCATGTTTACCTTTCCCTCCCCTTTACTCACCTCCTCCCAAACAGAGGGTTAGTGTGTATTTGATATTTATCCATCACATGAATAGGGTTTAGTCATGCCTAGGGTTTAAATCTAATATTTATGAACAAATTTAGTATTTGATTTGGCAAAAGTTTATTTATGTTCAATGGCATAGTCAAGATTTCCAATTGGGTGGGGACGCATTTAATAATTAAAAATAATAATAATACAATAAAAAAATTATAATAAAAGTCGTATATTAACTTTATATATTTTACAATATGACTCTTTTAGATTTCATACTTTGAAAATACTAAATAATAGTTTCATTATTAATTGTATCAAACATATCTCGCTTAATATAGGGTATCAAATTAACAATCATTTACCATATTATCTCTCAATCAATTTCGAAGTGAGGTTCTGATTATTTTCATTGTTGAAAATACTCTCTCTACATTTGCAGTTGTAACAGGTAATAGCAATACTAACTTCCAAAATAAATATACCAAAGGAGACTGGCGATGTTTTTTCAATTGAGTCATCCTTTTAGCAAGCTAGCTAATCCCCACAATCTTAGAGAATTGATTGCTACTCCGCATATAAAAATAAAGTTATCAAGTTGGAGATCAAGATGCATTAACTCCATTGAGAAAAAATCGGAAGGATAAAACTGAGCAAACTGAAACAATTTTCTCTTATCATAAACAAAGAATGAATTTGATGGATCAAGACAACTCATACATAACAACAATTCCGTGTTCACCTCGTTAAAGCGACTGCTCAACTTCTGAAGTTGCAAATCTATTACTTCATAAAACGTTTCAATGCGATAATAGTGAAGATTTGTCCTTTTAATATTTCGTCATGATCTCTCATGAAAGACGAACAAGTCTTCCATGTGTCAGGTGATTACCTCATATTTAACACAAAATAAAGAAACTTCATTCAGTAATAAATCTCAACCATCATCTCTCATAGTTTGCAGTTGATGTTTACTTGATCTGACAAGAATCATGGGATTTACAATGTCTTGATCTTTTCTTTGTAAAGCTTGCAACAAATCATTCATGCTCCCAAGATATTTTTCATTAAGTGCATCTGAAATATATTTTTCATTTAATTTACACGAATATCTTATAATAACGATATGCATATAGAAGGAATCATCTCTATGATAAGAATTAAAATTTGATAGTTATATAACTAGAAAAATATGTTTTTATAATGTAAACATTTGACTTTGTATCTCTATCAATATGTGTGAAAAATAAGGGATCATTAACTCTCAAATTAGTTTTATCAATTTCGTTTATTATTTATTTTTTAATATAAATTGTTAAAAAATAGTCATTAAATTAGATGATTATGTTTCTGAAATATTATGTTAATAATAAATTAGGTGAAATAACAATGTTGAGGTATTTTAAGAAAATACGAGATGAACTTACTTCAAACAAATCATCTCCCCATCCACCACCTCCTCCTGCTCTGCCTCCTCCACTAGCTCCTCTTAATGCCGACTCAAATGAGTATCCTAGTGATCTTAGGCTAAGAAAGCACATTCTTAAGTATAATGTTAATGAAAGGGAGATTGTTTGACGTTACTATTTACAAAAAGGTCCTTTTTAGTCTAAGAATCATGAATTTTCTTGGAGTTATTGTCCAAAAGAGAAACATATATAGATTTCAAGCTATATGGTTTAGTCTTCATCCTAATTGGCTAGAATACCAAAAAATGTGGAACCGCCACATCAGCGACCCCCTAGAGTCGGTCCCACGGATATGGAGGGAGGTAAATGCAGGTACACGACTGAAAGCGCATAGACGGGACGCTAATCTCAGGCCATGACACCCCGAGGATCGAATCCTGGACCTCTCGACCACGAAACCATGCACCCCCAGCTGTACTATGCCCTGGGGACTAATTGGCTATAATACAACATTGCAAAAGATGTGACTTTCTGTCTTTATTGCTATTTATTCAAATCAGATCATGGTGGTCAAAGTGGTGGTTATTCTTTTGTTATTGAGAGATTTAAAACTTAGAGAAAGAAAGAAAAATTTCATGAACATGTTGGAAATCAAAGTAGCATTCACAATAGGTGTATGATGGTGGCTTCTGTCTAAATGAATCAAAAACAACATATTGAAACTTATTTGATCAATCACTCTAGTCAGGTAGTTGTCGATTATCGTGTTCGCTTGACAACATCAATTGATTGCATAAGATTTCTTGTGCGTCGAGGATTAACATTTCGTGGTCATGATGAATCAACAAACTCACTCAATCATGATAATTTTCTTGAACTGTTAAGATTTTTTGCTGACCATAATGAGGATATCAATAGAGTTACACTATACAATGCTCCCTCAAATCTTAAATTGGCATTGCCCGATATTCAACAAGATATTATCATGTCCATTGCCTATTTAACCACTAATTCTATTCTTGGAGATCTTGGTGATAAATTATTTACTATATTGGTTGATAAGGCCTGTGATATATATTAAAGAACAAATGGTAGTTGCTTTACGGTTTATAGATGACAGGGGAAATATTGTTGAACACTTTCTAGGTATTGTACATGTAAGCGACACTACTGCCTTATCGCTGAAAACTACTATTGATTCTTTGTTGTGCCAACATGGATTATCTATATCTAATTTACAGGGGCAAGGATATGATAGGGCTAGCAATATGAGAGGAGAATTCAATGGCTTAAAAAGCTTAATTATGATGGAGAACAAGTTTGCTTATTATGTTCATTTTTTTGCTCATCGACTGTAACTTACACTTATAGCTATTGCTGAAAATCACATGAGAATTTCTACGTTTTTTATGTGGTTGCACAATTGAATAATATTGTTGGAGCGACATGCAAGCGAAGAGACATACTTCGTGAGAAACAATTTGAAAAAATTTATTAAAGAAATTTGCAATGGTGATATCTTCACTAGATAAGGTATGAATCAAGAGAAGACATTAAAAAGAGCTAGGAGCACACGTTGAAGTTCACATTATAATACATTATTAAGTTTGATATGCTTGTATCATTCAGTTATTGATGTCCTTTTATTTGTTGAAGAACATGGGATAGAGAAAAAAAGGAAAGGGGAATAGTGGAGGAAGAAAAAAACAGAAGAGGAAAAAAAGGTTCGATGGGAAAAAGGGGAAAAAAGCTTCTGTAGGGGAAAAACCAACTTAGATGGTGACAAAGGGAAAAAATAAGCTTCACTGGTAAGGGGGAAAAAGTGAAAAAGGGAAAATAAAAAACTTCAACAGAGAGAAAAAATGCAGAGAGAAACAAAAAAAAGTTTGGAAAAATGAGAGAGTGAAAAACAAAAAACGGTGCTGGGTTTTAATTGTTTTTTTTCATAAAAGTCTAGATACTTTTAGATTTATAAGTAAATCTTTTTTTTTTAACCGTATTAATTTTTTTCTCCGGATTTGAGAGAGGGGGGGGGGGGGGGAATCGCACCCTCCTGCCCCAAGGTAGCTACACCCTTATTTATGTTCATTCTATACACATAAGATCAATTAAATAAATAAGCTTAAACAACTTATTAAACTAAACAAACAAGCTTGAACACATATGTGTTCAGTTCATTAATGTTCGTGAACAATATTTATGAACAATAATCGTGAACTATGTTCATTAATAAAACTCTTATCAACATACTAAATAAATAAAACTTTTAAAATGAACAAATAAGTTTGAATTATCTAACTCAATAACCAATCAAACAAGAAAAAATTTTAAACAATCAAATAAGTTTCAATTGAAAGATTGATAATATCTAAATGAACCAAGCTCAAGCAAAGCTTGAATTGAGAGCTGATAACAACTAAATGAACCAAGCTCATAAAAAATAAACTAAGTCAAACTTAAAAAAATTATTTCAATAGCTTGGTTCATTTTCAACTCATCAAATAAGCAAAAATTTCAAACAATTAAATAAGTTTGCATTGAGAGCTCGATAACATCTAAATGAGCCAAACTTAAGTCAAGGTTGAATTGAAAGCTCGATAACATCTAAACGAACCAAACTTAAGTCAAGCTTGAACAATCATTTCAAAAGCTTGGTTCATTTTAGACTCAGCTTCGCTTAGCTCAGCTACCTTATAAACAACCTTGAACACTCTAAAGCTAGGCTTAGCCTTGGCCTATTTACAACCCTAGTCATGCCAAATGGAAAAGTAAGTAGCTAGAATGGTGTAATAAAGATGGAAGAACATGGCATTAGTTTGATTTGTGTTGGTATGTATAAAGTTATCCTCTTTGTCTACTTTAGAATAGAAATAGGACTCTAAATGAGCAAGTCGAGTCAAATTTGCATTGTTCAAGTTTATTTGATAAAGTAATCAAGTCAAGCCAAGTTTAGTCTAAAATAAACTAAATCGTTGAAACAATTATTTAAGTTTAGTTTGTTTTTTTTTCTGAGCTTAAGGTCAGTTTGAACTTGATTCATTTAGATATTATCAAGTTCTTAATTTAAGTTTGTTTAATTGTTTAAATTTTTTTATATTTTTAAATTTTCTTGGTTAGTAAGTGAGTTTGATGTTACAAACTTATTTGTTTGTTTTAAGATTTATTTATTTATTTACATATTGGTAAGAGATTTGTTAATGTTTTATAAGTTTTGTTCATTAAATATTTCTCTTGAATAATGCGCAGTCTCTATTCATGAATATTAACAAGTTAAATACATATGTATTCATAACTTGTTCATTTAGCTAAATCAGTCGTTCAAGCTTATTCATTTAATTATCTTATGTATATTAGAGCAAAATGTGATATTGCTCACCTCAAGCGGTCTAGTATTGCTAGCTCCATAACAAGATACAAGCAAGCAAATCACAAAGGGAGGCATTTTATCCTAGCATAGTGACCCTTTGCATAAGGAAGGGCAGACACTCAACTAGATATTTTACATCCAATAAGAATTCACCCCAAGACCTATTGGAGCAAACACCTATTTATATCACTGCGCCGACCCATGGGAGCAATTACCTCATGTATATTAAACAAATATAAACAAGTTCATACCAACTCAATACTAAATTTATTCATAAATATTTGATTTGCCCTAAATAAAAAGATTTACATGAATTGTGATAAAGTTGTTGTAGTATCATAAGGTGCTATTTTTTTGTCATAGAAGATATTTGTATTTGTTAGTGCAATCATATTTGGGTCAAAGTTGACCAGTTTGAGTAAGGTCGAGTTAGCTCAATCTTAAGTTTCGATGTTTGAAAATATGTGAGAGAGAAGTCATGTAGGTCAAGGGAAGACCAGATACTTGTCTAGGAAGTTCAAACTAGAGGTTAGGCAATGAAATGTCTTAAGTCAAAGTTAGGCAATAGAAAGTCCTACCTGGAAGTTAGACAACAAAAAAGTTCTAGTGGGTGAAGCTAGGCGATAGAAATCCTAGCGGGGTTAGGTAGTGAAAACCCAGTTGAGAACTAGGTAATGGAAGTCCTAACGAGGCTAGGAAGTGAATACTTAGTTGGAAACTAGGCAATGGTATTGGTGCTAGAAGTGGCAACTAATCAAACTTATGTTTTGATATTCACAAAGGGTCAAAGTTAAGCTGTGGTGTGATCTAACAAGTCTAACTGAGTGTGCCGAAAAGTCCTAAGTGATTTTAGGAAAGGTGAAAGTCCAAGGCTAGATAAAGAAGTCCTAGTGGTCACTGGACAGGTGGAAAGTCCTAGTTGCGACTAGGCAATAAAGTCCTGATCCATGGGACTGGGTAAAGTCTTGGCAGGTCGAAGATGTCGGGGAAAATCCAAGGTTGAGGACACTAGGTGAAAGTCCAAGGGGTTGCAGACACCAGGCGAAAGTTTGGATGAATCAGGATTCAGATGTCCAGCGAAAAGTCCTAAAGTCTCAGATACTGAGCAAAAGTCCAAATGGTCTGGAAGACCGATTTGACAAAAGATAATCTCTCCTGAGAGGACTAGATGAGGACGTGTTTCCCGTAGAGGGAATAGTAGGCATCAGTCTACCTATAGTTTCAGTGAAACTCAAAATTAGAACCTGACAATTTGAAGAATGTCAAAATTATTCTACTTTATATATTATTTTTACTTGTGCTGACCTTGTATTGTAGAAAGTTTATGGTCGGAAAAAGAGGAGTACAGGCGCCCGGATGTCCGGGCGCCCAGAGTAGCTCCAGGCACCCAGAGCATGTCCAGGCACTCGAATGTCCAAGCACCCAGAGTAGCTTTAGGCGCCTAGGTCAATAGTGAAGAGGGAGCGCCTAGGTGGCTGCTCAGGACACCTGGATGGTCCGAGTACCCGGACGGGTCCAAGCACCCAGATGGGTCCAGGTGGCCGGATCGACAAAAGTTCATCTTCATTCCGAGGTGTCACGCTTAGACTAGGCAACCCACATCAACGGTCCAACCACCCGGACCTGTCTGAGTGCCCGGACATGGATAAAACTTCCTGGATCCAGCCACGTCAACCCTCTAGGGGTGCTCGGGGAGGGATCCAGGTGCCCGGATGGAGCTATAAAAGGAGGGTTTGACCATCAACTTCAAGACATCAATCCAAACAACTTTCGCTCTTGTGTGATGATCAAAAAATCCCTCGACGACGTTGTAATGCTGCTCCAACGACAGAAATCAAGAATCTTCAGATCCGTTGTTGTCGATATAATTTAGTTTACAACATTTAGATTATTGGAGTTCTTTTACTTAAATATTATATCCTTATTCAAACTTCTAGTGGATTGTCCAACGAAAGCGATCGATGATCGCGGGCCTTGGAATAGGAGTTATCACATGTTCCGAACCAAATAAAACCAACTTATATGTCATCTCTTTATTTTTTTTTGTTTACTTTATTCTTTCCACTGCGTATTCTGTGTTTTCTGAAAATGTGAAGTCATGAGCGCTATTTACCCCCCCCCCCCCCCTCTAGTACAATGATCCTACAAATGGAAGTCCTATCGGGGATAGACAGTGAAGGCTTAATTGGGAACTAGGCAGTGAAACTCTTAGCGAGGCTAGTCGGTGAAGATATAGTTGGGAACTAGACAATTAAAAGTCCAACAATAAGTTGACATGAGATGGAAAGTCTAACTAGAAGTTGACACAAGATAAAAAGTTGAAGTGGATCAAGAGTTGACCAGATACTTGGTGAAAAAGCCTTGGTAGGTCAAGGTTGATAATACTAAGTAACGAGAAGTCCTAACAAGTCACGGATAACATGAGGGTTGGGCAAAGGAATCTTAAACTCAGATTAAGGGAGTTAGAGTTGGATAATATACTAGGGTAATCAATTGACCCAAAGTAATCGATTAGGATAATCAATTGAGAGAATGTCTCTCAAATAGAATATGCTGAATCGATTAGGCAGATTGCCTAATCGATTGGAAATTATTTTAATCGACTAAGCTGATTACTTAATCAATTAGGGGATGTTTTCGTGGAGCATAGAAAGGTGTTGAATCAATTAGGCTAATCGATTCAACATAGTCCAATCGATTAGGGTAATCGATTGGGAGTTTTATCGTAACAACGTAGAAGTGTTGGAATTGATTGAGTAATTGATTAAGTCTAACCCAATATATTAGGGTAATCAATTGAGAACCTTTTCATGATAGCACAGAAAGTTTCGGAATCGATTGGGGTAATAGATTACAGGCTTCTTAATCAATTGGTATAACTCACCAATCGATTAAGCATTCAAAAAAGAGCCATTCTATAGGTTTTTGAACGATTGTTTGACGTGACAATCAATTAAGAGTAAGCTTAATCGATTAGGAGGTGTTTTTCAACCTGAGAGATATCTTAGAAAAGGGGGTTTCATGAGGTGTTCAAGCCGCCAGTTCTTGGTGATTCTAGAGTGAAGTGTTGATGTATTTCTGAGTCAACATGAGATATTTCCAAGCAACAAGAGATCAAGAGCAAGGTGTTCATTGTATTTGTATTTACTTCCTTATTCTTGTTGTATTCTCATGTTCTCTTTTTGTATTCTCGTACTTGAGCTTATACGAGACTTCTTTGCCTCTGAAAAGGTGATTTTCATAGTGCATCTGTGAGTGTGAGAAATGGATCATTGGATTAGTCACGTTAAGAAGGTGGATACCAAGTAAAACGAAGATGCTAGCATTGCTTTCAAATTTTCTGGTACAAATCAAGTTCAAAGAAGCGATTGAAGCTATTCACCCCTCCCCCCTCCCCTCCTCCCCATTCTAGCTCTCTACATGTCCTAAAAGTATTAACTTGATGTACATTATTAGGCATTGCTATGGTTCATGATATTGCTAGTATTATTTTTTTTGGCAATACAGATATTCAATTCGTACAATCACACTAATCCTAGAGGTAACCGGACTGACCCTATAAAAGTTTATCACCCGCCACCAAAGTAAATCAGGAAACGCATATGGATCCTAACAAATGGTCTATGATCATAAGTTTTTCAAACTTCCCAAGTATAATATGTCATGAGTGAAATTTGAATCCTTTTTACATAAGAAGTCTGCCTCACCTCTTACCATTGCACCATAGTGGTAAAGGAAAGATTTACTGTTGGTCCTCTAGCGGCCGACTAGAGGGGGTGAATAGCCCTACACAAAAATAAAAGAAACAAAACCTTTCTCGAACTTTATAGCTTGATTAACACTTGTATAAAAAGTAATAAGTAGTAAACTAAAGATAGAGGAACAAAAGGAGTTACTTGGTTTGCAATCAAATGATTGCTAATCCAAGGCAATTAAAGCTTACAATCACAATCATTTTCAGGTGAAGAAGCCTCTTATAGCGTTGACAGCTCACAAAGTAGAAGAACAGATAAAAAATTTGTTTCATAAGTGCTGTGTTAAGCTACCAGGATCAGAGTTATATTTATAGCCCTGATCGGGGCACCTGGAAGGGTTCTAGGTGCCTAAATGTGGATAGAATTTTGTCCCTGTCGCATGGGATCACGACAGCGCGTGTTTCGATAGCATTTCTGGTCCGAGCACTCAGAAGAGTTCCGAGCGCCCGGACCGGGTCGACACAGCCCCCGCTAGGCGAGACGCCCAGAGGGCACCCAGGTGATCAGGGTGTTCAGATCAGGTCCGGGTCTTCCGTTCGGGTTTCGCTCGCTTGGGTCCGGGTCTTCCGCTCCTATTCCGCTCGCTTGAGTGATTTCGGCCATTCAGAATAGGGCTCACTTGAAATCATTTTCTGACCTTCTCGAGCAACTTTCCGCTCTCGCTTCTTGTCCCTCGGAAACACCGCGCACCTCCTTCTCGTTCGTCAGCGTACTCTTCTGCAGCACCTCGTCCTTCGGATGCACTGAGCCCGTCGACTCTCTCCCGTGCCGTCCTTCTCACGGGCTGCTCTTTCATTCGACCTCTTGTGTTCCTAAGTTCTTGCACACTTAGACACAAGGACATCAAAATATAGCAGGACCTAACTTGACTTGGTTGATCATATTAAAACTACCATGGGGTACTTACAATCTCTCCCTTTTTGATGTGAGCAAATCTAAGTTAAGTTAAGGTAAACAAAACACAAATAATAGAAAACTAGCAATTACATATTTTGCTTTTAAGAAAAAAAAAATACAAAAATCAAGTTATACCCTCCCCCTAGACTTAACGTCTAATTCTCCCCCTTTAATCACATTAAAAATAGGGGTAGCTTAAATTGACTCAGAAATAAATTTAAAACTAAGTCTAGGGGATAAAAAGTTGGTGACTATCATCTAAAAAATCATCAAGTTTGATTTTTAAAAATCTAGATTTTTATAATTTATATATAATTTTGTAAAAAAATAATATTAGAATTATGTTTAATTGTTCAAAAAATTTTGAAAATTTTTAACTGTGAAGTAGAAGTATCAAAAGCTATGAGAAATTTTTTTTCATGAAATTATGAAATTGATTTAATCAGTAATACTCATTTTTTCAAAAAATTAAATTTTTTAAAAAATACTTTTTAAGCTCAAAAAATTGGAAAAAAAATTTCTGAAGATGTAATAGAGAAAGTATTTTTGTAAAAAAATTATTTTTCAAAAATTGAACAAAAATAGAATACGATTTTTGTATGAAAAATCATAGAAAAATAATGCAATGGTCAAAAAAATTAAAAATTTTTTTTTAATAGATGCGTAATGAAATTTTCTTTCTCAAAAAAAATTAATTTTAATTAATTTATAACAAAAATTATGTAGTACAATTTATTTGATAATTTTAAGCAAGAATATAAAATAAAATTAAAGATAAAACATACATAAAAATTTAATTCAAGCATGATTTTGGAATCGAAAATATATTCCTTCCTACTGGATTAATAGAAAATATTTTAGGAATATGTTTTGGCGATACTTTTTTGATTTGGTTCTTATGATGTTTATAATACTAATTAAGTCCTTGATAATTTTTAAATTAGAAATCGCTATATTCGAACACGCAGAATTCTTTAGATTCTCTATTTATATTTTTAATTTTTCATTTTCAATTTTTATCTTGTCTAAATCCTCTAGTCAACAAGATGTTGCTAAGGTTAATTTTAATTCTTTATTTTCTAATTTATAGACATTTTTGATAATATTTTTATAAACTGAAATAAGAACTTATCAGGAGGTAGAGACCGTACCTGATTTACCTTGTCCATCCCGTAATCTGAAGCTCCCCCTAAAATGCTGCTTCCTTCTAATGTTTCTTCCCCTTTATTGATGCTCTCGATACTCATTTTAGATGAGCTTATTTCGTCTTCATCTTCTTGGTAACTTGCTACTAGCGCAAGTCCGGTGATGACTTCGATCTCTGACTTGAACGACGGTTTATCCCATGTCGCCTTTAGATTTTGATGCTTTGTCTAGACAGGTCTTTTGTCCTTCATCTTGTTCTTGTACTAGTCCTTACTCTTCAATTTAGGGCAGTTATCTTTCAAATGTCCTTCTTCATTGCAGTAGTAACATCTTACCTTTCTTCTTCTTCTTTTATCCTGCACTTATTTAAATTTATTAGTTTTAAATAAATTTTTTAATTTCCTTACCATGAACACCATTTCGTCATCATCAAGAGAAGTTTCGGATTTCAGTTCATCCATTTTTGCCTTTAAGGCAATGTTGTGCTTGGGCTCCTTCTTTAGAATTGCACATCTTGTTTCAAGAACATCAAATGTCGAAAATAACTCTTCTAAAGTACTTACCTCTAGACTCTTAGAGATATAATAATCATCTACTAAGGATACCCATTCAGAAGTCGTAGGAAAGGAGTTAAGCATGTACCTTAGCGAATCTCAATTGGTTACCTTTTCTCTGAGATTCGTGAGTTCGGTGATGAGCTCCTTGATCATTGAGTGAAGGTGTGCAATGGTTTAACCTTCTTCTAATCGGAGGTTGCTAATCTGGTTCCGAAGCAAATCCCATCTAGCGAGTTTGGCTTCGGACTTACCTTCGTGTAGCTCCAGGAACATTTCCCAAAGTTCCTTTGCAGATTCATAGGCACATATTATGTTGACTTCTCGCAGAGGTAGCACGCTCAATAGATGAAATTTGGTTCGTCCATTTGCTATGAAATCTGCTTATTCCTTCTTGGTCCATTGATATTCTTCTTTGTCCTTTGGTGCTACAAAACCATACTTTAAAATTAGTAATAAATCAAAGTCTATTGTGAAAAATACCTCCATCTTTTTTTTCCAAATTGCGAACTCCCCCTTGAACTTCGGTGGGAAGATGCTCGGTCCGGCCATCTCTTATGCTTCGATCGATGGTTAGTCCTCTTGAAGTGTCCTTGCTCTGATACCAATTATTGGTCCCCTTGGTGGCCGGCTAGAGGGGGGTGAATAGCCATACACAAAAATAAAAGAAATAAAACCTTTCTCGAACTTTACAGCTTGATTAACACTTGCATAAAAACTAATAAGTAGTGAGGCACAAAAGGAGTTACTTGGTTTGCAATCAGATGATTACTAATCTAAGATAATTAAAGCTCACTATCACAATCTCCTTCAGGCGGAGAAGCCTTTTACAGCGTTAACAGTTCACACAGTAGAAGAACAAATAAAGAGTTCATTTCACAAGTGTTGTATTAAGCTACTAGGATCAGGGCTGTATTTATAGCCCTGATCGTGGTACCTAGAAAGGTTCCAGGTGCTTGGACACAGAGAGAATTTTATCCTCATCGTGCCGGATCGCGATAGTGCACGTTTCGATAACATTTCTGGTCTGGGCACCCGGAAGGGTTCCGGATGCCTGGACTGGGTCGACATAGCCCCCGTTGGGCGAGGCGCCTAGGGGCACCCAAGTGATCCGGATGCCCGGACCCAAAAGTCAACCTCATGTTGACTTTTCGGCCCAGGTCTTCCGCTCCGACTCCGCTCGCTTGGTTGATTTCGGCCACCCGGAAAAGGGCTCATCCAAATCCATTTTCCGGTCTTCTAGAGCAACCTTTCGCTCCGACTTCTCATCCCTCGGAAACGTCATGCGCCTCCTCGTCCGCCAACACACTCTTCCATAGCACTTCATCCCTCGAACGCACTAAGCCCATCAATTCTCTCCCGTGTCGTCCTTCTCTCTAGCTGCGTCTTTTACTCGACCTCTTATGCTCCTAAGTTCCTGCACACTTAGACACAAAGACATCAAAATATAACAGGACCTAACTTGACTTGATTGATCACATCAAAACTATCATGGGATACTTACATTTACAAGTTCATGAATTGTGATAAAGTTGTTGATTTTTGTCATAGAAGATATTAGTTTTAGCTTGATTTACATTATTTGGCCTTTTTTTTTTTTTGATAATATAGGTATCCAGCTCTTTGAATCGATCAATCCTGAAGGTGACGAATTTGGTTCTGTGAAAGTTTTCTATCGACCACTAGATTAAATTCAAAAGTGTAAACTACTCATTGCCTGATGCATTCCAGGATTGTCTTCCCAAATTAATTTTGTAGTATGTCATAGCTAAGAATTGACCCGTGAATGCTTAATTAATTGTAGAAGCGCTATACCATTGCATTGTAGCTCGGGAGCTTGGCATTGCTATTGTTAATTATATTGCTAGTAATATATATATATATATATTTTAGCTAGAATCATGTATCCAACCCTTCGGGTCTAATACTGGGATGATCAGTCTGGTCTTACTGAAAATTTTCATCGACCATCAGGTAAATATGGAAGTGCTTGTAGTAGGCGGCTCAATAACTCAACATCTTAGATTTGCCATCTTATTGGAGGAAAATGTCCTATAATGCATTATAGCTGGGAATCAAACCATGAATATTTGGGAGATTATATGAGTATCCTACCATTGTACCGAGGAGCTTGCTAGTATAATACATAAAAAATGATAAACTAGGTAACACCGAATCTGGGACAACCAGCCCGCCACCACAGAAGTCTTTCACTAGCTACCGGGGTAAATTGAGAAGCGCTCACGGCGGGTGGCCTAGAAGTCCAACATCTTGTGATTGCACACCCCATTTGGAGAAAAAAATCTCTATAAATGTGCCATAACTAGGAATTAAACCGTAAATGTCTGAGTAATAACTTAATACCCTTTCGTTGTACCATAATATTGCAGACTTACTAGTATCATACATAAAAAAAATGATAACCCTAACTAGCCCTAGGGGTGACCGGCCTAAATCAACGAAAATTTTCCAATGGCCACCAGGGTAAATCAAAAAGTACTCACGGCTGATGACCCAAAAGCCTAGTACCGTTAGTTATGGGGCCCATTTAGAGAAAAAATTCCTACAAATACATCATAACAAGGGATTAAACCACGAGTACTTCGGTGAAAACTTAGATGTCCTACCGTTGTATCATTGCCCTGGGGCTTTACTAGTATCATATATAAAATAATGATTAATCAAGCTGGGTAGAGTCAAGCCTGGGGGATTAGTCCGGTCTCACGAAAATGTTCCACCGGCCATCAAAATAAATCGGGAAGCACTTGCAGTGGGCGACATAGAAATCCAACATCCTTTAGTTGCAAGTTTTTTTTAGAAAAAAAAAATCCTACAAATATACCATAGATGGAAAGAGATAACTGAGCGTCTTTATCGCTAGACCATAGTCTCGAGGATATTACTAGTATCATACATAGTTAATGGAGATGGTTGTCTATTTAACATTTATTTTGATTATTAGTGTAGGCACACCAATTTGAGTGCGTGGTTATTGTTTTAACTTAAAGTTGAGTCATGTGAATGCGCTACATAAAATGTCATATCACATGGGCGGACAACTAGAACAAGTAAAACCAATGGAATTATTTGACAACTAAAGATCCCCACCTCTCTACGACTAAGGGCGGCATCTAGATTTCGACACCTCCGGCAGAAGCGAACACCACATCATCCTCTACCTTCTCGGTTCCTATTATTTATTCTTCACGAGACAACATCTAATCTACAGTCGAACAGTCTTGAAAACAACTCGACCAATTAACGTCAACAGCCAACTCTAACTTTGCTATGCAAAATTCAACAGGGGTCTCTTTCACATGGCTGCAGATCTATCTGAAAAGAGAGAGATCATCTTAAAATATGAGCTGCTTTAGCTACGTTCTTCAGCCAAACAAGCTCTTTATTCTCCGTAAATTTCAGAATTACGCAAATATCATATTCACTTGAAATATTACTCCTTTTCTTTACGCCCCAAGTCCATAAGTCAATTTCGCCCAAAATAAATTTATGGGCCTAAAAATTCTAAATTACTTCAAACTCTTTTTTTTAATTGTATTTATACCTTCAAATCTAAATTTGATAGCATAAATTCAGAATAGCACATTTTTAAACTTATAAAAAAAATGTATTTAAGACGAAATTAACGGATGGATCGGTAGAGAAAAAGAAGGAATATTTTACAAATATAATACGTAATTTAGATATTATAAAAATTAAGTACGGTTTTAAATGATATTAAAACTTAAGCTAGTAAAATGCCTTTAAAAAAAAGGTATTCAGCAAAAGACAAGACCACTGCAATTTCTGCAACACCAAGACCCACCTCTCGGTGCAGTATAAGGAAGAACAAATTGATGTGAGTGCATCTCTGCAGCCAGACAAAGCCATACCTTGTCGAATTCACTGATTCGTATGTTAATGAATTTCTTCTTCCTTGAATCGACAAGTGCGGCAGCTGCTCATCATCACGGGGAGGTTCCATGGAACCGATTTTCAAACTTAAAAGACAACGAGATCTGTTTATCATTTATGGCTAAGAAAGAAAAAAAAAAAACCAAAGATAAGAAAGAAGAAGAAAATCTATGAAAGCAGGGAGCACTTTGAGGGAGAGGGCCCTCGCTCCACTTGAAGCAGAAAGAGAAGTAAAGATTGTGGTGGCCTCCCCCACACCACCCACTCCATCATGGAGATGCATCAGTCACTGAGAGGAATTAAAAAGGTGGGAACCAATCTGAGAACAGGAAGCAGTCCAAGGAGAAGAGAGCAATGAACACAAGTCATCTTCCTTTCTGCCACTAAACAACTCAACATGGCAGATTCCTAATCATCCTTCTCCCCCCACAGGAGACACTCATCATTGTCCTCAAACCTTCCCCTTTCATCTCCTTAAATCTCCTCTCCCCCCGTGGCTCACCTCGACCCACCATCCTCCTCGCCATGAGGCCTTCTCCTTACTCCGTCAACGGCTTCTTCTGTTCCCTTTCGGCCGGCCTAGATGAGCTCGACCTTTCGTCGAACACCTTCATGTCGCTGCAGTTTTTGCAGCGTGCCATCGCTCTCCTCCGCTCGCTTCACTCCCAGCTCATCGGCTTGGTGAAGAAGCTCCACCTGCCTGCCGGTGAGCGGTGGCTCGACGAGTACATGGACGAAAGCTCCCGCCTTTGGGACGTCTGCCATGTCATCAAGCTTGGCGTCTCCGGCATGGAGAGTTACAACTCCCGTGGAGCTGACATGGTCTCCTCCCTCGAAGTCTGGCACAGGAATCCCAATCCCGACCTCGCTCTCCAGGTCCGGGTCGACTTCCTTGGCTCCTCAAAATTCTTTCTTGAAGTTGCGTTTTCTAATCTGATTTCCTTCGCTAATAGGCGCTGCGAGCCATCACACTTTGTAGGCGAGAAGCAATGAGACTGGAGGAGGAGAACAGGGTGTTGGCGGAGACTAAATTGGAGCCGGACTCGCTTCGGTTGGATGATGAGAGGGCGTTCTCGGAGTCCAGGCTCTACGGATTCAACGGCTTCAGAGGAGTCTTATACGCGCTGAGGAACGTGAGCTCGTTCCTTCTCTTAATCTTGATATGGGGATCGGTCTATTGCTGTCCCGATCAGGGCAACCTCGACGGCTCCGCCTTCTACGCCGGAGGTTACGCCACTCCCCTGGCGAGACTGCAACAGAGGCTGCTGGGGGAGGTGGAGGAACTCGGTGGCGGTCCGGGAACATTGATGCACGAGTTCCGGGCCTCGCGGGCGGCGACGGAGGAGCTGAAGGAGGAACTGGAGAAGGCCGACGCAGAACCAGACGTCGCCGCAGGGAGGCTCAAGGAGAAGCTGGAAGGACTAAAAGACTGGTTTTTGACGTTAAGGATCGGGACTGAGAACCTCATCGGGCAGCTGGACGACTTGTTCGATGAGATTGTGGAGGGAAGGAAAAAGCTACTGGACATCTGCAGCCACCACTGAGTTCAAGTGTTCGATTACTACGGCAGCAACGGAGAGAAGTTTGAGGAAGAAGCCTCTTCTACCTTTTAGATTTGTCTTCATCAATTATTGTTTCTCTGATGAAAGAAAAGTGTTCTAGTGATATACAATTACAAAGAGCAACACTTCTTAGCATCTCTGTAGTCTTTCCACGGAAACAGTGAGAATAGAATGTGAAATCTCTGATTAAAAAAAAAAAGATAAAATTTTTAATACTGCAAATGCAGGAATCTTATCGCAGCTTGTTTGTTGAAGAAGATATCGTCTTTTCTTCTTTACCTTTACAGGAAACTAAATCTGTTAGTGTTCAGTGGGATCACCAAAGTCGAAATTGGGTGGACAAGAAGACAAGTGGAATCTCCTTGTCGCGTGAAATGGACGTGAAAAAGGACGGCGACTGACATGGTAAATCCAGCAAACAGACAGAAAACTCCTGTTTCCTTACTGCTTCATGGCTCTGATTTGCCTCCAGATTGTCGTTTCATAAATTAAGGGGGTCATTTTGGAAAATTAACTTTTAATTTTTATAATTATAAAAATCTATATTTGATTATTAGCAACCAAATTTTTTTTTTAAAAAAAAAACAAAAGTGCTCCGTATCTCCAATTTACCTCTTGTCCCTATCACTCAGTCCACTAGCTCACTCCCTCACGATTGTGGAGCGTCTTAGGTAGCGGGCTCACCCCAACCCTTAGCTAGTAGCCGTCACCACCCACACGAGTCGTGGGTCATTCGCAATCGAAGAAGACGAGCGAAGGGATAAACCTTTTTTGACTAAGTCGATCTCAATTATTGAAAGATAAAAAAAATGCACACCTTCTTAACATGATTTTGAGATGATGATCACCATTAGATAGAAGTGCAAATAAGAGAGACAAAGATAAGTGGAATAATTATATGCACTTCCTAATGCTTGACTACTTTTAAGGAATACTCGACAAGATAGAGAATTATAAAGATTCTTAAAAATTATAGTCTAGAAATAATAAATTGATTATTAGCTATTGGAGAATAAATCCAATAATGCATGGATTATATTACTTTGTTCTCTATCACTTATATATATATATATATATATATTTAACCCATATATTAATTTTCACAAAAATTCTACTATTTAAATATATTTAGGCACGCACATAAACCTAAACCATTTTAAATAATTGGTCTGGTGCTACTTCAACCTTATCTATCAAACCTTTTCTCAACCTCTTTGTATGAGATAGCACAGAATGGAATAATGCTATAGAGAAAGAATTAAAAGTTTTGGAGCACAATCAAACATGAGACACTGGTTCTTGGATTGAATTGGATATATTCGATCAAATTAAAGAATGATGGCTATCACCATACATTGATTGCAATTGGGACAGCTCAAAATGGGACATATATCAAATGGATACTGATGCAGAGGTAAGTCAACAGGGAATTCATGTAGGAGATCCCTTGACTCGATCAACAAAGAGTTTATCTGGCATGAACAAGGGCTTGGTCAGCATAGACAGAAAGCAATAGAGAAAGAAACTCCTCCATCTTCGTTCTTCCATTTTTTTCTCTCTGTCGTGCACTCATAAGACAACTCTACCCATAATAGCATTCGGGTATTCTCTCAATTCGCCACGAACAACTAGCACTTGGTTGTGTACATGATTATTTTGTTGTACCATTGGAAACGAGTGTTCATTACAACCTCGAAGTACAATAGGAGGAGAATGAATCTGTTTTAAGAAAACTACATTAAACGCAAACCTGAGCATCTTCTTTCTCGATCAGGTCTCGATAGACATCTTGACCTTGTGTCTCGGTAGACATCTTGGCCTTGTGTCTCAATAGACATCTCGGCCTCGTGTCTCAGCAAACTTCTCTATCTCAACCTCAGACATCTCTATCTCATCCTCGTGTCTCGGCCTTGGATATCTCTATCTCGGCCTTGGACATCTCTGTCTCGACCTTGGACTTAGACATCTTTATCTCAACCTCAAACATCTCAGTCTTGACCTCGAACATCTCTGTCTCGGCCTCGAGTATCTCAGTCTTGACCTTAGCCTTAGCCTCGGATAGCTTTGTCTCAGCCTTGGACATGTCAACCTTGGGTCTTGAACACCTCGGCCAAGTCTTCCAGGCAACCCAGCTTTCTAAGAAGCTCTTTCTTCCTATTTAGTAGTTTGAGATTATCAGCTTAGGTCTTCTCAAAAGAATCTGACGTTGATTTTTGAAGTAAATTTCAATTCAACAACTATCCCTATAATCTTCAACAAGCAATCTTCTTTGTGGAAGCCCAACAAGTTGTCCTACAATAGAGTGACGGCTTGCCTTGTGACCAACCGATGTTTGCAAGAGTTTAGGGTTTGGTGAGTTTATGAGATTAGTCACTTGGACCATGGAGGAGACGCCACCAGGTGCGAAATCTAGGTGCTTGCAGATCCCTTTCTCCATATACTAGATTATCCATTTGATAAACTTCTGTCTCTTCTCAAAATAACCATAGACATTATAGCACACGGGGCGAGCCTTCTTATCCATGCCTTTTGTGTGCATCACCTTGCTGAGCTCCGACTGTAAAATACGATACCCAAATAATAATTAAATAATAAGGTTATTTGAAAAATAATCTTAGTGGAATTTTAGAAAATTTTAGGAATTTTCTAAGAATTTTTCGTAGCTCTATGGCGCATTTAGAGGGTATGCATTTATAGGATTGGGAAAAATCTGTTTGGAATACCCATAGATGGGGGTTGATTGAGAATTTGACTTAGGATTTAATTAAACTTAAACCTAAGTATATAAATATATTTTACCCTAAATGTTCGTCGATCCCCTCTTCCTGATTCTCTCCTCTTCCCCCCGAATTCCTCTCATCCTCCAAATCGTCGTCGACGCCTTCTTCGTCTTTCCCAACCGGCGCCACCCTCCCGACGCCTCACTTCCTCTTCTCCCACGAGTACAAAGCCTCCAGCCTCTCTCCCTCCCGATCTCTCTCTCTCTCGCACGAGCGAAGCTACTCCATCTCCTTCAATCATCGTTCGAGCCACTGCTGTCCAACCATCGAGGTCAGCTGCAGATTGGTAGCAGCACTGCTTTCGAGCCCTAATCAACGATGTCGACCTTTCCTATCTGGCCCTCCAACCCGATGATGTTGCGAGGCTGTTCTGCTCTTGATTTCCAGCCATTGGCACGCCACCACCCAATGCCATGGATTGATGTTAGCTGGCCATCAACCACCAGTCGCTTGAGCCGCCCCTCTTTCGAGCCTCTTCTCGTTGAGAAGTTCGATGTCGACCGCCTATCATCGTGCCCTAACCTATTCCTCCTCTTCCTCTCCTGATCTGTGCCCTTTTCATCATCAACAGCTTCTCTTTAGCCACAAGCTACTGCCGCCGATCATCCTTCTACCTTTCTACCTCTAGGACTTATGCTGGATCTCAGCCTCTGGTTCGATGAGAAGATTCCGGCTAGATTATATTGTTTCGACGATGTGACCAGAAGGTGAGGATTTATTGGGGGTAAGTGGGTAATCTAAAGGATATGGATTAAGAATTTATTATTGTGCTCAGTTGTGGATGTATTGATTTTGGTTCTAGGGTGCTTGATTTGGAGATCATCAGTTTTATCTAGCTCCAGCCACAGTTTCCGGCAGCGGGTGTGTTAGCTAGAGCCCTAGAGCCAATCATTAGATGATTGTATTTTGGACTTATTGTATCATATTCTATATAAATAAATGCATTTGGATTTTGGTTATTATACTTACTTGTATTTGTGCCAAATAAACTAAGTATAATAATGTCCTTGAGTAGATGGTTCTCACCTATATCAATCGGTTAGTTGAACCGATAGTGAGATGATATAGGGAACACTACTCTTAATCATTCCTAGTCGAGTATTAACATTCAGGGACAATGTTAATGCAATAAGACTAGCATGTAGGTCAACTCGATGACTTGATCTCACAAGTCATGGATATAGAGATATCAAGTTGACACATGAGTATACATTAGAGAATGTATACTGAATGACCCGCCATGAGAAAGTATCATGGATCGTTATATGAGTGTCATATACTTTCTCATGTGGCTATTAGTATGACTACTAGTCCTTAGACCTGAAGTCACCATAGATCCCTACATAAGGAGTTATGTACTTTGGTTTCGTCAAACGTCACCCGTAACTGGATGGATTATAAAGGCGATTACTGGGTATATAACAAATTATGCAGAGGGATGTGAGTGATGTAGATGGGATCTATCCCTCCCATATGACGGGAGCGACATCGGTATTCTTGATAGAGTGAGACCACGAAGTGCATGGCCATGCCCAAATGAATCAATATAGGATATCGAGCTCATTTGATTTAGTGTGTCTACTTGGAGTTCAAGATTTAGATTGATTAGAGGATGACACGGTGTATGCCTCATATTGATCAATCTAGATGTCTAGGATAGAAGGACACTTGTCATATATTGTGAGGAGTCACAATTAGTAGTCACAAGGTGATGTTGAATCTCGATATTCTTGTAACTTGGGTAGTAATGATGTGTTGCTAGATACCGCTCATTACTTATGCTCCTAAATGGGTTTAGGGCATTGCCAACGTTACAAGAACCTATAGGGTCACACACTTAGGACAATGAGATGGAGATTAGGTTCATATGATGAACCAAGAGGACTTGATTCATTTGATGGATCCAATTGGATTAAGAGTAATCCAAATTGGGCTAATTGAGTTAGACTCAAGTTGATTTATGTATACAATGAGTCTAATTTAGATTATGACTCATTAGATCAATTTAATTTAATGAATTAAATTCATTATATTAAGTTGGCTTGAATCAAATGGTTAGATTAAATCAACCATGGAAGAGATTTGGTCAAGTTTGACTTGATTTGAGAGGAAGATGAAAAAGTCAAGTTAGACTTGAGTTTATGCCACCTCATTGGTGAGTTGGCATTGATGTGGACCAATGATGATGCACCACATCATCATGGTTGCCACCTCATGGGAGTTACTAGTAAGTGCCACCTCATGGAGGTTACATTCCCTCTTTGATGACAACTTAATGCATTAATGAGGGGGTTACATTTGGGAAATGTGGCCGGCCACAATTTGAATAAAAAATGGATTCATTTTCATTCAAGTGATTATTATTGCATCTTCTTCCTCTTGGAGCTCTCTTCCTCTCCTTCTCCTCCTCATCTTGGCCGAACCACAAATAGGTGCTAGCACACCTCTTTGTGTGTTTTTCTCCACCTACGTGTTCGTGTGGATACTTCTAGAGGGGTATCTATCTTGATACTCTCGAGATTCGGCATTTTGGACGAGCGGGATACGCGAAAGGCACGCTTCGAAAGGTATAATTCTTCTTCATGTAGATCTAGGAGTAGATCTAAGTTGTAAACTCGTACTCGTATCGTTTTGAAAAGTTTTCTTCGCACGAGATCCGTTGGCTAGGGTGATTCGGGGTTTCCGCGACGCGAAAAAGCGGTTTTCCCGGCCCGAAAAACCCAACGCTCCATCGACAAATTAATGACGAAGTATACAGCTTGGGTGAGTTGGTTTGATACATGATAGTTATTTGGTAGTTGATTGATTTAGATGAATGCATGGTTGATGTTAGGATCATTGAATTGTTGTGGATAAATTAAGTGTGTATTGATCGTAGAAGATGACCATGATTAAATTGATTAACTCATAAGTAGGATTGAAGTGAAGGAATTGTGGATTAAGTTAAATCTAATTGGATTAATGAATTAGGTTAATTATTTTGATTAAGGTTTTCCTTAATTAGGTTGGGGATTTTATTTAACTATTTGCTACATATGTATTAGCTAAATAAATTATGTGATCGCAAGACTTTGATTCGAGGCGAGCGTCTCTACATGGGATTGGTTTGACACGATCTACGTATAAAGGCGGGTACCCTTGACTTATCTCTTTTGATATTGTCATTCTGATATGCTTAGTAGGTTATAACTAGTAGCAATGGTTATATTTATATCTTCTTGGTATGCTACTACTTGATATCCGTAGTTTGTCCATATTGTTATCTATTGTGCATTTATGCTTATGTCCTATTGTTTCTTGTCATGTGTACTTATGTAGTGACATACAATGTATTACCGGATATAGGTCTAGCTACTAGATATTACCTGACATGTGTATCTAGGTTTATTACTTGGCATGTATACCTAGGTTTATTTCTTGACATGTGTACCTAGGATTATTATCTAGCATGTATACCTAGATCATTGTTATGGACTTAGTTTTCCTTTTGGTACACATTATGAGGAGGCTGGTATTTTCAGGAGTTACATGTTTTAGTGTCATGCACCATTTTGCATGATTGCATGTTGAGCGATTGTTGGCTCCATTGTTGTTGAGCACAACGCCAGTTACATGATCTGTACATACAACCACTCATGGGTTAGTGGTATATCAGGCAAGGTGTGTACAGTTTGCTCTGTCAGGGCTCCGTTGGTCCACTCATGGGTAGTGATGACTGCAGCATGGTAGCGGACAGGGATCCCTCCTCTTGACTATGACACAGGGAGATGAGAGATTAACTCCCCCACTCTATTTGGGGTAGGAGGATATGTGTACTCCGATAGCATCCTGTCCACTCGGTCACTCAAGAGTAGTGATGACAGAGTGCACAGTTGTTATAGCCTTACCCACTCGGCCTCACCATCGCGTGTGAGTTGGCTCACTGGTGTCAGGGTTGACTATGTCATTTGTATCATATGCATGGATTGCATTTATTATTTGTGCTTGCTGCATTTTGGATGTTACATTTTGGTAGTTACATATGATTGACATGCATACAGGAGACATAATGTATTTGGTTTGATGACCCTTATGTCAGGATAGTAGACCATGGTAAGTATAGTTCTTCTTCTGTTGTTCAGTTTTGCATTACCTGTTATTGTTCAGGAGACTGTACTCCATGATTATTTCTAGTAGTTATATTTTACTATGCATGTTAGTCCGATACCCGCTGAGTTGTTGAACTCACTACCTCTTTTTTTTTTCTTATTGTTTTTAGGTTAGCACATAGATATGTCGTCTCGCTTGGAGTATCCTGTCTGCCGGTCCCATGTGACATCAGAAGATGGTTTACCTCACTCTTGATTTATTTTTATATATTCTTTATTGATTTAGTATTGTATTAGTGTTTATCCATGTGGTTATTTCGTTGTTTTTGGTGTTGTATTTGTGATTAAGCCGTGTCGACACGCATTGTGTTGTGTTGTTTTGGTTTGTATGGGTTTCCCTTTTATTTTTCCATTGTATTCTTGGTACAGCTGTATGGGCCGTTATATATAACTGCTTGGTCGTGGTTATTTGTGTTCCAACCGAGGGGGTTGAGTATATAACTGTGTAGTTGCATATATATATATATATATATATATATATATATATATATTCAAGCTGTGTGGACTAATGTATTCTTGTGGATGTATTCATGCTTCATATTGTCACCGGTACAGGGGAGATGCTGCCAGATTTTCCTCTGGAAAGGACTCCTTTGAGGCGTGACAATTTATTGGTATCAGAGCCACAGGTTTACGAGGCCTGCTTTTCATGTTTTGGATTTCGTGATTTAGTTTTGTCGATGTGACTTTTCAGGTTTTGGGACCAGGTAGCAGCAGAACATCTCTAAGTTATAGGAGATATGTTTGTTACTGTTATCATGCACTTCTTTTAGTACATATATAGTTATCTATGATAGTTAGTATGACGTGTGTTAGTACTCTTTTAGTACCTGTCTAGGTGTTTGTAGCATATATTTCATGTGATGGGTCAACCACTGATCATGGTTGACCCTACCGGAGATCAAGGATAGCAGCCTCAAGGATTCGTCAAATCATACTACCAGTAATAATCATGTTGACTTAGTCTGTAGACGATTAATTTATATTCTCTTTTTGGTTTTGGCTGTAGAGGACTGATTTACCTTTATTGACTTGGGTAATTGTGGATTGATTTACCTTAGTTACTTTTGTCGAGGATTGATGTACTCTTATTGGATCAGTTAGCTGATGACCAATCTATTTTGTTGGTTCGATCAATAGGGGACTGACTTACTCTATTTCTATAGAGATTTTGATTTTTGTGCTACTCGTGCTTGGTTAGATATTTTGAGGCACATTTGGGTACATGACTTGTACCAATGTAGAGAAGACTGAATTAGCCGTATACCATTGTCGGCTTGGTTAGTCTGTAGAGGATTGACGTATCCTATTCCATGGGGACTTTGACCCTGGACCGTCTGTACCTGGTAGGATGACTTAGAAGGTACATTCGGATAAAATACCCCCAGTGTTGAGGAAAAAGTGTAAAGCTACCTGCTAACACTTATGAGATACAATTATTACTTGGTTGTATAACTTGGTGAGTACATTCGGATATATAGTTTGTACTGACGTAAGAAAAGGTAAAGTTAATTGCTTATCTTTTACGTGACAAGGCATCACATGAAGGAAGAAGAAGATGATGATTTTTGAGATCAAAGCATCATTTGGTGATTACGTTGAGGTGTTTTGAGAGCGAGTACTTCACTACCTCTTTCGGTAGCATGATGGATTATAAGGTGATGGCCAGCTGACTCGCCTAACGCTATTCCATGGGGGATCTTGGCTTATGAACCGATCGTAGATATCCTTGATGGTATCTAGGGATTTATGAATCGCAGTGATACAAGGTGGTGTTAGTTGATTAACACCTAGGAAGTTTCACCTTCACTGAGTGAAAATATTTTATGATGATTTACGAGGAGCAGAGCGCCGATCAACAGTTATGTCGATTAGCTATTTGTTGATAGTACTTCTCTACCCTTGTGTGCATTGCTCGTCACTAGAGATTACTGAACCTCAGGTGGAGCAATCATAGTATGATGTGTTACAAGACAATGGTTACTAGCCTTGTCTCCATCGAGTAGCTTGAGACCTTGACCACATGATTATTTTACCATGGTCTTGAAGTTTATAATTCAGATTGGAGTATTCGATCTTTTATCGATATTTGTTGAGGGTTCGACATTTTGACGATAGTTGTTGGAGGACATTTTATGGGTATGATTATGAGATTTGTGGTGATATTCTTTGATGGATAAACTCTTAGTCAGAAGGTTGAGAGACCTTTTGAAATTTGGTTTGTGATTTTTTTTTTGTGTGGATATCTTAGTATCTAAAGGATGAGATTGACATACTCATAAGACATTTTGGATAGGATTCGTAGAGTTTTTATACTCATCTTTTGGATTGATCGTATCTCTACTACTTGGAGAGTTGTTGATTATCGATCAGGAAGTTAAGGGATATCCCTTGGATTTCAGTAGTCATACATCTTAGGTGGGATTGTGATATATTTATACATCTTGATAGTACACCCAGATGAGAATTTGTTACTGGAAAATTATCAGGTTTGATTGATGTTGAGGATGGTTTGAGATTGATTGAGATTGTTAGATCATATATTGTGATATGTTATTTTTCTAATGATTTATTAATGGATATTGTGAGATCAAATATTGTGCTATGTTAATTTCTAATGATATATTAGATTAAATGTTAAGTTATGTGGTTGTCTGATGATCTATTAGTGGATATTTATTTTAATGATCTATTAGTGGATATATGTAGTGAGTGTCATGTGTGATATTTATGGATTTAGTGATATGTAGTTGGTGATCGGATTACAAATTCATTGCTAGTAATCTTATGGTTGGGTATGTCTTACATACAGACATTATGAGATTTTAGTAATGTCGTTTGGACTTACCAATGCTCTAGCAGTGTTTATGGATTTGATGAACCGCGACTTCCTGGAGTATCTAGATCAGTTCGTTATCGTCTTCATCGATGACATTTTGATCTACTCGCATTCCGAGGAGGAACATGCACAACATCTTCGTATAGTCTTGAGACTCTTCGATGACATCGTCTATATGCGAAGTTCAGCAAGTGTACTTTTTGGCTATATTCAGTCGGTTATCTAGGACATGTGGTTGTTGGTTGCTACTCGGAAAGCCTAGAGGTTCCACTGTATAAAAATTTTGTACAAAGGTCTGAACCTTTTCCTAGCTACCATGTGTTCTTTTAAATTAAATTTTGGATCGCCTGCGGAACTTAACACCTTTGATCCAAAACTTAATCTATTTGTTCTTTTAGGTTTTGACTTGGATCTCCTGCGGAACTTAACACGTTCGACCCAAGTCACCTTAAGTTATTAATTCCATTAAATATTAATTTCCATAATCGGTTCCCAGTACTGACGTGGCGAGGCACATGACCTTCTTGGATATGGGAGCAACCACCACTGACTAGACAAAACCTTTTATAGAAAGCTAATATTTAATTTCCTAAAATAACTTTAGGTTAACCGAAAAGAACAATCAAATCACAAGGAAAAGAAAAACAAAAGAACACTATATCGTAAACAAATTCGAAACTCTAGAATCATATGCCTCTTGTATTTAGTATTATTTCCAAAAATAACTAGTATGACGCGGAAAGAAAAATTACTAGTTATACCTTTAAGAAAAACCTCTTGATCTTCTACCGTATTCCTCTTCTAACCTCGGACGTTGTGTGGGCAACGATCTACCGAGATGAGAAACCACCAACCACCTTCTTCTCCTCCAAGCAAGGTTCGGCCACAAAGGAAAACTTTACCAAGGAGAAAAACCAAAATACTAACCAAGCTCCAAGAGATGCTATCTTTCTCTCCTTCTTCTTCTTCTTCTCCAAGTAGTATCCGGCCACCACAAGAGCTCCAAGGGGGAGAGAGAGGTTCGGCCACCACAAGAGGAAGAGAGGGAGAGGATGGCCGGCCACACCAAGGAACAAAAGAGGGAGAGAAAATAATAGATGTTGTGTCTCTTGAAGGCACCCTCACCCCTTCTTTTATATTCCTTGGCCTAGGCAAATTAGGAAATTTAATTACAATAAAATTTCCTTAATTTTTCTTGACATGAATTAATTTGAAGTATTAAATAAAACTTCCTTTTTATCCATGTATTGGCCGGCCACAATCAAGAGAATAATTAGGAGAATTTCAATCAACAAATTAAAACTTCCTAATTTATCTCCAGAAATTTTAAAATTAAAATTTCTCTTCAAAAATCTCTTCATGGTTGATAAAAGGAAATTTCTATAATTTTAATTTTACAACATGTGAATAATTTTTAGAGAGAAAATAAAATATCTCACCAATCTACAAATAAGGAAAGAGATCTAATCTCTTTCTTTAATCTTTTGTAGATCTTTTATAAGAGAGATATTTTAATTTAAATTCTCTTTAATAAATTATTTCTTCCACATAATAAAAAATAAAATTAAAATTCCTTTTAATTTAATGGGGGCCGGCCACCTAAGCTTGGGTTCAAGCTAGGGCCGGCCACCCATGAACCAAGGCTTGGCTGGCCCTAACTTGAACCACAAGCTAGCTTGGCCGGCCCCTTTCTCATGGGTATGATGGTGGGTATAGGTGGGTATAGTACTCTATAATTAAGAGGCTACGATAGGGACCGAGAGGAGGAATTGGTTTTGGTCTCCCGATAAAATTAAGCATCCCGTGTTCGCCCCGAACACACAACTTAATTTTATCAATAATAATTCATTCCACTAGAGAACTATTATTGAACTACCGCACCAATCCCAAATTACATTTTTGGGCTCCTTCTTATTATGAGTGTGTTAGTCTCCCTGTGTTTAAGATATCGAATGTCCACTAATTAAGTGAGTTACTGACAACTCATTTAATTAATATCTTAGTCCAAGAGTAGTACTACTCAACCTTATTATCATGTCGGACTAAGTCCACCTGCAGGGTTTAACATGACAATCCTTATGAGCTCCTCTTGAGGACATTATCAACCTAGTATCTCTAGGACACAGTTTCCTTTTATAATCAACAACACACACTATAAGTGATACAATTTCCCAACTTATCGGGCTTATTGATTTATCGAACTAAATCTCACCCATTGATAAATTAAAGAAATAAATATCAAATATATGTGCTTGTTATTATATTAGGATTAAGAGCACACACTTCCATAATAACCGAGGTCTTTGTTTCTTTATGAAGTCAGTATAAAAGAAACGACCTCAGATGGTCCTACTCAATACACTCTGAGTGTACTAGTGTAATTATACAGTCAAGATAAACTGATACCTAATTACACTACGACCTTCCAATGGTTTGTTCCTTTCCATTATGGTCGTGAGCTACTGTTTATAATTTATAAGATACTGATAACATGATCCTCTGTGTGTGACACCACACACCATGTTATCTACAATATAAATTAATTGAGCAACTACATTTATCATAAATGTAGACATTTGACCAATGTGATTCTTATTTCTAGATAAATGTTTATACCAAAAGCTAGACTTTTAGTATATACTCTAACAGTGGTTTCTAGCCAAGGTATTTTGGTACATCCTCAGAAGATCGAGGCTGTCACCAGCTGGGAACAGCCGAAATCAGTTCAGGAGATTCGTAGTTTCTTGAGATTGACCGGATATTACAGATGGTACATGAGGGTTTCTCTCGCATTACTATACCGTTGACATGCCTGACCAGGAAAGACGTGAGGTTACGTGGTCAGAAGCCTGCGAGAACAGCTTCTAGGAGCTGAAGAGGAGATTAGCGTCGACACTAGTTCTGGCTTTGCCCTTTAGAGAGGACGGATTCGTAGTAGTCTTCTATGTTTTTGTCAGTTGAAGGAGTATGAGAAGAACTACCCAATACATGATTTGGAGCTAGCCACTATTATCTTTGCTTTGAAGATTTGATGGCATCATCTGTTTGATATTACTTTTGAGATTCTCACTGGTTATAAGAGTCTCAAATATATTTTCACCCAGAAGGAACTCAATCTCCAATAGAAGAGATGGATGGAGATCCTGAAGGATTATAACTGTACCATTAGCTACCACCACTACAACAAAAACATTAAAAGACAACGGTTAAAAACCGTTGTAGTAGACCCTTTAAAACTGTTGTAATTGGCAGTGTTGTTAAAAGTGGGGGGCTACGACAACGGTTTTAAACCGTTGTCTTTGAATGAAAAGACAATGGTTTAAAACCATTGTTGTTTAGAGCATTTTTTACTAACACTGCCAGTTACAACCATTTTTGGGGTTACGACAATGGTTTTTAACCGTTGTCTTTGAGGGTGATAGACAACAACAATGGTTTTAAACCGTTGTCTTTTAAATTATTATATTTTAATACCAATATATCATATTTCAATATAAATATATAATAAAGAATCATAATCACAAAAGAAAGAATATTCCCCACATCAATGTCATTCAGAATGTTACTTATACAAGAATTACAATCACAAAAGAAGAAACATGTCTCATGTTCAAATAAAATTTATCTCAATACAAATAAACAAATAAGTTCCATTTACAACTAATGAACAATAGCCAAAAGACTAGAAACTTGTGATGGTGGTTCATGCCATGTAGGATTGCACTTAATTATTATCAACCCAAGTCTCATCACAATCTTCAACTTGTAGGATTTCATTGAACTCTTTTTTCTCACTTGCTTATTCTTTTATACCAACCTTTTCCAATATTATTGATCATCAGTTCCATAATAAATCCAGCCTTCCCCACACCAGCTCCATAAAAAAGTCCAATCTTTCCACCCCTTTGATAAGGCACCAGGAGATTAACAACCTATTGATATCAAAAGAAATACACTATTATATGTATGAAAAAACTTATTCTGAAAGAATAATAAATACACATATGTTTTTACAACATGTTAAGTTTATACAGAAGTAGACCATAACCATGCTTTCTCTGATCCCTTTTCTGCATACTGATCATCGAATGTAGAATTTCAGATACTTGCAAACCATGCTTTCTCCATTTTATTGTAAAAAAAAATATAGTTACAGTCATAGCAAGCAACTAGAATAGCTAACAATAGCAACAAAGAAGGAATCAGAGAGTAAGTCATGTACCTTTTGTCTTCATAATATTAATGATCCATCACTGCTTTACACGCTAACATATCATATATATATGTGCAAAAAGTCAACACTCAAATAAGATCTCAAATCTTACGGATGTGCAGTTTGCATGAAAACCACAAAGTAGTATACAAAACCAGTTTCAACATTACTTTATTTCTATAAAAAAAGTAAGAACAAACTAATTCATTAAACCATCTAAACTGTTAATCACTTCGTGCAGTTTAGAATAAGACTTTTTAAACTGATAATCACTACTATCTAAATGTATATTCACTACAAATTTAACTGATAATTGTCACAAAAATGTTAGTCTTAGAGTAACGTGTTTACCAACAAATGATATATATTGTTGAATATCTCAAAATCTTAAGTTGTTGGAAATCACTTTCTGCATTTCAGAATAAGAATAATAATAAAAAAGATGTTCTACCTGGATGTCATACTCACTGAAGTTTTAATAATCATGATGTTTCTTAGGAGAATATATGTTAGGACCAGATCATGAGCCATCAGCCAGAATTAGACCTACAAACTAATTTTATGAGAAAAATTGGAACGATTTAAGCATGTGTGTATCCAGTTGGGGTATCCATATAAGGCGACCAACTTTCACAACCATGATTAAATTAATAGTATCTCACAGTAAAAAATAAATTATGCATTGCAAAATAAATAAAAATGTAATATGAAATGATATAACATAACCGCCACATAAAAAAAAAAATCAAGAAATAACTAAATTCAATTAATAAAAGAAGAATTCCTAACATGGTAATTATACCATAGCCTTAGAAAGTAGCAGTTTAACTAAAGTTAATACCTCAATTTCATTTCTTTTAACATTTTCCAGTGAATCATCTCTATAACCTGAATGTCTTCATCAACAGATAAAAGGAGGAGATCTAATCCATAGTTGTGTCGACGATTCGACTGTGACATAACATATGCAAGAATAGTTAACTCTGCATAGAAGAAATTTGTCATTTGTGTGAGAGGAAATTTGAAAAAAAAAATCCATCTTTGAACTAAGGTAATTCTAATTAACTGGAGAATGAAACTATTTACTCTTGGAACATGACAGTAAAAGTTTCCAGTAAACTCCTGTAGAAGCATTGTGTTAATAGAGAAGTTTCACCTTGTATATACAAACATATTTTTTGTTAAAAGGTAAAAGAATAAATATGACTTGCCATTTGATACTTGTAAGAACTTGTCATTCACCTTTTCCTCCAGAATAAATGGCAATCAATGCTCTTATACATGCATCAGAAATATATATATATATATATATATATATATATATATATATATATATATATATATATATATATATATATATATATATATATATATATATATATATAACACCCAACCAATCAAGCTAGAGAGTATTCTTCAACAATCTTGTGACATAATAGACTAATACACAGTTTTTCTTAGGAAATAATAGCATGCCATGATGTAACCACTAGTGATAGAAAGTAATGACTACGTTGATTTCTAAGACCTCAACAAGAAGGTCAAGATACTTATTAAATCCTAACATGGGTTATCAGCAACTAAATAGAAATGAAGACACATTCATAAATGTAACTTACAGTTCTCTAGGGATCAATGTTTGCAATCCTGAGAGCATGCTCAATGGCTTCAATGGATGGTTTACACAATATTGATGTCTTTGATAGATCAACATTTGGATCAGGTTTCGATAAGTAGCCAATTATGTCGAAGATGTTGGCTGAATTATCTTCTCTAGATGAAGAGGATGGTGGGTTTAGTGTCTCAAAGCAAATAATAGTTTCAAAACAATCTTCCAGATCCAACTTCTTAAGCACTTTAGCAGCATGAGCTTGATCACCATTAGTGAATATCTATTCATTCAAGTCGATTCATGAGCTTGTTAGTGAAGTGAAAAAAAATACAAAGTTGAATCAGAGAGTTTCAACATCCATGCCCCAGAAACTCACAACTTTTCGAACTGGAAGGCTCAACAAGAGTTGACTTATAACAAGATCTGGCTTTAATGTTTCATATGGTAATCTTCCATGGGAAAAGCTATTAAACCATAGGAAATCAGTAAACTCTTTGCTTCACTAAAACCATAGAATGAAACATGTGAAGCAAAGATAAAAAAAACAATGATAGAGTTAAACCTATGGAAATCATCATAATCGAAGTTATAGCCAATGGTCTGAAAAACAAGTAGAAAGTTTCTCATTACTGCAAGCGCACCTTTGTCGAACATGAATATAACAATTACCTTTAAACCAACCATTGTTGTTCTATAGTGCTTATACAGAATAGTACACAACTCTAGTAAATTACTTTCTTCAACCTCTAATTTTTCAAGCATATATTCTGAAAAATGATAAAATATATGTCTCAATTCTTAGGGAAAAGTTGATATAGAAACAAAATAGAGACCATACCTAAAATATTTTTGCAGCACTTGGCGAAAATTCTGGAACTCAACGGATAGAGGGTGTCATCAAGATCTGAAAAAAAAAAAAAAATCAAAGGCAAGCAATAGTGAATTAAGAAAGGATTCGTATGCTATAACTTCAAACCTATCACCAGATAGCCAAATGTCAAAATGTACCGAACAAAAGGCAATCATATCCGATATTAGCTTTCGTGCACATCTCCTTTGATTCCATATCTATATCTCATAACTTCAGAATCATAAACCTAAGGTTAGGAAAAAGCAAAGCATGATGAATAAAGGTTTGATTTGGACCAATGTCTCCTAAAAGATCAAGGTTTATTCGGGAGAGGAGATGAGGGCCTGGCTGGAAAATTCTTGTGAGGGGAAGACAAGGTCGTTCTCCTCAGATTCTAGGGGTTCACCAAGGATGACGGCGTTAAGGTGTGAGATCTGACCAGCGCTTGAGGGGTGCAAGGACATGGATTCCACGTGCCGAAGGTGGTTGGAGAACACGACACCCACCTTCGGAGACGTCGCCGCCTCATCTGTCATCATCACACACCAATCACAACACCCTCCGGAAGAGAAAGAAGACTGGCGAGGAGGGAAGAGGTTTTGGCGAAGAGGGACCGAGCACAAGCAAGGAGAGGAGTCGCCATTGAGACCTGAGATGCCCTAAGCCCTTCGCATCCTCTTCCAGGATGAAGAAAAGGAGACAACAAAAGAAGCGCAAATTCATTCCACCTTCCTCTTTCAGGATGATGAAGAGTTCGTCGAGGAAGTTGGGGGGATTCTAGTGGCAGCGAGGTGGCGGTAGAGGGGGGAATGCTTAGGGATCGAGAAGAGATCAAGAAAGAAAAATGCAAAGTAGGTGAAGAGATCGTAGGTTGAATGGAAATGCTTAGGGATCGAAAAGGTAAAGGGGCGGAATGCGGCGGCAAAAAATTTTGGGGAGAGGGAAAGAAAAACTCGGCGGCAAAAAATGGTGAAGGGAAAAAAATGGCGAGGGAAAAAATAATGGTATTCAACGACACTTAATAGACAACAGTTTTTAAAAACCGTTGTCATAACCAAAAAAAAAATGCACATAGACAATGGTTTTCAAAAATCATTGTCGTAGCCTTTAAAAACTGTTATCGTAGCCCCAAAAAAACATAAATAGACAACAGTTTTTAAAAACTATTGTCGTAGGCAAAAAAATTACTAAAACAAAGCTTTTTATTAAAACCGTTGTTAAAAGGTAAAAAAACAACGATTTGGTATAAAATCATTGTCGTTTGAGTGTTGTTGAATGAGGATTTTCTTGTAGTGCACCCAGGGAAAGCTAATGTGGTTACCAATGCACTTAGCCGTAACTTCTGAGGGACTTTAGCTTGTCACCGAGTTTTAGTAATGGACTTGATTCAGGATTTCTCCGAGTTGGGCCTTGAGGAGCAGGGATAGACAGAGCAGGGTATTTTGGTTATCATGGTTGCTCAGTCGTCGATCAGGACGAGGATCCGAGAGGCCAGGCCAGTGATCAGCGCTTACATTCCATTGGCAGCCAGATAACTTTCGGGCAGCAGACCGAGTTCACCCGAGATGACGAGGGCATTATTTATTTCCGAGGCAGATTATGCGTACTTCAATTTCATCCGTTCTTGGAGGAGCTATTTCAGGAAGCACATCGCTCTCGATTTGCTATCCACCCAGGTGGAACACACCTGTATCGAGATTTGAGGTGTTCTTATTGGTGGAAATGGCATGAAGAAAGATATCGCGGAGTTTTTAGCTAGATGTCTAGTCTATCAACAGGTGAAGGCTGAGCACCAGAGACCTGCCGGTTTACTTCAGAGGATTCCTATTCTGGAGTGGAAATGGGAACACATCACTATGGATTTTGTAGTGGGATTGCCTAGGACACGTCAAGGCCGTGACGCGATTTGGGTAATCGTTGACCGATTAATCAAATCCGCACACTTCTTAGCGATTCTGAAGATCGATTCTCTGGATCGATTGACAAAGCTATATTGTATGGAGATCATCAGATTGTATGGTGTTCCTTTGAGCATTATATCGAATAGAGAACCACGGTTCACGTCCCGATTTTGGCAGGGTTTGTAGCAGGCCTTGGGCACACATCTCCGATTCAGTACTGTATTCCATCCGCAGTGTAATGACCCAATTTTCCTCATTAGGAGTCCTAAAGTGCTTTAAAATATTTAGAAATACTTTAGAAAAATTCTAGAGATTTTTAGGAATTTATAGAGTATTTTTATGCAATTTTTGGAGTTCGTTTGGTATTTTTACCAAAAAGGAAGAGGTTCAACAAAAAATGTTCAAGTCGAGATTGGAAGCCATGACGCGATTTGGGTAATCGTTGACCGATTAATCAAATCCACACACTTCTTAGCGATTCTGAAGATCGATTCTCTGGATCGATTGACAAAGCTATATTGTATGGAGATCATCAGATTGTATGGTGTTCCTTTGAGCATTATATCGGATAGAGAACCACGGTTCACGTCCCGATTTTGGCAGGGTTTGTAGCAGGCCTTGGGCACACATCTCCGATTCAGTACTGTATTCCATCCGCAGTGTAATGACCCAATTTTCCTCATTAGGTGTCCTAAAAGTGCTTTAAAATATTTAGAAATACTTTAGAAAAATTATAGAGATTTTTAGGAATTTATAGAGTATTTTTATGCAATTTTTGGAGTTCGTTTGGTATTTTTACCAAAAAGGAAGAGGTTCGACAAAAAATGTTCAAGTCGAGATTGGAACCGTGGACCTCGGACCTGAATCGAGCCTTAACCAAATCCAGCTAGCCAACTGTTCCAGTGAGCATTTCTTATTAAAAAAGGAGAAATATTCTATTTAAGCAGTAGTTAATGAATAGGAAATAAATAGGAAGAAAAATGGTTACAGCCGAGTTTCGAACCAACGATCTTTGGCTCGGTCAAAACCCGACTGACCAGGTGTGCTGGCGATCATTGCTGGTAAAATAAGAAGCGAAATTTATTTAAGCAATGATTAAAACAGAAAATAAATTGGAAAAAGGGTGCGACTGAGGATTCGAACCAGCGGCCTTTGACCCGGTCAAAACGCAACTAACCAACTGTTCTGCATATGTTTTGTGAACAAATATGGAACGATTATATATAAGTTATAATTGAAACTCTAGTTATAAGAAAAAAGAACTTAAGTTTTCTTTTTCCCCAAACCTTTATCTCCTATTCTCCTCTTCCCTTCTGCGATGGCGCCGATTCTGCCGAGCGAAGAAAACGAAGCCCTAACTTCGTTTCCGGCAGCCGACGAGGGCATTCTCCGAAGGTTCCTTCACCGTCGTGATTCTTGCGTCGAGGAGAAGCCGGGAGCACGAAGAGGAGGCCAAAATCTCAGCCAACCGAAACCCCAGAAGTTCTTCTCCTTCGGTTTGAATTCAGGAATCGTGGTAAGTTGCTCACTCACCTGCGGTAAGAGTAGTTCTGACTTCGTTTTGATGTTTCCTTGTTTGTTCGAGTTTCTGCCATGAAGTTTTTTTGGGTTTTGTTTGCTGCCGGGAGGTTAAAGGAAGAAAGGAAAAGATTAGTTAAGTTTCAACAAGTGGGTTGATCCCTTCAGGTTTTGAAATTGGTTGGGACCTTGATATGCATGCACGGTTCATGTGGAGTTTTATAGTTTCCAAATTCTGTTGTTCTTTTATGGTTTTCTTTCCTTGTTGCTGTGAATTGAGGATTTTGCACCAAGTCTAGGATGACAGATGGATATTGGTTGTACTGGACCACTCTGGACATACAGTTATTGACTTAACCAATTGGGTCTTGGTTGCCATTGTCCTACTGATGGAATCTTGAGTGGGTTTTTGAGGTAGGATAATTTAGTTATTTGGGAACAACATCTTGGTATCTAAATGGTGTTTTCAACTTTCGTATGTGTCTTTGAAGCAACCCATTTTGTGTCACTTGCATGTCCCTGCTACTCATGCTAACAGCCTGCTGGTTTAGCTCTTTTGAGCAAGTAGTCTTTATTTCATTTGTCACAGTGATGAGTAGTTTCAGATTCCTTTATTTACTGCCATGAATTGAAGTTTCAGATTCCAGTTTTCGTTTGTTAAAGAAGAGGAGAAGGGATTTGAATGGATTTAGCATGCTGTTTAGTTTTCATTTGCTGTTAGTAAAGCATAAGCAGATTTCTTTTCCATTGCTAATAGAAGTGCAGTTTTCTAGCTTTATCTTAGCTATTTGTAAGCATGAGCAGATTTCTTTTCCATTGCTAATAGAAGTGCAGTTTTTCTAGCTTTATCTTAGCTATTTGTAAGCATGAGCAGATTTCTTTTCCATTGCTGATAGAAGTGCAGTTTTCCTTTCCTTGCTACCTTATTTAGCATAAACAGAACATATATGTGTGTGGTGCATTTTCCTTACTTAAACAAGCACGAATGGTCTTTATTTTTAGCACCTTTGTGTAGGTTCCAGCCTAGCATTAAGCCTTCAGTTTTAGTTTAGCTTTTAGTGCTACTAACATTTGTTCCAGATTCCTGGATTAGCATTCCAGTTTTCACCTTTAGTTTAATTGCTGTTTTAGATCTTTCCGTTGTAAGTTTTAAGCATGCAAATTTAGTTTTCAGCCTTTAGTTATTTACAGTTTCAAATTTTAGCCTGTTCGATTCCTTTATTATTAGATGAGCATGAGATATTTCTTTATTAGAGGTATTAACAAGTATAAGAAAGATAAAGAGAAGAAAGAAAAAGGCCAAGGCCTTAAGTAGATCCCAAAGTCAAGACTTTAGGGATTTTGGCACACAAGGTGCTAAAGAAAATGCCGAGGCATTATATAGAAGTATTAAAAGATAACAAGTATTTTACTTTTATCAGTGGCACTGTGTTGGACTCTCAGTTGTCCTTGGGTTGGGCTCCCATAGTCGTCCCTAGGTTTAGAAAACCTAGTAAGCCCAACTAGATGGTCGAGGACCAGCTATCTCGGGTAAATGGGTCGGGTCGTTACAAAAGTAAAAGCAAGTACAGTTGTCGGGCCCAAGAGAAGTTGATTACTATTTTGAAGTATTATAAGTATAAGTTTTTGAACAAGTAAAGCAAGTTTTACATAAGTATAAAGTATTAAAGAATAAGTTTTAAACAAGTGAATTAAAGAATAAGTTTAGAACAGATGAATTAATTTTCACTTTGTTTTAAAATCAGCAAGTTGAGTTTTCTTTTATGCTAGCATGCTATTTAGATTAACTTACTATTCTTTGCTATTTTCTGAGAATGAGTAGCTTTACATGTTTAGCATTTCAGCATGTCTTGTTCTTTTATTAGTAGATGAGCATGAGTAGTCTTCTGTAAGTAATCAGTTAGATCATGTTATAGATATATGTATATGCATATCGAGATTTTATGAGTTAGATAGCGCTTACTAAGCATTTTGCTTATAGTTTGCATTTCCTCTTACTGCAGATACAGGAAAAGAAAAGTGTTAGCAAAGGAAGGCGACAAGGAGGTGCGGATGGATGTGTGATGCTAGGACTATGGAGAGACCTGGGAAGTTTTGAGTTTTCATGTTTAGTGGATAGAAATAGTTGAGTTGTACCTTAGGGTTTATGTCTTTTCAGATTGTATTTTCATTCCGCATTGTTAGTTTGGTTATTTTCCACTGTTGGAGTTTTATTCATTTGTTATTGCTAGAATAGTTTTTTTTAGTTGTTGTGTCTTATAAACTGTGTGAGAGTTTGTTATCTGTTCCAGCTGCCTGTGGCTGTGTATATAGTGTTTGCATATCAGTTTAAGGTCACCGGTACAGGGGAGATTCTGTCGAAATTTTTCGGTAGGGTTTCCATGTGGTTTTATCATACCGGTTAAGTAGAGTTAGTAGTTAAGTAACTGTCACTCTTAGAGAGTAGTAGAGTATTAAGAAGGGTGGTCGTTACAGTTGGTATCAGAGCAGTTCCCATTCTCCAGCATCACACATCAGCACCATCCTTACCGTCTTTAAGTAAGAAAGTATTTAAGTTTCTTTTTTTTACTTTCTTTATTATTTGCTGTATGGAGTAATTGCTTATATATGCTTAGGTAAGATAGAAGTTTTGTTTCTCTTATATTCATATACATAAGTATGTTTAGAAAGGATAGAGAAGATATCAAGTCTTCCAAAGACCACTAATGGGTACGATGCGAGATGAATAATAGAGGACCGAGAAGTTAAGAGATTAAGAAACAAAGAAGTACCACTAGTGAAGGATAGTATAAGACAGAAATATCCAGAATTAGTCTAAGTTCGAGGACGAATTTTTTATAAGATATCGGGGATTGTAATGACCCAATTTTCCTCATTAGGAGTCCTAAAAGTACTTTAAAATATTTAGAAATACTTTAGAAAAATTCTAGAGATTTTTAGGAATTTATAGAGTATTTTTATGTAATTTTTGGAGTTCGTTTGATATTTTTACCAAAAAGGAAGAGGTTCGACAAAAAATGTTCAAGTCGAGATTCGAACCGTGGACCTCGGACCTTAATCGAATCCAATTAGCCAACTATTCCAGCGAACGTTTCTTATTAAAGAAGGAGAAATATTCTATTTAAGCAGTAGTTAATGAATAGGAAATAAATAGGAAGAAAAATGATTGCAGCCGAGTTTCGAACCAACGACCTTTGGCTCGGTCAAAACCCAGCTGACCAAGTGTGCTGGCGATCATTACTGGTAAAATAAGAAGCGAAATTTATTTAAGCAATGATTAAAACAGAAAATAAATTGGAAAAAGGGTGCGGCTGAGGATTCGAACCAGCGGCCTTTGACCCGGTCAAAACGCAACTAACCAACTGTTCTGCAAGTGTTTTGTGAACAAATATGGAACGATTTATATATAAGTTATAATTGAAACCCTAGTTATAAGAAAAAAGAACTTAGGTTTTCTTTTTCCTCGAACCTTTCTCTCCTTTTCTCCTCTTCCCTTCTGCGATGGCGCCAATTCTGTCGAGCAAAGAAAACGAAGCCCTAGCTTCGTTTCCGGCGACCGATGAGGGCGTTCTTCGAAGGTTCCTTCACCGTCGTGATTCTTGCGTCGAGGAGAAGCCGGGAGCACGAAGAGGAGGCCAAAATCTCAACCAACCGAAACCCCAGAAATTCTCCTTCGGTTTGAATTCAGGAATCGTGGTAAGTTGCTCACTCACCTGTGGTAAGAGTAGTTTCGACTTCGTTTTGATGTTTCCTTGTTTGTTTGAGTTTCTTCCATGAAGTTTTTTTGGGTTTTGTTTGCTGCCGGGAGGTTAAAGGAAGAAAGGAAAAGATTAGTTAAGTTTCAGCAAGTGGGTTGATCCCTTCAGGTTTTGAAATTGGTTGGGACCTTGATATGCATGCTCGGTTCATGTGGAGTTTTATAGTTTCCAAATTATGTTGTTCTTTTATGGTTTTCTTTCCTCGTTGCTGTGAATTGAGGATTTTGCACCAAGTCTAGGATGACAGATGGATATTGGTTGTACTGGACCACTCTGGACATACAGTTATTGACTTAACCAATTGGGTCTTGGTTGCCATTGTCCTACTGATGGAATCTTGAGTGGGTTTTTGAGGTAGGATAATTTAGTTATTTGGGAACAGCATCTTGGTATCTAAATGGTGTTTTCAACTTTCGTATGTGTCTTTGAAGCAACCCATTTTGTGTCACTTGCATGTCCCTGCTACTCATGCTAACAGCCTGCTGGTTTAGCTCTTTTGAGCAAGTAGTCTTTATTTCATTTGTCACAGTGATGAGTAGTTTCGGATTCCTTTATTTACTGCCATGAATTGAAGTTTCAGATTCCAATTTCTGTTTGTTAAAGAAGAGGAGAAGGGATTTGAATGGATTTAGCATGCTGTTTAGATTTTTCTCTTGCTGTTTAGTTTTCATTTGCTGTTAGTAAAGCATGAGCAGATTTCTTTTCCATTGCTAATAGAAGTGCAGTTTTTCTAGCTTTATCTTAGCTATTTGTAAGCATGAGCAGATTTCTTTTCCATTGCTGATAGAAGTGCAGTTTTCCTTTCCTTGCTACCTTATTTAGCATGAACAGAACATATATGTGTGTGGTGCATTTTCCTTACTTAAACAAGCACGAACGGTCTTTATTTTTAGCACCTTTGTGTAGGTTCCCGCCTAGCATTAAGCCTTCAGTTTTAGTTTAGCTTTTAGTGCTACTAACATTTGTTCCAGATTCCTGGATTAGCATTTCAGTTTTCTCCTTTAGTTTAATTGCTGTTTTAGATCTTTCCGTTGTAAGTTTTAAGCATGCAAATTTAGTTTTCAGCCTTTAGTTATTTACAGTTTCAGATTTCAGCCTGTTCGATTCCTTTATTATTAGATGAGCATGAGATATTTCTTTATTAGAGGTATTAACAAATATAAGAAAGATAAAGAGAAGAAAGAAAAAGGCCAAGGCCTTAAGTAGATCCCAAAGTCAAGACTTTAGGGATTTTGGCACACAAGGTGCTAAAGAAAATGCCGAGGCATTATATAGAAGTATTAAAAGATAACAAGTATTTTACTTTTATCAGTGGCACTGTGCTGGACTCTCAGTTGTCCTTGGGTTGGGCTCCCATAGTCATCCCTAGGTTTAGATAACCTAGTAGTAACGGCACGGCCGACGGTCGACAACCCGAGGGTCGTCAAATGGGCCGCCAAATAGGTCGGGTCGTTACAAAAGTAAAAGCAAGTATAGTTGCCGGGCCCAAGAGAAGTTGATTACTATTTTGAAGTATTATAAGTATAAGTTTTTGAACAAGTAAAGTAAGTTTTACATAAGTATAAAGTATTAAAGAATAAGTTTTAAACAAGTGAATTAAAGAATAAGTTTAGAACAGATGAATTAAGTTTCACTTTGTTTTAAAATCAGCAAGTTGAGTTTTCTTTTATGCTGGCATGCTATTTAGATTAGCTTACTGTTCTTTGCTATTTTCTGAGCATGAGTAGCTTTACATGTTTAGCATTTCAGCATGTCTTGTTCTTTTATTAATAGATGAGCATGAGTAGTCTTCAGTAAGTAATCAGTTAGATCATGTTATAGATATATGTACATGCATATCGAGATTTTGTGAGTTAGATAGCGCTTACTAAGCATTTTACTTATAGTTTGCATTTCCTCTTACTGCAGATACAGGAAAAGAAAAGTGTTAGCAAAGGAAGGCGAAAAGAAGGTGCGGATGGATGTGTGATGCCAGGACTACGGAGAGACCTGGGAAGTTTTGATTTTTCATATTTAGTGGATAGAAATAGTTGAGTTGTACCTTAGGGTTTATGTCTTTTCAGATTGTATTTTCATTCCGCATTGTTAGTTTGGTTATTTTCCACTGTTGGAGTTTTATTCATTTGTTATTGCTAGAATAGTTTATTTTTTTTAGTTGTTGTGTCTTATAAACTGCGTGAGAGTTTGTTATCTGTTCCAGCCGCCTGTGGCTGTGTATATAGTGTTTATATATCAGTTTAAGGTCACCGGTATAGGGGAGATTTTGTCAAAATTTTTTGGTAGGGTTTCCATGTGGTTTTTAATCATACCGGTTAAGTAGAGTTAGTAGTTAAGTAACGGTCACTCTTAGAGAGTAGTAGAGTATTAAGAAGGGTGGTCGTTACACGCAGAAAGATGGACAGTCAAAACGGACCATCTAGACTTTAGAGGACTTGCTAAGGTCTCGCGTTATGGGTTTTGGAGGTAGCTGGGAGGATCACCTGCTATTAGTAGAGTTTGCCTACAACAACAACGATCATTCGACTATCTAGATGACACCGTTTGAAGAGTTGTATGGTAGGCCTTGTCAGACACCCACCCTTTGGGAGGAGGTTGGGGAGGCTCAACTGCTAGGCAGGAGGCAGAGTTGGTCCGCACTATCAGACGGAGGATGTCTGAGACACAGGACCATCAGAAGAGTTATACTGATCAGAGACGGAGACCCCTGGAGTTCTCTACAGATGACCATGTATTCCTGAGAGTCTCACCCATGAAAAGGGAGAAGAGATTTGGCCTCCGAGGTAAACTAGCTCCACGATGCATTGGGTCTTTCTAGATCTTGGAGAGGATTGGAACGGTAGCTTACCATCTGACGCTACCACTGTCTCTGGCAGGCGGTCATGATGTATTCCTTGTGTCTATGCTGAGGAGATATGTATCCAACCCAACACATGTTCTGTCAGATATATCAGTTCTCATTCAGCCTGACGTTGCCTACGAGGAGGTTCCGATACAGATTCTAGACCACAAAGAACGTCAGTTACGGAAAAAGACTATCTAGTTGGTTAAAGTTGGATGGCAGTATCATTCTGACGAGGAGGCTACTTGGGAGCTCGAGGATACGATCCGAGCTCGATACCCCCATCTTTTTACTTGAGGTATGTGGGTTAATTTCTGTTCAGCATTTATACTGTTTTGCTATTGCAAGTACTTGTTGATGGTAAATAACGAAAATTTAGGGATCAAATTTTTATTAATAGGGGAGAATATAAAATACGGTACCCAAATAATAATTAAATAATAAGGTTATTTGTAATAATTTTATTAGAATTTTTGAAATTTTTAGGAATTTTTTGAGAATTTTTCGGAGCTTGTATGACGTATTTAGAGGGTATGCATTTATAGGCTTGGAAAAAACCTGTTTGGAATACCCATAGATGGGGGTTGATTGAGAATTTGACTTAGGATTTAATTAAACTTAAACCTAAGTATATAAATATATTTTACCATAAATGTTCGCCGATCCCCTCTTCCCCCTGAATTCCTCTCGTCCTCTAACTCGTCGTCAACGCCTTCTTCGTCTTTCCCAACCGGCGCCACCCTCCCGACGCATCGCTTCCTCTTCTCCCGCGAGTACAAAGCCTCCAGCCCCCCCCCCCCCCCCCCCCCAATCTCTCTCTCTCTCGCGCGCGAGCAAAGCTACTCCATCTCCTTCGATCGTCATTCGAGCCACTGCTGTCCAACCATCGAGGTCAGTTGTAGATCGGTAGCAGCACTGCATCTGAGCCCTAATCAGCGATGTTGACCTTTCCTATCTGGCCCTCCAGCCCGATAATGTTGCGAGGTCGTTCTGCTCCCGATTTCCAGCCATTGGCACGCCACCACCCAACGCCATGGATCGATGTTAGTCGACCATCAGCCACCGGTCGCTTGAGCCGCCCCTCTTTTGAGCCTCTTCTCCTTGAGAAGTTCGATGTCGACCGCCTATCATCGTGCCCTAATCGATTCCTCCTCTTCCTCTCCTGATCTGTGCCCTTTTCATCGTCGACAGCTTCTCTTTAGCCATAAGCAACTGCCGCTGATCATCTTTCTGCCTTTCTACCTCTAGGACCTATGCTGGATCTCAACCTCTGGTTCAATGAGAAAATTTCGACCAGATTATATTGTTCCGACGATGTGACTAGAAGGTGAGGATTTATTGGGGGTAAGTGGGTAATCTAAAGGATATACATTAGGAATTTATTATTGTGCTCAGTTGTGGATGTATTGATTTTGGTTCTAGGGTGCTTGATTTGGAGATCATCAGTTTTATCTAGCTCCGGCCATAGTTTCCCACAACGAGTGCTCCATCGACAAATTAATGATGAAGTATACAGCTTGGGTGAGTTGGTTTGATACATGATAGTTATTTGGTAGTTGATTGATTTAGATGAATGCATGGTTGATGTTAGGATCATTGAATTATTGTGGATGAATTAAGTGTGTATTGATCGTAGAAGATGACCATGATTAAATTGATTACTCATGAGTAGGATTGAAGTGAAGGAATTGTGGTTTAAGTTAAACCTAATTGGATTAATGAATTAGGTTAATTATTTCAATTAGGGTTTACCCTAATTAGGTTGGGGATTTTATTTAGCTATTTGCTATATATGTATTAGCTAAATACATTATGTGATCGCAAGACTTTGATTCGAGACGAGCGTCTCGACATGAGATTGGTTTGACACGATCTACATATAAAGGCGGGTACCCTTGACTTAATCTCTTTTGATATTGTCATTCTTGTTGGTTGCTACTCGGAAATCCTAATGGTTCCACTGTACAAAAATTTTGTACAAAGGTCTGAACCTTTTCCTAGCTACCATGTGTTCTTTTAAATTAAACTTGGATCGCCTGCGGAACTTAACACGTTTGATCCAAAGTTTAATTTATTTGTTCTTTTAGATTTAGACTTGGATCTCCAGCGGAACTTAACACTTTCGATCCAAATCACCTAGGTTATTAATTCCATTAAATATTAATTTCCAAAATTGGCTTCCAGGACTGCATGGCGAGGCACATGGCCTTCTTGGATATGGGAACAACCACCACCGCCTAGACAAAGCCTTTTATGGAAAGCTAATATTTAATTTCCTTAAATAACTTTAGGTCAACCAAAAAGAACAATCAAATCACAAGGAAAAGAAAAACAAAAGAACACAACATTGAAAATAAATTCGAAATACTAGAATCGCATGTCTCTTGTATTTGGTATTTTTACATGGAGATAAAATTAACATGATGCGGAAAACTATATTAGTTATACATTCCTTTGTGAACTTTTAATGATCTCTTGATCTTCTACCGTATTCCTCTTCTAATCTCGGATGTTGTGTGGGCAACGATCTTCCGAGATGAGAACCACCAAGCATCTTCTTCTTCCTTGCAAGTTTCGGCCATCAAAACTTCTCCTAGGATGAAGAGGTTCGGCCACCACCACCATGCTCCAAGGGATGCTAGAAACAAAGCTTTTTTCTCTCCTTCTTCTTCTTCTTCTCTAAACTTGATCCGGCCACCATATGTATCTCCACAAGAAGGATGAGGTTCGACCATCAAAGAGAAGAGAGGAGGAGAGGATGGCCGACCACACCAAGGAAGAAAAAGAGGGAGAAAAATAGAATAGAGTTCTTGTCATGAAGGCACCTCTACCTCCTCTTTTATAATCCTTGGTCTTGGCAAATAAGGAAATTTTAATAAAAACTTCCTTAATTCCTTTGCCATGAAAAATAAATTTAATTGATATAAAATCAATTTCTCTTTTATTAATCAACATGGCCGGCCACAATAATCTAAGCAAAGGAAATTTAATTCAATCAAGAATTAAAACCTTCCTAATTTGTTTCCGAAAATAAAATTTCTCTAATAATTTTTATCCCTTCATGATTGGTTTATAAAAAGAAAATTTAATAAATTAAAATCTTTCTTTTAAACATGTGGATAAAAAGAAAGTTATCTCTAAAAATTAAAATCTCTTTTAATCTACAAATAAGGAAAGATATCAAATTTTTTCTTAATCTCTTGTAGAAACTTATAAAAGAGAATATTTAATTTTTAAACTCTCTTTCAAATCATGAACATGGTTAAAAAGGAAAGTTTTCTTAAAATTTAAAATCCACCTTTTAATCAACAAATAAGGAAAGATTTCAAATTTTAAACTCTCTTTTAAACATGTAGATGATTTACAAATAAGGAAAGTTTTTACAAAAAATTAAAACCATCCTTTTTAATCTACAAATAAGGAAAGAGATTAATCTCTTCTCTTAATCTTTTGTAGAAAGCTATAAAAGGAAATATTTAATTTTTAAACTCTCTTTTAAAAACATGATATCCACATAAGAAATAACTTTAATAAAACTTTTTAATATTCTGGTGGTCGGCCACCTAAGCTTGGGACCCAAGCTTTGGCCGACCACCTACTTAACTCATCCACTTGGTCTTGGCCGGCCTAGCTTGGGTTCCAAGCTAGGCCGACCCATTGGATGGGTAAGAAGGTGGGTATGTGGTGGGTATAAATCTCTATATACAAGAGGCTACGATAGGGACCGAGAGGAGGAATTGGTTTGGTCTCCCGATAAAATTAAGCATCCCGTGTTCGCCCTGAACACAACTTAATTTTATTAATAATAATTCATTCCACTAGAGAACTATTATTGAACTACCGCACCAATCCCAAATTACATTTTGGGCTCCTTCTTATTATGAGTGTGTTAGTCTCCCTGTGTTTAAGATGACAAATGCCCACTAATTAAGTAAGTTACTGACAACTCACTTAATTAATATCTAGCTCCAAGAGTAGTACCACTCAACTTCATCATCATGTCGGACTAAGTCCACCTACAGGGTTTAACATGACAATCCTTATGAGCTTCTCTTGGGGACATTCTCAACCTAGATTACTAGGACATAGTTTCCTTCTATAATCAACAACACACACTATAAGTGATATCATTTCCCAACTTATCGGGCTTATTGATTTATCGAGCTAAATCTCACCCATTGATAAATTAAAGAAATAAATATCAAATATATATGCTTGTTATTATATTAGGATTAAGAGCACACACTTCCATAATAACTGAGGTCTTTGTTCCTTTATAAAGTCAGTATAAAGAAACGACCTCTAATGGTCCTACTCAATACACTCGAAGTGTACTAGTGTAATTTATATAGTTAAGATAAACTAATGCCTAATTACACTACGACCTTCCAATAGTTTGTTCCTTTCCATCTTGGTCGTGAGCTACTGTTTATAATTTATAAGGTACTGATAACATGATCCTTTGTATGTGACACCACACACCATGTTATCTACAATATAAATTAATTGAACAACTACATTTATCATAAATGTAGACATTTGACCAATGTGATTCTTATTTCTAGATAAATGTTTATACCAAAAGCTAGGCTTTTAGTATACATCCTAACAATCTCCCACTTATACTAAAAGACTAAGCTGCTATATCTGCTACCATACATCTGATTCTCAACCCTTCAACATGCCCATCAAAAGCTCTTGCCTTAAGGGCCTTAGTGAAAAGATCTATAGGTCATCATCTGATGTAATCTAGGCAACAACAACTTCTCCTCGTTTATACGATTTCTCGTATTGGGTGGTACTTGCGCTCTATTGTGTTTACTTGCCTTATAGACTCATGGTTTCTTCAAGTTTGCTACTGCACCACTATTATTACAATAAATTATAATAATCTTTGGACAAACCAGAAATCATATCTAAGTCTATCTTGAGGTTATTGAGTCATTCAGCTTTTATGACTACCTCAGAGGTTTGCCATATACTCAGCTTCTATGGTGGAGTCCAGAAAAACACCTATGCTTATCACTCTTCCATAGTTATGACTTTTCCTCCTAAAGTAAACACAAAACCCCGAGGTTGACTCACTATTTTCCCTATCCGACTGGAAGTCAAAATCCGTGCAACCCACAGGGACCATATTAACTGCCTTGTAAGCTAGCATATAATCTCTAGTGCCTCTAAGGTACTTTAATATATGCTTTACTGTAGTCCAATGTCCTTGTCCAGGGTTACTTTGATATCTGCTAACTATGCCCTTGGCAAAACAGATTTTTCATCTCGTGCATAGCATACATTAGGCTTCCGACAGCCGAGGCATAAAGAACTGCCTTCATTTCCTCTATCTCCTTTGATGTCTACTGAGACATTTCTTTAGATAAAGTTACTCCATGCTAAAAAGGTAAGAAACCTTTCTTGGAGTTTTGCATGCTTAAAACGAGCAAGGATTTTTTCGATATATGAAGCTTGGGATAAGTAAAATATTATTTTCTTGCGATCCCTTATTACTTTGATCCCAAGAATATATACATTCTCCCAAGTCCCTTCATATCGAATTGTTTTGGACAACCATACCCTTACTTCTGACAACATTTTGATATTGTTTCCAACTACAAAAAATGTTATCTACGTATAGTACAAGAAATACCACCACGTTTCCATCACACTTTTTGTATACACAAAACTTATCTAGTTACTAAATAAATCCATAGGTCTAGATTATTTTGATAAACCGGATATTCCAAGACCTTGAAGCTTTGCTTCAGTCCATAGACTGATTGAGCTTGCACACAAGATGCTCTTTGCCCTTTGCAATGAACTCTTCTGGTTACTTTATATGGATGCTTTCTTTAAGACTTCCATTAAGGAATGCTGTCTTGACATCCACTTGCCAAATAGATAAAAGAATCCAGATAGACTTAAGCATGGCTACCAGTGAAAAAGTTTCCTCTTTTATCAAGCCTTGCTTTGAAAGTTTTCACCTTCCTGTCTATCCATCTTTTCCTATTGTAGACCTATTTTTACCCAATGGCTTTTACACCATCTGGTGGTTCTACAAGCTTCTAGATTTTATTAGAATACATATATTCTAATTCTGTATTCATTGCTCTTTGCCAAGATGCTGCATCTTTATCTTAGAGTGCTTCATCATATGTCCGGGATCAGACTCATGTTCATTTGGGATCAAGTCCAAAAGACTCTCCCAAAACATGAATCTTTTAGGTTGTTTGACAACCCTCCCACTACGATGAGACACTGTTTGTAATTGTGTATCATTTATGATACGTGTTGCAGTTTCTTGTGATATTTCATCTTGTACAGTTGGTACTAGATTAGACATGTCCTTAAGAACAAATTTACTTATGGGCACGTGGTTTATTACATAGTCCTTTTTTTAAAAATCGGTCATTGATGCTAGCAATGACCTTCTGATTTTTAAGACTATAAACCTACTTTCATTTCTCTAGGATAACCCATAAACAAGTGAATTCCTGTCCAACTTTATCAGTGTCTCTCATGTGCTAGACCACCCAAATCTGAATATGCTTCAGACTAGACTTACACCCAATCTGCAATTCTATGGGAGTAGAGAGTTCTGACTTAGAAGGTACTATGTTCACTTCCGTTTCCAGTGTATATCCTTAAAGCAAATTTGGTAATAACTCATCATCGATCTAATTATTCCATAAGAGCCTTATACCTTCTTTCTACTACACCATTCTGTTGGGGTATACCAGGTGCAGTTAGTTGGGATTGAATCCCTACTTTTGATAAGTAACTCCTAAATTGTCCCAAGAGGTACTTGCCACTACGATCTTACCATAGTGACTTGATACTTTTACTTTAATGTTTCTCCGCATCAACCTTGTACTCTTTGAACTAATCAAAGTACTTAGTCTTGTGGTACATTAAGTAAATGTATTTGTATCTTGAATAGTTATCTATAAAATAGATGAAATATTCGATACTACCTCTTGCCTGGATAGTCATAGGATCACACAAATCAGAATGAACCACTTCCAACTTATCTTTGGCTCCATACCCCTTAGACTTAAATGCTTCTTGGTTATTTTTCCTTCCAAGTAAGACTCGCAGGTTGGAAAGATTTCCACTACTAATGAACCCAAAAGTTCATCAGCTACCAATGAATCCTACTTAAGTTAATATAACCTAGCCTTAGATGCCAAAGATATAATTGGTTCATTTCCGAAGGTTGCTTTCTCTTAAAGTTAGAAGATGTGTTACTAATTTTCATTTGTTGCATCGTGGGAGTTATTGGATTATAAATTGTCAACCAACATACCAGAATAGATACTTCCCTATTTTTCTTGATAACAACTTTGTTATCAAAATAGACACAATATCTATTCTATAATAGTTTAGAAACTGAACTCTGGTTCTTTCTAAACTTAGTATGTAAAGACAATTTCTAATAATCCATATTTTATTCCTATTAGAGAATAAACCTCTCCCACTGCAACAGATGTTACTTTTGCAGTAGTACCCATGTGGACGGTGTTTTTATTTTCATTTAGTTGTCGGGTTTCCTGGAACCCTGCAATGAATTGCAGACATGATTAATGGCTTCTGTATCTACACTCCAGGTTCTGGTAGATAACACCACTAGACATGTTTCAACTAATGAATTAAATACTCCTAAATTGTTCTTAATTCTAAGAAGACAGTCTACCTTAATGTCTAAGTCCTATTTCCAATCATTACAATTGGGACTACTAAGTCTTTTCTATAGTATAACAACTAGGGGATTGACAAACATTTTAAATCCTAAGAATCATAAAAATATTTGGTCAAGATCAATTCTTTTAAAATCCCTATGAATTTTGTATGTCACGATAGTGTGGACGTATACAAAATCAAAGAGGAGATTTTATCCATTAATTTTATTATCTCGTCAACTTTACTTTATGATGAATAAAATTAATAGTTGATCTGTCTTTGATCAAATATTTGGTCAAAACTTTTTGAATTTAAAATAACATTGATTCCTCAAACAATATTATTTAAATTCACCAACACCTTAAACACCGTGAATTTTGCATGCCACGATAGTGTGGACGTATACAAAATTTAAACATTTGTAAAAGGAGGGTTTTACCCATTAATTATCTTGTCAATAAATTTTTATGACAAAATAAAATTACCTCAAACACCGTGAATTTTGTATGCCACGATAGTGTGGATGTATACAAAATCAAACATTTGTAAGAGGAGTTTTTAATTTTATTATCTTGTCAACCTATTTATTTGACAAATTAATAGTTGATTTTCTTCGGTCACACAAACAATAGCAGTGACTCCGATGGGGAGGATACTATTAGACGTGCCTAAGTGTATACCATTACTTGACACTAAGTCCATTGATAAGATTGTGCCCCTTCCGATGGGGAAGATCACACGCTCTTAATTAACTTCCTATAGTCATCCGAAATGGAAGTTTAAGCTAGTGATCTGCAAACAAGCTTATCCGATATGGAGGAAGGCACTCAGAGCCAACGCGCAAGCTTGTTGCATCACTTATAAACCAGTAATGGAGACCGTGGAATTTATTTAAAAATAAATCCCTCTCCCACTTAGTTATTTAAAGTGAGGAATTTTGACTATGCTAGCCTACTTAGCATGCATACTAACAAGCACACACAACACAACATAAAAAGCAATAAATAGAAAAATTAATTTTCAACTATTATGGCTTTTATCTATTGCTGTCCTCCGTGTGTCGCCAACTCTAGCTGCTGCCATCTTTGGCCACCGCCACCGGGTCTAGTTGTCGCATCCATCTTGCTCCTTGTTCCGCTGCGCCTCTGGTCCTCAAAAGGTTCCACGCCTTGCAAGATTCGATCCGCGACATAAATAGAATTTTACATTTTTCGATCCTATATTCCTCGAAGGAATGTACATGTAAACTAGATCAAACATAAAATAAAATTTACATCCATCGATCCTATATTCCATAAAAGGAATGTACATGTAACTAGATCAAAAAATAAAATCCTAATAAAACTAAATACAGCTCTTGCTGTATTTTATAATACAATCATGCACACACAATAAAATGCTCTTGACATGTCCAAGGGTCCAATCACACACATAATAACTATAAGCCATAATAGTTGGATCCTACATTCACAAAGTTAGCACATCCTACTATTAACCTGCCTAAATTATGTATGACATGTGCATAATTAAACTAACACCAATACACAGAGGAAAAACCCTAGCTCTGATACCAATTGTTGGTTGCTACTCGGAAAGCCTAATGGTTCCACTGTACACAAATTTTGTACAAAGGTCTGAACCTTTTCCTAGCTACCATGTGTTCTTTTAAATTAAACTTGGATCGCCTGCGGAACTTAACACGTTTGATCCAAAGTTTAATTTATTTGTTCTTTTAGGTTTAGACTTGGATCTCCTGCGGAATTTAACACTTTCTATCCAAATCACCTAGGTTATTAATTCCATTAAATATTAATTTCCAAAATTAGCTTCCAGGACTGCATGGCGAGGCACATGGCCTTCTTGGATATGGGAACAACCACCACCGCCTAGACAAAGCCTTTTATGGAAAGCTAATATTTAATTTCCTTAAATAACTTTAGGTCAACCAAAAAGAACAATCAAATCACAAGGAAAAGAAAAACAAAAGAACACAACATTGAAAACAAATTCGAAATACTATAATCGCATGCCTCTTGTATTTGGTATTTTTACATGGAGATAAAACTAACATGATGCGGAAAACTATAGTAGTTATACCTTCCTTTGTGAACTTTTAATGACCTCTTGATCTTATACCGTATTCCTCTTCTAATCCTGGATGTTGTGTGGGAAACGATCTTCCGAGACGAGAACCACCAAGCACCTTCTTCTTCCTTGCAAGTTTCGGCCATCAAAACTTCTCCTAGGATGAAGAGGTTCGGCCACCACCACCATGCTCCAAGGGATGCTAGAAACAAAGCTTTTTTCTCTCCTTCTTCTTCTTCTTCTCTAAACTTGATCCGGCTACCAGATGGGTTCGCCATCAAGGAGAAGAAAGAGGAGAGGGAGGAGAATGGCCGGCCACACCAAGGAAGAAAAAGAGGGAGAAAAATAGAATAGAGTTCTTGTCATGAAGGCACCTCTACCCCCTCTTTTATAATCCTTGGTCTTGGCAAATAAGGAAATTTTAATAAAAACTTCCTTAATTCCTTTGCCATGAAAAATAAAATTAATTAATATAAAATCAATTTCTCTTTTATTAATCAACATGGCCGGCCACAATAATCTAAGCAAAGGAAATTTAATTCAATCAAGAATTAAAACCTTCCTAATTTGTTTCCGGAAATAAAATTTCTCTAATATTTTTTATCCCTTCATGATTGGTTTATAAAAAGAAAATTTAATAAATTAAAATCTTTCTTTTAAACATGTGGATAAAAAGAAAGTTATCTCTAAAAATTAAAATCTCTTTTAATATACAAATAAGGAAAGATATCAAATCTTTTTTTAATCTCTTGTAGAAACTTATAAAAGAGAATATTTAATTTTTAAACTCTCTTTTAAATCATGAACATGGTTAAAAAGGAAAGTTTTCTTAAAATTTAAAATCCACCTTTTAATCAAAAAATATGGAAAGATTTCAAATTTTAAACTCTCTTTTAAACATGTAGATGATTTACAAATAAGGAAAGTTTTTACCAAAAATTAAAACCATCCTTTTTAATCTACAAATAAGGAAAGAGATTAATCTCTTCTCTTAATCTTTTGTAGAAAGCTATAAAAGGAAGTATTTAATTTTTAAACTCTCTTTTAAAAACATGATATCCACATAAGAAATAACTTTAATAAAAATCTTTTTTAATATTCTAGTGGCCGGCCACCTAAGCTTGGGACCCAAGCTTTGGCCGGCCACCTACTTGGCTCATCCACTTGGTCTTGGCCGGCCCTAACTTGGGTTCCAAGCTAGCTTGGCCGGCCCCATTGGATGGGTAAGAAGGTGGGTATGTGGTGGGTATAAATCTCTTTATACAAGAGGCTACGATAGGGACCGAGAGGAGGAATTGGTTTTGGTCTCCCGATAAAATTAAGCATCCTGTGTTCGCCCCGAACACACAACTTAATTTTATCAATAATAATTCATTCCACTAGAGAACTATTATTGAACTACCGCACCAATCCCAAATTACATTTTGGGCTCCTTCTTATTATGAGTGTGTTAGTCTCCCTGTGTTTAAGATGACAAATGTCCACTAATTAAGTAAGTTACTGACAACTCACTTAATTAATATCTAGCTCCAAGAGTAGTACCACTCAACTTCATCATCATGTCGGACTAAGTCCACCTGCAGGGTTTAACATGACAATCCTTATCAGCTCTTCTTGGGGACATTCTCAACCTAGATTACTAGGACACAGTTTCCTTCTATAATCAACAACACACACTATAAGTGATATCATTTCCCAACTTATCGGGCTTATTGATTTATCGAGCTAAATCTCACCCATTGATAAATTAAAGAAATAAATATCAAATATATGTGCTTGTTATTATATTAGGATTAAGAGCACACATTTCCATAATAACTGAGGTCTTTGTTCCTTTATAAAGTTAGTATAAAGAAACGACCTCTAATGGTTCTACTCAATACACTCTAAGTGTACTAGTGTAATTTATATAGTTAAGATAAACTAATGCCTAATTACACTACGACCTTCTAATGGTTTGTTCCTTTCCATCTTGGTCGTGAGCTACTGTTTATAATTTATAAGGTACTGATAACATGATCCTCTGTGTGTGACACCACATACCATGTTATCTACAATATAAATTAATTGAACAACTACATTTATCATAAATATAGACATTTGACCAATGTGATTCTTATTTCTAGATAAATGTTTATACCAAAAGCTAGGCTTTTAGTATACATCCTAACAATTCTGATATGCTTAGTTGGTTATAACTAGTAGCAATGGTTATGTTTATATCTGCTTGGTATGTCACTACTTAATACCCGTAGTTTGTCCATATTGTTATCTATTGTGCATTCATGCTTATGTCATCTTGTTTCTTGTCATGTGTACTTATGTAGTGGCATACAATGTATTACTGGATACAGGTCTAACTACTAGATATTACCTGACATGTGTACCTAGGTTTATTATTTGACATGTGTACATAGATTTATTTCTTGGCATATGCACCTAGGTTTATTTCTTGGCATGTGTACCTAGGACTATTATCTGGCATGTGTACCTAGTTCATTGTTATGGATTCAGTTTTTCTTTTGGTACACATTATGAGGAGGCTGGTATTTTCAGGAGTTACATGCTTTAGTGTCATGCACCATTTTGCATGATTGCATGCTGAGCGATTGTCGGCTCCATTGTTGTTGAGCGTATCGCCAGTTACATGATCTGCACACAACCACTCATAGGTTAGTGGTATATCAGGCAGGGTGTGTGCAGTTTGCTCTGTCAGGGCTCCGCTGGTTCGCTCATGGGTAGCGATGACTGCAGCGTGGTAGCGGACAGAGATCCCTCCTCTTGACTATGACACAGGGAGATGAGAGATTAACTCCCCCACTCTATTTGAGGTAGGAGAATAAGTGTACTCCAATAGTATCCTGTCCGCTCGGTCACTCAAGAGTAGTGATGACAGAGTGCACAGTTGTCATAGCCCTACCCACTCGGCCTCACCATCGCGTGTAAGGTGGCTCACTGGCGTCAGGGGTGACCATGTCATTTGTATCATATGCATGGATTGCATTTATTATTTGTGCTTGCTGCATTTTGGATGCTGCATTTTGGTGGTTGCATATGATTGACATGCATACAGGAGACATGATATATTTGGTTTGATGACCCTTTTGTCAGGATAGAAGACCATGGTGAGTACAGTTCTTCTTCTGTTGTTCAATTTTGCATTACCTGTTATTATTTAGGAGACTGTACTCCATAATTATTACTGGTAGTTATATTTTACTATGCATATTAGTTCGATACTCACTGAGTTGTTGAACTCACTATCCCTTATTTTTTTCCTATTATTTTCAGGTTAGCACCTAGATATGTCGTGTCGGTTGGAGTATCTTGTCTGCCGATCCTATGTCACATCAGAAGATGGTTTACCTCGCTCTTGATTTCTTTTTATATATTCTTTATTGATTTAGCATTGTATTGGAGTTTAGCCATGTGGCTATTTCATTATTTTTGGTGTTGTATTTGTAGTTAAGCCGTGTCGGTATGCATTGTGTTGTTTTGGTTTGTATGAGCTTCTCTTTTATTTTTTAGTTGTATTCTTGATACAGCCGTGTGGATTGTTATATATAACTGCGTGGTTGTGTTTATTTTTATTCCAGTCGAGTGAGCTGAGTATATAACTGCGTGGTTGTATATATATATATTCCAACTGTGTGGGCTGATGTATTCTTGTGGATGTATTCATGCTTCTGATTCTCACCAGTACAGGGGAGATGTTGCCAAATTTTCCTCTGGCAGGGACTGCTCTGGGGCATGACACCGACCAACTAAGATATTTATAGAGGAGTGCCTCGATGCCAAATTGGTTCCTTTAGATGATAACGCCCTTAAGCATCACTAGAGCTTCCTTCGCCTTCAAATCAGCAACATGTAGGAACTTGAGGAGGATAGTGTCACTCTTGTCACTGCCGAGGATATGGACTCTGTTAGAAGTTGAATTAACTTGAATACATGAACTATAAATGTTTGATGTGCCTGAACCAAGTGAAACATGATTCATATATCTAGATACAATAAGTTCATGTATCTAATTAATGATATATGGTTTAAGAGTTTCTATTTAGTACTCATCTAATGTGAAGTTGCAAGATAAGTATTTTTTTAGTACAAGTCACTTTTTATAATACAAGTCCTCTTCTCTTCCTAGAAAGCTATTTGAGAGTCTACTACCTTCCAACAATGTGGTATCAGAGTCATTGACAACAAAATCTTTTTCTTTCCAATACCCCCAACTTACCAAACTCAATATGAGAATTGGTCACTTAAATTGAAGACTATTCTTGGATACCAAGGAGTGTGGGATATTGTTGAAAATGGTTTTAAAGAGCCCTTAGATGTGACAACTCTATCTCAAAACCAAAAGTATGTTTTGAAGAAAGAAAGAAAAAGAGATCAAGGTATTTTTACCATCATCCATCAAAGTTTGGATGAAGACATGTTTGAGAAAATAGCCAATGAGACAACATCAAAGAAAGTGTGGGAGACATTTCACAACTCTATTATGAGAGTAGGCAAGGTGAAGAAGGTGCAACTTCAAATTCTAAGGGTTGAGTTTGAATCACTCTTTATGAAGGAGAGTGAGCATATCTTCGACTATTTTTATAAGAGTTTTTGTTGTTATCAATCAAATGAAAAGACTTGAAGAAACCTTGTCTAACGTTCGGGTAATTGAAAAGGTACTATGCTCTCTAAATACAAAGTTTAATTATCACATTGTTGTTGCATTTGAAGAGTCCAAAGATCTAGAGATCATGACTGTTGATGAATTAAATGGATCATTATGGACTCATAAAGAAAGGATGAACTATGAAAAGCAAGAGTGATCATAATATGTATTACAAGCAAAGACCAATTTGAAGATCATATGAGGTATTGCTAGTAGAGGTTGAGGTCGAGGCCAAGGATGAGGCAGAGACCAAGATTCAGTACATGGTTATGGTCAAGAGAGCGATAAACAACCTTCTCAGTTTGATAAAAGAAATTAAACATTTGTAAGAGGTCGTGGAAGAGTAAGAGCAAGAGGTAATTATGTGAGGTATAATAAAAAATAAATCCCAAATTTAATGTTGTTCTTGTCATAAGTTTGGACATTATACTTGGTGTTGGTTGCTACTCGGAAAGCCTAGAGGTTCCACTGTACAAAAATTTTGTACAAAGGTCTGAACCTTTTCCTAGCTACCATGTGTTCTTTTAAATTAAATTTTGGATCGCCTGCGGAACTTAACACGTTTGATCCAAAACTTAATCTATTTGTTCTTTTAGGTTTTGACTTGGATCTCCTGCGGAACTTAACACGTTCGACCCAAGTCACCTTAAGTTATTAACTCCATTAAATATTAATTTTCATAATTGGTTCCCAGTACTGACGTGGCGAGGCACATGGCCTTCTTGGATATGGGAGCAACCACCATCGACTAGACAAAACCTTTTAGAAGCTAATATTTAATTTCCTAAAATAACTTTAGGTTAACCGAAAAGAACAATCAAATCACAAGGACAAGAAAAACAAAAGAACACTATATCGAAAACAAATTCGAAACTCTAGAATCGTATGCCTCTTGTATTTAGTATTATTTCCAAAAATAACTAGTATGATGCGGAAAGAAAAATTACTAGTTATACCTTTTAGAAAAACCTCTTGATCTTCTACCGTATTCCTCTTCTAACCTCGGACGTTGTGTGGGCAACGATCTTCCGAGATGAGAAACCACCAATCACCTTCTTCTTCCTTGCAAGTTTCGGCCATCAAAACATCTTCTAGGATGAAGAGGTTCGGCCACCACCACCATGCTCCAAGGGATGCTAGAAACGGGGCTTGCTTTCTCTCCTTCTTCTCCTTCCTTGATCCAGCCACTAACAAAAGCTCCACCAAGAGGTAATTTTCGGCCAACAAGAGGAGAGGAGAGAAATAGGGCCGGCCACACCACCAAGGAAAAAAGAGGGAGAAAAATAGAATAGAGTCGTTAGCTTTGAAGCCTCCTCTACCCCCTCTTTTATAATCCTTGATCCTGGCGAATAAGGAAAATTTAATAAAAATTTCCTTAATTCTTTTTCCATTGAAAAGGAAAAATTATTTAATTAAAAATAATTTTCTTTTTCAATTTTATTTGGCCGACCATATTAAAGCTACAAACAAGGAGAGTTTTAATTAATTAAAACTTCCTAATTTGTCTCCAGAAATTTATAAAATTTCTCCAATAATTTAATCCCTTCATGATTGGTTTATAAAAAGGAAATTTAATAAATTAAAATCTTTCTTTTAAACATGTGGATAAAAAGAAAGTCATCTCTAAAAATTAAAATCTCTTTTAATCTACAAATAAGGAAAGATATCAAATCTTTTCTCAATCTTTTGTAGAAACTAATAAAAGAGAATTATTAATTTTTAAACTTTCTTTTAAATCATGAACATGGTTAAAAAGGAAAGTTTTCTTAAAATTTAAAATCCTCCTTTAATCAACAAATAAGGAAAGATTTCAAATTTTGAACTCTCTTTTAAACATGTAGATGATTTACAAATAAGGAAAGTTTTTACCAAAAATTAAAACAATCCTTTTAAACTACAAATAAGGAAAGAGATTAATCTCTTCTCTTAATCTTTTGTAGAAAGCTATAAAAGGAAATTTTTAATTTTTAAACTCTCTTTTAAAATCATGATATCCACATAAGAAATAATTTTAATAAAAATCCTTTTAAATATTCTAGTGGCCGGCCACCTAAGCTTGGGACCCAAGCTTTGACCGGCCACCTACATGGCTCATCCACTTGGTCTTGGCCGGCCCTAGCTTGGGTTCCAAGCTAGCTTGGCCGGCCCCATTGGATGGGTAAGAAGGTGGGTATGCGGTGGGTATAAATCTCTATATACTAGAGGCTACGATAGGGACCGAGAGGAGGAATTGGTTTTGGTCTCCCGATGGAATTAAGCATCCTGTGTTCTCCCCGAACACATAACTTAATTTCATCAATAATAATTCATTCCACTAAAGAACTATTATTGAACTACCGCACCAATCCCAAATTACATTTTGGGCTCCTTCTTATTATGAGTGTGTTAGTCTCCCTGTGTTTAAGATAACAAATGTCCACTAATTAAGTAAGTTACTGACAACTCACTTAATTAATATCTAGCTCCAAGAGTAGTACCACTCAACTTCATCGTCATGTCGGACTAAGTCCACCTGCAGGGTTTAACATGACAATCCTTATGAGCTCCTCTTGGGGACATTCTCAACCTAGATCACTAGGACACAGTTTCCTTCTATAATCAACAACACACACTATAAGTGATATCATTTCCCAACTTATCGGGCTTATTGATTTATCGAACTAAATCTCACCCATTGATAAATTAAAGAAATAAATATCAAATATATGTGCTTGTTATTATATTAGGATTAAGAGCACACACTTCCATAATAACTGAGGTCTTTGTTCCTTTATAAAGTCAGTATAAAAGAAACGACCTCTAATGGTCCTACTCAATACACTCTAAGTGTACTAGTGTAATTATATAGTTAAGATAAACTAATACCTAATTACACTACGACCTTCCAATGGTTTGTTCCTTTCCATCTTGATCGTGAGCTACTGTTTATAATTTATAAGGTACTGATAACATGATCTTCTGTGTGTGACACCACACACCATGTTATCTACAATATAAATTAATTGAACAACTACATTTATCATAAATGTAGACATTTGACCAATGTGATTCTTATAAATGTTTATACCAAAAGCTAGGCTTTTAGTATACACTCTAACAATCTCCCACTTATACTAAAAGACTAAGCTGCCATATCTGCTGCCATACATCTGATTCCCATGCCTTTCAAAAAGCTCTTGTCTTAAAGACCTTAGGTTATCATCTGATGAAATCTAGGCGGCAACAACTTCTCCTCGTTATACAATTTCTCGTATTGGATAGTACTTGGGCTCTATTGTGTTTTCTTGCCTTATAGACTCATGGTTTCTCTGAGTTTGTTACTGCACCATTATTATTACAATAAATTGTAATAATCTTTGGACAAACTAGAAATCATATCTTAGTCTATCTTGAGGTAATTAAGTCATTCAGCTTTTATGGCTACCTCAGAGGCTTGCCATATACTAAGCTTCTATGGTGGAGTCCAGAAAAACACCTATGCTTATCACTCTTCCATAGTTATGACTTTACCTCCTAAAGTAAACACAAAACCCCGAGGTTGACTTATTATTGTCCCTATCCGATTGGAAGTCAAAATCTGTGTAACCCACAGGGACCAAATTAACTGCCTTATAAGCTAGCATATAATCTCTAGCGCCTCTAAGGTACTTTAATATATGCTTTACTGCAGTCCAATGTCCTTGTCTAGGGTTACTTTGATATCTGCTAACTATGCCCTTGGCAAAACAGATTTCTGATCTCGTGCATAGCATACATTAGGTTGTCTAATTGCCGAAGTATAAAGAACTGCCTGCATATCCTCAATCTCCTTTGATGTCATCGGAGACATCTCTTTAGATAAAGACACTCCATGCTTAAAAGGTAAGAAACCTGTTTTGGAGTTTTGTATGCTTAAAACGAGCAAGGATTTTTCCGATGTATGAAGCTTGGGATAGGTAAAATATTCTTTTCTTGCGATCCCTTATTACTTTGATCTCAAGAATATATACATTCTCCCAAGTCCTTTATATCGAATTGTTTGGACAACCATACCCTTACTTCTGACAACATTTTGATATTGTTTCCAACTACCAAAAATGTTATCTAAGTATAGTACAAGAAATACCACCACGTTTCCATCACATCTTTTGTATACACAAGACTTATCCGGTTACTAAATCCATAGATCTGGATTACTTTGATAAACCGGATGTTCCAAGACCTTGAAGCTTTGCCTCAGTCCATAGACTGATTGAGCTTACACACAAGATGCTCTTAGCCCTTTGCAATGAACCCTTCTGGTTGCTTTATATGGATGTTTTCTTCAAGACTTCCATTAAGGAATGCTGTCTTGACATCCACTTGCCAAATAGATAAAAGAATCCGGATAGACTTAAGCATGACTACCAGTGAAAAAGTTTCCTTTATCATCTAGCCTTGCTTTGAAAGTTTCTACCTTCCTGTCTATCCCTCTTTTCCTATATAGACCTTTTTACACCCAAAGGCTTTTATACCATTTGGTGGTTCTATAAGCTTCCAGATTTTATTAGAATACATATATTCTAATTCTGTTATTCATTACTCTTTGCCAAGATATTGCATCTTTATCTTGGAGTGCTTCGTCATATGTCCGAAGATCAGGTTCATGTCCTCCAGGGATCGAGTCTAAAAACTCTCCCAAAACATAAATCTTTTTAGGTTGCCTAACAACCCTCCCACTATGACAAGGCACTTTCTGTAATTATGTATCTATTGTGATACGTGTTGCAGTTTCCTTGTGGTATCTCATCTTGTACAATTGGTACTAGATTAGACATGTCTTTTATTATTTCCTTAAGAACAAATTTACTTATGAGCACGTGGTTCATTATATAATCCTTTTCTAAAAAATCAGTCATTGATGCTAACAATGACCTTCTGATTTTTAAGACTATAAACCTACTTTTGTTTATCTAGGATAACTTACAAACAAGTGAACTCCTATCCAACTTATCATTGTCTCTCTTTAACATATGTGCTGGATTACCCGAATCCGAATATGTTTCAAAATAGGTTTTCACCTATTCAGCAATTCTATATGAGTAGAGAGTTCTAACTTGGAAGGTACTATGTTCACTTTCGTTATCAGAGTTTATCCTTAAAACAAATTTGGTAATTTTCTGAATAACTCATCATCTTAATTATTTCATAAGAGTCCTTTACCTTCTTTCTACTACACCATTCTGTTGGGGTGTACCAGGTGTAGTTAGATGGGATTGAATCCCTACTTTTGATAAGTGACTCCTAAATTCTCCCAAGAGGTACTTGCCACTACGATCTTACCATAGTGACATTTACTTTAACATTTCTCCGCATCAGCCTTGTACTCTTTGAACTAATCAAAGTACTTAGTCTTGCGGTACATTAAGTAAATTTATTTGTATCTTGAATAGTTGTCTATAAAATAGATGAAATATTCAATACTACCTCTTGTCTGGATAGTCATAGGATCACACAAATCAGAATGAACCAATTTCAACATATCTTTGACTCCATACCCCTTGGACTTAAAAGCTTCTTGGTTATTTTCCTTCCAAGTAAGACTCGCAGGTTGAAAAGATTTCCACTACCAATGAACCCAAAAGTTCATCAGCTACCAATGAATCCTACTTAAGTATAACCTAGCTTTAGGTGCCAAAGATATAATTGGTTCATTTCCGAAGGTTGCTTTCTCTTAAAATTAGAAGATGTGTTACTAATTTCCATTTGTTGCATCATGAGAGTTATTGGATTATAAATTGTCAACCATCATACCAGAATAGATAACTTCCCTATTTTTCTTGATAACAACTTTGTTATCAAAATAGACACAATATCTATAATAGTTTAGAAACTGAAATCAGGTTCTTTCTAAACTTGGTACGTAAAGATAATTACTTAAAATCCATATTTTATTCTTATCAAAGGATAAACATCTCCCACTGCAATAGCTACCACTTTTACAGTAGTGCCCATGTGGACGGTGATTTACCTTTCATTTAGTTGTCGGGTTTCCTGGAACCCTGCAATGAATTGCAGATATGATTAATGGCATCTTGTATCTACACTCCAGGTTCTGGTAGATAACACCACTAGACATGTTTCAACTAATGAATTAAATACACCTAAATTGTTCTTAGTTCTAAGAAGACAGTCTACCTTAATGTCCAAATCCTATTTCCAATCAATTATAATTGGGACCACTAAGTCTATCCTAAAGTATATCAGCTAGGGATTGACCATCATCCTAAGAATCACAAAAATATTTGGTTAAGACCAACTCCTTAAAAATCCCATGAATTTTGTATGCCACGTTAGTGTGGACGTATACAAATTCAAAGAGGAAATTTTATCATTTAATTTTATTATCTCGTCAACCTTACTTTATGACGAATAAAATTAATAGTTGGTCTATCTTTAATCAAATATTTGGTCAAGACTTCTAAATTTAAAATAATATTGATTCCTCTAACAATATTATTTAAATTTACCAACACCTCAAAACACCGTAAATTTTGCATGCCACGTTAGTGTGGACGTATACAAAATCAACATTTGTAAGAGGAGGGTCTTACCCATTAACTATCTTGTCAACGTAACTTTATGACAAATAAAATTATCTCAAACACCGTTAATTTTGTATGCCACGTTAGTGTGGACGTATACAAAATCAATCATTTGTAAGAGGGGTTTTAACCCTTTAATTTTATTATCTTGTCAACCTAGTTTTATGACAAATTAATAGTTGGTTTCATTTGGTCACACAAATAATAACAGTGACTCCGATGGGGAGGATACTATTAGATGTGTCTAAGTGTATACCATTACTTGACACTAAGTCCATTAATAAGATTATGCCCCTTCCGTTGGGGAAGATCACACGCTCTTAATTAACTTCCTATAGTCATCCAAAAATGGAAGTCTGTTCTAGTGATCTGCAAACTAGCTCATCCGTTATGGAGGAAGGCACTCAGAGCCAACGCGCAAGCTTGTTTGCATCACTTACAAACCAGTAATGGAGACCATGGGATTTACTTAAAATCCCTCTCCCACTTAGTTATTTATTAATGAGGAATTTTAACTATGCTAGCCTACTAAACTTGTAAACTAACATGCACACACATCACAATATAAAAGCAATAAATAGAAAATCTAATTTTCAAGTATTATGGCTTTTATCTCTAGTTGTCCTCCGTGTGTTGTCATCCCAAGCTGCTGCCATATTTGGCCACCGCCACCGGGTCTAGCTGTCGCATCCATCTTGCTCCTTGTTCCGCTGCGCCTCTGGTCCTTAGAAGGTTCCACGCTTTGCAAGATTCGATCCACGACATAAATAGAATTTTACAATTTTGATCCTATATTCCATAAAAGGAATGTACATGTATCTAGATCAAAAAAAAAATCCTAATAAAACTAAATACAGCTGTATTTTATAATACAATCATGCACACACATATAAATGCCCTTGACATGCCCAAGGGTCCAATCACACACATAAAACTATAAGCCATAATAGTTGGATCCTGCATCCACAAAGTTAGCACATCCTACTATTATCCTGCATAAATTATGTATGACATGTGCATAATTAAACTAATACCAAATACACAGAGGCAAACCCTAGCTCGATACCAATTGTTGGTTGCTACCGGAAAGCCTAGAGGTTGTACAAAAATTTTGTACAAAGGTCGAACCTTTCCTAGTTACCATGTGTTCTTTTAAATTAAATTTTGGATCGCTCATGGAACTTAACACGTTTGATCCAAAACTTAATCTATTTGTTCTTTAGGTTTTGACTTGGATCTCTGCGGAACTTAACACGTTCGACCCAAGTCACCTAATTAACTCCATTAAATATTAATTTCCATAATTGGTTCCCAAGATCGACGTGGCGAGGCACATGGCCTTCTTGGATATGGGAGCAACCACCACCGACTAGACAAAACCTTTTAGAAAGCTAATATTTAATTTCCTAAAATAACTTTAGGTTAACCGAAAAGAACAATCAAATCACAAGGACAAGAAAAACAAAAGAACATTATATCGAAAACAAATTTGAAACTCTAGAATCGTATGCCTCTTGTATTTAGTATTATTTCCAAAAATAACTAGTATGATGCGGAAAGAAAAATTACTAGTTATACCTTTTAGAAAAACCTCTTGATCTTCTACCGTATTCCTCTTCTAACCTCGGACGTTGTGTGGGCAACGATCTTCCGAGATGAGAAACCACCAATCACCTTCTTCTTCCTTGCAAGTTTCGGCCATCAAAACATCTTCTAGGATGAAGAGGTTCGGCCACCACCACCATGCTCCAAGGGATGCTAGAAACGGGGCTTGCTTTCTCTCCTTCTTCTCCTTCCTTGATCCAGCCACTAACAAAAGCTCCACCAAGAGGTAATTTTCGGCCAACAAGAGGAGAGGAGAGAAATAGGGCCGGCCACACCACCAAGGAAAAAAGAGGGAGAAAAATAGAATAGAGTCGTTAGCTTTGAAGCCTCCTCTACCCCCTCTTTTATAATCCTTGATCCTGGCGAATAAGGAAAATTTAATAAAAATTTCCTTAATTCTTTTTCCATTGAAAAGGAAAAATTATTTAATTAAAAATAATTTTCTTTCTCAATTTTATTTGGCCGGCCACACCAAAGCTACAAACAAGGAGAGTTTTAATTAATTAAAACTTCCTAATTTGTCTCCAGAAATTTATAAAATTTCTCCAATAATTTAATCCCTTCATGATTGGTTTATAAAAAGGAAATTTAATAAATTAAAATCTTTCTTTTAAACATGTGGATAAAAAGAAAGTCATCTCTAAAAATTAAAATCTCTTTTAATCTACAAATAAGGAAAGATATCAAATCTTTTCTCAATCTTTTGTAGAAACTAATAAAAGAGAATTATTAATTTTTTAAACTTTCTTTTAAATCATGAACATGGTTAAAAAGGAAAGTTTTCTTAAAATTTAAAATCCTCCTTTAATCAACAAATAAGGAAAGATTTCAAATTTTAAACTCTCTTTTAAACATGTAGATGATTTACAAATAAGGAAAGTTTTTACCAAAAATTAAAACCATCCTTTTAAACTACAAATAAGGAAAGAGATTAATCTCTTCTCTTAATCTTTTGTAGAAAGCAATAAAAGGAAAATTTAAATTTTTAAACTCTCTTTTAAAATCATGATATCCACATAAGAAATAATTTTAATAAAAATCCTTTTAAATATTCTAGTGGCCGGCCACCTAAGCTTGGGACCCAAGCTTTGGCCGGCCACCTACATGGCTCATCCACTTGGTCTTGGCCGGCCCTAGCTTGGGTTCCAAGCTAGCTTGGCCGGCCCCATTGGATGGGTAAGAAGGTGGGTATGCGGTGGGTATAAATCTCTATATACTAGAGGCTACGATAGGGACCGAGAGGAGGAATTGGTTTTGGTCTCCCGATGAAATTAAGCATCCCGTGTTCGCCCCGAACACATAACTTAATTTCATCAATAATAATTCATTCCACTAAAGAACTATTATTGAACTACCGCACCAATCCCAAATTACATTTTGGGCTCCTTCTTATTATGAGTGTGTTAGTCTCCCTGTGTTTAAGATATCGAATTTCCACTAATTAAGTAAGTTACGACAACTCACTTAATTAATATCTAGCTCCAAGAGTAGTACCACTCAACTTCATCGTCATGTCGGACTAAGTCCACCTGCAGGGTTTAACATGACAATCCTTATGAGCTCCTCTTGGGGACATTCTCAACCTAGATCACTAGGACACAGTTTCCTTCTATAATCAACAACACACACTATAAGTGATATCATTTCCCAACTTATCGGGCTTATTGATTTATCGAACTAAATCTCACCCATTGATAAATTAAAGAAATAAATATCAAATATATGTGCTTGTTATTATATTAGGATTAAGAGCACACACTTCCATAATAACTGAGGTCTTTGTTCCTTCATAAAGTCAGTACAAAAGGAACGACCTCAAATGGTCCTACTCAATACACTCTAAGTGTACTAGTGTAATTATATAGTTAAGATAAACTAATACCTAATTACACTACGACCTTCCAATGGTTTGTTCCTTTCCATCTTGGTCGTGAGCTACTGTTTATAATTTATAAGGTACTGATAACATGATCTTCTGTGTGTGACACCACACACCATGTTATCTACAATATAAATTAATTGAACAACTACATTTATCATAAATGTAGACATTTGACCAATGTGATTCTTATAAATGTTTATACCAAAAGCTAGGCTTTTTGTATACACTCTAACACTTGGGAGTGTCAATCAAACATGAAAGATGAAAAGGCAAATCTAATGGAGAACAAGGAAGATGATACAGAGCAATCCTTGTTTCTCACACTGAATGATGACTATATTGGAAACACAAACACATAGTACCTTGATAATGGAGCTAGCAATCATATAATATGTGATAAAAGTAAATTTGTGGAGCTTGATACAAATAAGAAAGACTTTGTAAGCTTTGGAGACAACACAATGGTGAAAATGGAAGGAAAAGGTACAATTCTTCTTGAAACAAAGAATGTTAATCATAAAGTCCTTTGTGATGTTTATTATGTTTCAAAATTGACTAGCAATATATTAAGTATTGGTCAACTTTTGGAAAGAAAGTACAAGATTTATATGAATGATTATTTGCTTTGGCTACGAGATCAAGATACTAACCTTACTGCTAAGATGTCTATGCCTATGAACAAAATGTTCTTATTATACTTGAAGATTTGTGGGCATATGTGTTTGAAGACTTATATCGAGGATCCATCATGGATTTATCATATGAGGTTTGACCATTTAAATTTTGGCAGATTAAAAACTTTGGGAGATCATAAGATGGTGAAAGGGATTCCAAAAATTGATCACCTCGATCAATTATATGAAGCATGCTTATTAAGTAAGCATCCAAGAAAGAGTTTTCCAAAGCAATACATTTTGAGAGCAACCAAACCACTCCAACTTATGCATGTTGATGTTTACGGTCTTATCAAGCCTAAATATCTCGGTAAAAGCTATTACTTTGTGCTATTTATTGATGATTTCAGTAGAATGACATGAGTTTATTTTTTGAATAGAAAATCTAAGGTATTTGTTATATTCACAAAGTTCAAATCTTTTGTTGAAAAAGAAAGTAAATATCAAATTCAAGCATTAAGAACCAATAGGGGCAGTGAATTACATCTAATGAATTTAACAATTGTTGTGAGTTGCATAGTCTTTTGACAATTCCTAAATCACCCTAACAAAATTGAGTTGTAGAAAGGAAGAACAAAACAATACTTAATATGACAAGGAGTATGTTAAAGTCTAAAAGCATGCCTAAGGAGTTTTGGACTGAAGCAGTGGCATGTGTTGTGTATCTTTCAAATCGATCTCCAATAAAGAGCTTGAAGAATGTAACACCTCAAAAGTATGGAGTGGGTGGAAATCAATCGTGTCACATCTACAACTATTTGGATCCATTGCATTTGCACATCCCAGAGCAAGAAAGATCCAAATTAGATAATCGAGGTCAGAAACTTATTTTCATTGGATGTGATGAAATTTTCAAAGGGTATAGATTGTATAATCCACACAAAGGAAGAGTTGTGATTAGCAAATGTAACGCCCGAAAATTCTCAAAATAATTATTAGAAATATCCTAGTATTTTTCTGGAATTTTAAAATATTTTTATAGAATTTTTAGAATAGCGGAAGTAGCAAAAATAAATAGAAACGTAAAATAGCTTAAGCGGGAATCGAACCCGAGACCTATTGGGTCCTACGACTTATAGATAGTCCTAGTAACCAGTTGAACCCAGCAGGGCCGTGCTGAAAGGAAAGGAAAACAATTAAATTTATATTCAAGTTGGGCCGAGATTACCACTTAATATAAATAGGGAGGAATTAAGTGAAGAGTTATTTTTCTTTTAACGTAGCTTTTCTCCTCCTCACCCTAGTTTCCGCCGACCCCTCTCCCTTCTCCTCTTCATTTCTCGACGCCAACCACAAGCAAGGCTAGGGTTCTGTCCCCAAGGGCAATTTCCGGCGACGACTTCGACACGAGGACGCTCCCCTCTGCGAGAGGAACGCATAAACACGAGAAGATCGTCGAAAGGATCGTCTCCTCCGGAAATCTAGCGATTAGAATCATAAGAAAATCCGAACAGGAGGTAAGAAACCCCTCACCTGCAGTATAAGTAGCTTCCGTGTGAATTCCATATTTTAGTTAGTAGTATATAGCTTTTCGGCACAAAGGATACGAATTAGCGCACACCAAGTGTTCGATTAAATTACTAGCACAGTTAAAATGCAACTTAGGCATTTTAATAGCATAGTTAATTGCAATAGAAGCATTCCACAGCTTATATAGTCTTGCTACAGCTTTTACAGGACTAGATGTCCAATGGGTGGGCTCCCACAGTCGCCTCTAGGTTTAGATAACCTAGTTCTGGGTTTAGACAACCTAGTAAAAGCAAGACAAGAATTTATTAGCTTATGTTCAGTATTTTACTTTCTCAGTGGCACTGTACTGGATTAGATATCCATTGGGTTGGGCTCCTACAGTCGTCCCTAGGTTCAGATAACCTAGTAACCCTACTAAATTCGGGACTTGCAAACCCGGGTCTAGTTAGGGATACGCGCATAGCACGTACAGTTGCCGGGCCCAAACAACAGCATGATTAGTATTTTCATCTATTATGTATGTAGTTTAAACTCTCACAAAATTGTTAGGTGAAATCAGTATAGCTTTAGCATTTGCTAGAATTAGCTCAGTTCATGCTTCAGTTCAGCTCACTCTTATGATTATGTATGATAGCTCTATGTTCAGCTTTTGTTACACATGCTTTAGATGATAGTATGCCATGACTAGCTTTTGGTTTCCATGTATTGTATGATAGCATGCCATGTTTTAGTTTAATCAGTACATATTCAAATAGCATGTTTGAAAAGCATATTGCATCGAATGCATGTTTTAGTGAGGTAGATGGTTTCTTACTAAGCAAAAGTTTACAGATACTTTTTCCTTATACTGCAGATAAAGGTAAAGGAAAGATGGACTAGCGGAGGCTGGAGGGCAATGTGATGAAGGTGTGTGTGGATGGAACTTGGAATAAAGATCTTACGGAATTTCAGCAAGCTTGTTTTAAGCACAAAAACCTTTTAGCATTTTATTATTTTGCACCTTAGTATGTTAACTGCTATGAGTTAGTTGATCATGCACCCTATCATGACTTAGAACACTATTTGTGTGATGTTAGAATGTTTTGCATGTAGTTTAGAATTGATATAAGAAATTTTGGCACGAACAAGTGTTGAAATCAGAGCTTAGCTGCAAAATCAGAAACCCCAATCGATCAATGGATCGATTGGAGGTCCTCAATTGATTAATGGATCGATTGGCAGCTTGTTCCGCGAACAGACTGCGTCTGGATCGATTAGTCGATCAATCTAGCCTAGTTTCATCGCGAACAGAGAGCTCCGGAATCGATCACTGGATCGATTGGTTATCCTGGATCGATCAGCCGATCGATCCAGAATATTGCCCGAGCACAGTAGCGTGCTGAATCGATCACTGGATCGATCCAACCCAAGTTCTGCATACAGTAGCATGCTGGATCGATCTCTGGATCGATTCGACCATTCCAATCGATCTGTGGATCGATTGGGAGGTCTGATAACGGTTGGAAACTATTTAATTCAGTTCCTTGACCATAGGGGATGTAGTATATGCTAGGTATACTGTAGATTACACCCCTTAGCACATATAGAAGAAAGAAATGATAATAGTTTAGCAAAGTTTTAATTAGTACAACTTTCGCACCTAGATTTAGTAATGGTCATGGAATAGTTTAGCACAGCATAATGTGACGGTCCGACCTCACAGCTTAGCCAGTAGAAGGCAGGTCGTTACAGAGTGGTATCAGAGCAGTTTCCATACTTCCTACACGCACATTAGCATTGAACCTGCAGCTTCCAAGTAAGAACATCTCTCACTGTATTTACGTTCTTGTTTTCATGTTTAGATATAACTAAAGCATGCTTGTTTATGATAGTAGTTAACATGGTAACAATAGTTACTCCATTATGATTGTATTAGTTATGTATGTCCTTTGTTCCTTTAGAAATGGCACGAGGACGCCCAGCTAGAAGGGCACCAGCTACTGAGCCCCAGCATGAGGCAGGCAGTTCAGTGCCTCCTCCAGACCTTACAGCATTAGTGGCTCAGTTACAGCAGCAGCTAGCTGAACAGCAACAGGAGATAGCCACCTTAAAGGCTAATCAGCAGAATACTCCCACAATCACCCCGGAACCAAACTTAGCAATGTCAGTAGTCTTAGAGGTTCCACCAGTCCAGCCTACAGCACCAGTAGCCCCAGCAACAGAGGCAAGAAGAGAAGCCTATCTGATCCAGTGGCAGAGAGTCAAGCCAGAGAATTTCTCAGGCACTAGTGAACCATGGGATGCTCAAGCCTGGTTCAAAACACTGGAGAGCACGATGGAGCTTCTGGACTAGTCAGAACATGAGAAGGTGAAGTGCGCCTCCTTCTGTTTGACAGGAGATGCACGCATGTGGTGGGAGAGAATTAGAGCGAAGCGCCCAGTAAACCAGATGACATGGGCTGACTTCGAGAAAGAATTCTTCGAGGAGTTCTTTCACGTCGGATCACAAACCGCCACTACGACGAGTTCACTGAGTTTCGCCAGGGCAACCTTTCAGTGGAGGAAGCCGTGAAGAAATTCAACAGATTGGCTCGCCTATGTCCCGAATTAGTCAGCACAGAAAAAGAGCGAGTTCGGTTGATGCTCAAGATGCTGAGGACGGAAATATCGATGAACGTGGCTGGCGGCATTCATAGGCCGCAAACCACCGAAGAGCTAGTCAGCAGTGCTCTGACCACCGAGTACTACCAGAATAATATCAAGCAGCAGAAGCAAGTCCTCTCAGAATCCAAAGGCCAAGGAGGCTCAGGTACTCAGAAACAACAGGGCCACAGCTCTAACTGGAAAGGGAACTCTAACAACAAGCGCAAACCAGGGAGTTACCCAAAAGGAGGACCAGCTAGCAAACAACCTAGTTATCCCAAATGTGCTACTTGTGGGAAATTGCACCCAGGAGTTTGTCACAAGGGCACACGAGGATGCTTTGAATGTGGACAGGAAGGGCATATGGCTAAGCAATGCCCGAACAAGACAAGTCTTCCTCAACCACAACCAATACAGTATGGGGGTCAGCCAGCACAGCTACATCAGATGCAGGCCGCTTTAGATGGTCCACACATCAACCAGGGCAGATTAGAAGCCCCTCCAGCTACGACCAATGTGAGGATCTACTCACTCACTAGAGAGGACGTAGCAAATGCCTCGATAGTTGTTTCAGGTCAAATTAGTATTTTACAGCAAAGTACAACTGTCTTATTTGATACTGGGGCAACCCATTCTTATATATCGAGGGCATTTGCAAAGAAATTAGCGATACCCCCAGAGGTACTCAGTAGTCAGTTTCTGACGACACTACCTTCAGGAGAAATTATGGCATCCACGCACTGGCTCAGAGCAGTGCCAGTCATTATAGCAGACAGAGAACTCTTTTGTGATCTGATAGTGCTAGATATGACTGATTATGATGTCATCTTTGGAATGGACTTCCTGATCAAATACGGTGCCTCTATAGAGTATCGTAAACAAAAAGTTGTATTCCAACCGGAGGTAGAAGCACAGTTTGAGTTCATCGGAGAACCCAAGAGAAAGGCCAAGAAGTTTCTCTCAGCTATGAAGGCACAGAGATTAATGGATTCAGGATGTACAGGATTTTTAGCACACGTAGTCAGTACCAGTCAGGACAAGGACCAACAGTTAGCAGAGGTTCGAGTCGTATGTGACTACCGAACAGTCTTCCCTGAAGAGTTACCAGGCTTAGCACCAGACAGGGAGATTGAATTCGAGATAGAGCTCATTCCCGGTACCAATCCTATTTCCAAAGCACCGTACCGCATGGCTCCAGCAGAACTGAATGAACTTCATGAGCAACTACAGGAGCTGCTTGACAAAGGCTTCATACGCCCTAGTCACTCGCCATGGGGAGCGCCTGTATTGTTCGTGAAGAAGAAAGACGGGAGCATGCGCCTGTGTATAGATTACCGAGCGCTGAACCAAGTCACAATCAAGAATAGGTATCCTCTTCCCAGAATAGATGACATGTTCGATCAGCTAAAGGGAGCAGCAGTGTTCTCTAAGATAGACCTCAGATCAAGTTATCATCAGGTGAAAGTTAAGGAGGGGGATATACCCAAGACAGCATTCAGGACTAGATACGGACATTATGAGTTCGTAGTCATGCCCTTTGGCATGACAAATGCTCCAGCTACTTTCATGGATCTCATGAACAGGGTGTTCAGGGAATACTTAGATAAGTTCGTCATCGTATTCATTGATAACATCCTTATCTATTTAGGAACTCAGGAAGAACACGCAGAGCACCTGAAAATAGTATTGCAGACCCTTCAGCAGAACCAGCTGTACGCCAAGTTCACGAAATATGAATTTTGGTTAGATTAGGTGTCCTTCCTGGGTCACATCATCTCAAAGGATGGTATCATGGTAGATCCTAGTAAGATAGAAGTTATGAGTAACTGGAAAAGACCCAAGAACGCTAGTGAGATCAGAAGCTTTCTGGGATTAGCAGGTTATTACAGAAAATTCATAGAGGACTTCTCCAGGATAGCCTCCCCACTGACAGCTCTCACCAGGAAGAACAGAAAATTTCAGTGGACAGAGGACTGTGAGAACAGCTTCAGCGAGCTAAAATGAAGATTGGCCAGTGCACCTATTCTGACTCTACCAGGAAATACCGATAGCTTTGATATATATAGTGATGCCTCTAAGTTGGGACTAGGAGCAGTGATGATGCAAGATGGCAAGGTAATCGCCTACGCCTCCAGACAACTCAAGGATTATGAGAGGAATTACCCCACTCATGACCTTGAGCTTGCAGCAGTGGTGTTCGCTCTCAAAGTTTGGAGACACTACTTGTTTGGAGCTCAGTGCAGAGTGTATACAGATCATCATAGTCTGAAGTATTTCTTCACTCAGAAGGATCTGAATATGCGACAGCGCAGATGGCTAGAGCTGGTCAAAGACTACAATATAGACATCCTCTACCACCCAGGAAAAGCCAATAGGGTAGCAGACGCACTTAGCAGAAAGTCCAGTGCTACCTTACTATCCCTAGCAGCCATGTCACCGCCCCTACAGAAGGAGATCACAGATTTCGGTCTCGAACTCATAGTTGGGAAGCTCTCTACTATGATATTAGAGTCTACCTTGCTTGGAGACATTCAGACAGCTCAGAAACAGGATCCTGAAATTCAGAAAATCAAGCAAGGGATAGCAGAATCAGAAAGTAGAGAATTCAGAGTGTCCGATAGTGGGGTATTATACTTCGGTGACAGATTATGTGTTCCAGATCAGGAGGAACTACGGAGAAAGATTTTAGATGAGGCTCACAAAACTCCCTATGCGATGCATCCTGGCTCCACCAAGATGTACCAGGACTTGAAGAAACGTTTTTAGTGGTTTGGAATGAAGAGAGACATCGCTAGATATATCAGCACCTGTCTAACCTGTCAGAGGGTCAAGGCAGAACACCAGAGACCAGGAGGAGTTTTGCAGCCTATTCAGATTCCAGAATGGAAGTGGGAGGATATTTCTATGGATTTCATAGTGGGATTACCCAGAACCACGAATGGTTTTGATACCATCTGGGTAATAGTCGACAGGTTGACTAAATCAGCCCACTTCTTAGCTATCAGGATATCCTACTCCATGGAGCAGCTAGTACAGTTGTATCTCAAGGAGATCGTTAGATTACATGGAGTCCCACGAACCATTATTTCAGACAGGGACAGTAGGTTCACATCACACTTCTGGGAGTGTGTACAGTCAGCTTTGGGCACTAAGTTAAAGTTTAGCACAGCCTTCCATCCTCAGACAGATGGTCAGACGGAGTGGGTAAATCAAGTACTCGAAGATATGCTCCGAGCATGTGCCCTAGATTTCAAGGGAAGTTGGTGCAAATATCTGAGCTTAGCAGAATTTGCATACAACAACAGTTATCAGGCCACCATCGGCATGGCACCTTACGAGGCTCTCTATGGGCGGAGGTGTAGATCTCCAATCTGCTGGTATGAGAGTGGTGAACAGAAAGAACTAGAACTTCAGACAGATCTAGTAGCAGATACCACAGCAGCTATACAGCAGATCCGCCAGAGAATAGAGACAGCTCAGAGCCGCCCGCATACCGTTAGAGTTCTCAGTTGGGGATTCAGTGTTCCTCAGAGTAGCTCCCATGAAGGGAGTAATGCGTTTTGGGAAGAAGGGCAAACTAAGTCCCAGATATGTGGGACCATACCTTATCATTAGAAGAGTTGGCAAGGTAGCGTATGAGCTAGAGCTATCACAGGAGATGTCAGCCATCCATAATGTATTTCATGTCTCTATGCTGAAGAAGCATATCCCAGATTCCACCCAGGTGATTGAGCCCCAGTCGGTACCAGTCCACGAAGACCTCAGCTATGATAGTCGGCCTATTCAGATAATAGACCGAGCAGTTAAGAAATTACGGAACAAGGAGGTACCATTAGTAAAAGTCATTTGGCAAAATCATACAACAGAAGAGGCAACATGGGAGACAGAAGCTAGTATGAGACAGAAGTACCCAGAGTTATTCTAAGTTCGATGACGAACTTTTTATAAGGTATGGGGGGATTGTAACGCCCGAAAATTCTCAAAATAATTATTAGAAATATCCTAGTATTTTTCTGGAATTTTAGAATATTTTTACAGAATTTTTAGAATAGCGGAAGTAGCAAAAATAAATAGAAACGTAAAATAGCTTAAGCGGGAATCGAACCTGAGACCGATTAGGTCCTACGACTTATAGATAGTCCTAGTAACCAGTTGAACCTAGCAGGGCCGTGCTAAAAGGAAAGGGAAACAATTAAATTTATATTCAAGTTGGGCCGAGATTACCACTTAATATAAATAGGGAGGAATTAAGTGAAGAGTTATTTTTCTTTTAACGAAGCTTTTCTCCTCCTCACCCTAGTTTCCGTCGACCCCTCTCCCTTCTCCTCTTCATCTCTCGACGCCAACCACAAGCAAGGCTAGGGTTCCGTCCCCAAGGGCAATTTCCGGTGACGACTTCGACACGAGGACGCTCCCCTCTGCGAGAGGAACGCATAAACGCGAGAAGATCGTCGAAAGGATCGTCTCCTTCGGAAATCTAGCGATTAGAATCGTAAGAAAATCCGAACAGGAGGTAAGAAACCCCTCACCTGCAGTATAAGTATCTTCCGTGTGAATTCCATGTTTTAGTTAGTAGTATATAGCTTTTGGGCACAAAGGATGTGAATTAGCGTACACCAAGTGTTCGATTAAATTACTAGCACAGTTAAAATGCAACTTAGGCATTTTAATAGCATAGTTAAATGCAATAGAAGCATTCCACAGCTTATATAGTTTTGCTACAGCTTTTACAGGACTAGATGTCCAATGGGTGGGCTCCCACAGTCGCCTCTAGGTTTAGATAACCTAGTTCTGGGTTTAGACAACCTAGTAAAAGCAAGACAAGAATTTATTAGCTTATGTTCAGTATTTTACTTTCTCAGTGGCACTGTACTGGATTAGATATCCATTGGGTTGGGCTCCCACAGTCATCCCTAGGTTCAGATAACCTAGTAACCCTACTAAATTCGGGACTTGCAAACCTGGGTCTAGTTAGGGATACGCGCATAGCACGTACAGTTGCCGGGCCCAAACAGCAGCATGATTAGTATTTTCATCTATTATGTATGTAGTTTTAAACTCTCACAAAATTGTTAGGTGAAATCAGTATAGCTTTAGCATTTGCTAGAATTAGCTCAGTTCATGCTTCAGTTCAACTCACTCTTATGATTATGTATGATAGCTCTACGTTAAGCTTTTGTTACACATGCTTTAGATGATAGTATGCCATGACTAGCTTTTGGTTTCCATGTATTGTATGATAGCATGTCATGTTTTAGTTTAATCAGTACATATTCAAATAGCATGTTTGAAAAGCATATTGCATCGAATGCATGTTTTAGTCAGGTAGATGGTTTCTTACTAAGAGAAAGCTTACAGATACTTTTTCCTTATACTGCAGATAAAGGTAAAGGAAAGATGGACTAGCGGAGGCTGGAGGGCAATGTGATGAAGATGTGTGTGGATGGAACTTGGAATAAAGATCTTAGGGAATTTCAGCAAGCTTGTTTTAAGCACAAAAACCTTTTAGCATTTTATTATTTTGCACCTTAGTATGTTAACTACTATGAGTTAGTTGATCATGCACCCTATCATGACTTAGAATACTATTTGTGTGATGTTAGAATGTTTTGCATGTAGTTTAGAATTGATATAAGAAATTTTGGCACGAACAAGTGTTGAAATCAGAGCTTAGCTGCAAAATCAGAAACCCCAATCGATCAGTGGATCGATTGGAGGTCCTCAATTGATTAATGGATCGATTGGCAGCTTGTTCCGTGAACAGACTGCGTCTGGATCGATCAGCCGATCGATCCAGCCTAGTTTCATCGCGAACAGAGAGCTCCGGAATCGATCACTGGATCGATTGGTTATCCTGGATCGATCAGCCGATCGATCCAGAATATTGCCCGAGCACAGTAGCGTGCTGAATCGATCACTGGATCGATCCAACCCAAGTTCCGCATACAGTAGCATGCTGGATCGATCACCGGATCGATTCGACCATTCCAATTGATTTGTGGATCGATTGGGAGGTCTGATAACAGTTGGAAACTATTTAATTCAGTTCCTTGACCATAGGGGATGTAGTATATGCTAGGTATACTGTAGATTACACCCCTTAGCACATATAGAAGAAAGAAATGATAATAGTTTAACAAAGTTTTAATTAGTACAGCTTCCGCACCTAGATTTAGTAATGATCATGCAAAAGTTTAGCACAGCATAATGTGACGGTCCGGCCTCACAACTTATCCAGTAGAAGGCGGGTCGTTACAGCAGAGATGTAGAATTAATGAAAATGCATCATGGGATTGGAGTTCTAAGGAAGAACAATGGTCTTTATGATTTCCTTCCTTACTTTGATATAGAACAAGACGTCCAAGATGAATCTACTACACCAACAACTCCACATGCACCTGAGTTATTGATTACATCGGGATCACCTTCTAGAGAAAATACTCTAAAATATCGAAGTCTTGATGACATCTACAATGAGACTCATGCTATCCATGAAATGAGTTTGTTTTGTTTAATTGCATATGTTGAACCTTTGAGATTTGGAGAAGAAAAAGAGGATGAGAAATGGAGATTAATCATAGATGAATAAATTTGGTCATTGTGAAGAATGATACATGAGAGTTAGTATCTATTTCAAAAGACCATAAGTCTATTAGAGTCAAATGGATGTACGAGACAAAGAGGAATGTCAATGGAAAAGTAGAGAGTGTATGATCATAGAAGTTGACAGAGGGGGGGGTGAATCTCGTTTGTTTAAATTTTTTTTTCGTCTCATTTCATAAAACTAAATCAAAGTAATAACAGTGGAAATAAAGTAAAGGACATAGTTCAGTTTTACTTAGTTCATAGTCTAGCGACTACTACTCCAAGGTTCATGATCCTTAATCACTTCTAATGGGCAAGCTAATATAATTCTTTTCTCTAAAAACAATCAGAGAAGAAGCAAATTTATACAAGTACAAGATGTATAAAAAATGTAAGTACAATAATATACCAACAACAAATCATAGGTTGTTGGAGCATCATAGTAGTTGAAGCTTGCATGAGTAGTAGTAGCAAAGACGAACAGAGAATTGATTTTCGAATAGAGAAGTGATGATCGGCTTGGACCTTGAGGCCTTCTCTTATAGGCACCATTTGGTTAACTAAAAACCTCATTTCGTCGACTAAACCTTTCCAATGATGAAACCTTCTATTCATCGACTGATCTCCGCTCCCTTCCTTGCTTGCCCTGATTTGATCTGCTCGATCCCATGATTTTTATTGTTCGGTCGACTAATCAAGCTTATCCATTGACGAAGCCTTTGGATTTCCTTCCCAACTCAATCCGATCTAATCGTCTGACATTAACATTTATGGTTCGATTGACTAATCCCTTTGATCCATCGATAAAGCAGTGTTTCTATTTGCGATGATCTGATCTTGTTGCACTTTAACTGGATTGGTCGACCAATCCACATGGTTCGGTCAACCGAACCCATCATTCAACCCAATTTCTTATTTTCTATAAAATAGAGTTAGCATAATAAATATACAAATGCTAATTATCCTGCAAAACAGATAGATAATATGTATGAATGAGTAGTATAGATAGTTATAATTATCTTGATCTCGACTTAGAAATCTCTATTGGTTTCTTCAGTTGGATCATCGCCTAAGACTTGTCTCGACTGGAGTATGACCGCACCACTCCACTCTAGGAGCTTACCTCAACTTACCCACCAAACATTTGGTCCTCCAGACCTGTTTGGACTTTTTCTGATCCTGCTTAGTGTCCGATCAACCTAATCGACTAAGACTTTCCTACAACACTGAGTTAGTATAATATATATAAAATTGTAAAGTAAAGCAGTGTTAGTAGCATTCAAGATTTGTTGGCCCGGTCGATCGTGCGTATTCAACTGAAAACCTTTCGGTCACACTTCCTTGGAAGTCACTCTTCCAAGACTTGTCACTACCTAAGGTTCACTCCCCTAGGGGTTTCCTTTACTTGGAGTTTACTTCTCCAAGACTTCTCACCTGCCTAACCTCCAATTACAACTTTCTTTTGCCTACCCTCCAGTTAGGACTAGTTATTTGGTACACTTCTCACCTACATAACATCCAGTTAGGATATAGAATTACAAGAATAAGTTCATGTATCTAATTCATAGAATAAGTTCATGTATCTAATAAATAAAATTTATTGAGATTTATTTTAGCTGATAATTTTATTCTTTTACTAATTAAATTATATTTGTTTGATCATTTTAATTTTTTATTGGTTTAAGTTAGATTTTATTGATAATTTTTAATTTTTTATGGGTCAAAATTAAATTTGGTTAATAATTTTTAATATCTTACATCTTTAGTCAATAATTTTTAATTTTTGACTAATGTATTATATTTTAACATTAATTTTAAATTTTAAAATTTTTAAATGATCAAAATTAGGGTTGCTTAATAATTTTTAATGTTTTAGTTAAAATTAGATTTGATCTATCATTTTAATTTTTTTATTATTAAAATTAGATTTGACTGGTAATTTATAATTTTTCTAACCAAAATTTAGTCATTAATTATTATTATTATTGATTAAAATTTAATTTATTGGTTAAAGATAGATTTGTCTAGTAAATTAAAAATATTTATTAGTTATATTTATTAGTAATTGATATTTTTTAAAAATATTTTTTAAAAGTTCAAAAACACAATTAATATTATTTCTTGATGGTGTAATCATCCTCGAGTCAAGGTTAACCAGTTTGACTAAGCTCAGGTTGGTATAAGCTTGAGTTTCAATGTTTGATAATGTGTGAAATAAAAGTTAAGTAGGTCAAGGTAGGATCAGATACTTGACTGAGAAAGTCATAACTGAAGGTTAGGCAATGGAAAATATTAACTAGAAGTTAGGCGACGGAAATCCTAACTGGAGGTTAGATAACAAAAAGTCATAATTGGAGGTTAGGCAATAAAAGTCCTAGTTGAAAACTATGTAGTGGAAGACCTAGTTAAGAATTAGGTAATGGAACCCCTACTAGAGCTAGGAAGTGGAAGGCATAGTTGGGAACTAAGTAATGGAAGTCCAATGGAAAGTTTAGTAAGAAAAAAGTCTAAGTGGGTCAAAAGTTGACTAGACACTTGGTTATTGAAAGTCCAACAGGAAGGTTGGTAAGGGAAAAGTCCAAGTGGGTCAAGAAGGATCAGACACTTAGTAAGGATGTAAAATACCGAAAAATAGGTGAATATTAATAAGGGAATTTTTCAAAATTTTTGGAAATTTTTCGGAGCTCGTATGGACGAGTTAACGAGGACAAAAACGGAGCCCGGAAAATCCTGTTTAGGCTACCCCATTTAAGTGAGGAAAAGTTGATTTTTCCTTTTCCTTTTTAAATTCTTTTTCTTTATCTCCCTCGCCGAAAACCCCTCTCCCTCGCGAGCCGCCCCTTGCCCTAAACCTCACCCGCGCCTTCTCCCGAGCCCTAACCGGCGCCGAGCGGTTCCCTCTCTTCTTCTTCTCGTTTCTTCTCACTTCCTCTTGTTGTGCCCTAGGCGTGCGCCGCCGACGCCTCATTCTCACCGCCGCACCTCCGACAGTCGTTCGTCCCTGCCGCACACCGCGATCTCGACGCCACTGTGCGCCCCTCATCGCCGGCGTCTCCTCGCTGGCACTCAGGCACAGCCGAGCAGAGGTCTTCCTCTACCCGACGCCAACATCTCTCCTTTTCCTCCCGAGCCGCACACCGACGCCTCTGCCTTAGCCACCTCGCGCCGCCACCACAGCTGGTCACCGCGACTCCTCCTCTTGTGGGCTCGTGACACAGCCGACTCCCTACTGCCGGTGCCCTAGCCTCAGTCGCGACTCCCATCTCTTCAGCGATATCCGAGCACAACCGACCATCGCTGGAGATTTCTTGCTTTCGTGCCCTAGCCCTTGGTCCACTGCTACCTCTGCACAGGTTAGTTTCGGACAGGAGCAACAGTGTCGAGTCCTGTTTGTGCTCTGCCTGATCTGGCCGTGATCAACCGGAGAAGCTTAGTGTTGAGGTAAGGTGTAGGGATTTGGGTTTACATGAGTTGGTATGATTGGTATATAATTGTTGGTTCAAGTTTTTTGGATAATTGTAGTATGCCAATATGGAAGAATTTATCCTTGTTGTAGTATCACTTAAAACGGAGATTTGGAATAATTAGGGTTTGTTAATTAACCGTTGAATTGGTTTTAGGTAGATTGAGATTTATGGTTTAGGGGTTTTCCCTAAAATTGTTCTTAAAGATTTTATTTGGCTATTCGTTTAATTTGTAGCTAAATAAGATATCTCTCTATGGTATCACAGGACCTTGACGCGAGACGAGTATCTCGACGTCGTGTTCGGACCAGATTGGACCTTTCCTATTGGAGGCGGATACTTTTGACTTTTTGTCTTTGATATGCTTAGTAATGAAATTAACTGTTAGAGTGTATACTAAAAGCCTAGCTTTTGGTATAAACATTTATCTAGAAATAAGAATCACATTGGTCAAATGTCTACATTTGTGATAAATGTAGTTGTTCAATTAATTTATATTGTAGATAACATGGTGTATGGTGTCACACACAGAGGATCATGTTATCAGTACCTTATAAATTATAAACAGTAGCTCACGACCAAAATGGAAAGGAACAAACCATTAGAAGGTCGTAGTGTAATTAGGTATCAGTTTATCTTGACTGTATAATTACACTAGTACACTTAGAGTGTATTGAGTAGGACTATTTGAGGTCGTTTCTTTTATACTGATTTTATAAAGAAACAAAGACCTCGGTTATTATGGAAGTGTGTAGCTCTTAATCCTAATATAATAACAAGCACATATATTTGATATTTATTTCTTTAATTTATCAATGGGTGAGATTTAGTTCGATGAATCAATAAGCCCGATAAGTTGGGAAATGGTATCACTTATAGTGTGTGTTGTTGATTATAGAAGGAAACTGTGTCCTAGAGATACTAGGTTGATAATGTCCTCAAGAGGAGCTCATAAGGATTGTCATGTTAAACCCTGCAGGTGGACCTAGTCCGACATGATGATAAGGTTGAGTGGTACTACTCTTGGACTAAGATATTAATTAAGTGAGTTGTCAGTAACTTACTTAATTAGTGGACATTTGTTATCTTAAACACAGGGAGACTAACACACTCATAATAAGAAGGAGCCCAAAATGTAATTTGGGATTGGTGCGGTAGTTCAATAATAGTTCTCTAGTGGAATGAATTATTATTGATAAAATTAAGTTGTGTGTTCGGGGCGAACACGGGATGCTTAATTTTATCGGGAGATCAAAACCAATTCCTCCTCTCGGTCCCTATCGTAGCCTCTAGTATATAGAGATTTATACCCACCGCATACCCACCTTCTTACCCATCCAATGGGGCCGGCCAAGCTAGCTTGGAACCCAAGCTAGGGTCGGCCAAGACCAAGTGGATGAGCCATGAAGGTGGCCGGCCAAAGCTTGGGTCCCAAGCTTAGGTGGCCGGCCACTAGAATATTAAAAAGGATTTTTATTAAAATTATTTCTTATGTGGATATCATGGTTTTTAAAAGAGAGTTTAAAAATTAAAAATTTCCTTTTATAGCTTTCTACAAAAGATTAAGAGAAGAGATTAATCTCTTTCCTTATTTGTAGTCTAAAAGGATGGTTTTAATTTTTGGTAAAACTTTCCTTATTTGTAAATCATCTACATGATTAAAAGAGAGTTTAAAATTTGAAATCTTTCCTTATTTGTTGATTAAAGGAGGATTTTAAATTTTAAGAAAACTTTCCTTTTTAAACATGTTCATGATTTAAAAGAGAGTTTAAAAATTAAATATTCTCTTTTATAAGTTTCTACAAAAGATTAAGAAAAGATTTGATATCTTTCCTTATTTGTAGATTGAAAGAGATTTTAATTTTTAGAGATAACTTTCTTTTTATCCACATGTTTAAAAGAAAGATTTTAATTTATTAAATTTCCTTTTTATAAACCAATCATGAAGGGATAAAATTATTGGAGAAATTTTTATAAATTTCCGGAAATAAATTAGGAAGTTTTAATTCTTGTTTAATTAAAACTCTCCTTGATTTGAGGAAATAAGTGGCCGGCCATGTTTTAGTGAGAAGGAAAATTATTTTAATTAAAATAAAATTTTCCTTTTCATGGCAAAAGAATTAAGGAAGTTTTTATTAAAATTTCCTTATTTGCCAAGACCAAGGATTATAAAAGAGGAGGTAGAGGAGCCTTCAAGGGTGAACAACCTCTATTATTTTCTCCCTCTTTTCTTCCTTGGTGTGGCCGGCCTCCTTCCTTTCTCTTCTCTCCATCTTGTGGCCGGACCTCTCTTCTTCCTTGAAGATCAAGTGGTGGGCGGATTTTAGCTTGGAGAAGAAGGAGAGAAAGCTTACATCCCTTGGAGCTTGATTGATGGAAAAAGATCTTCATCTCTTGGAAGCATAGTGCTTGGCCGAAACTTGAAGAAAGGAGAAGAAGGTGCTTTGGTGGTTTCTCATCTCGGAAGATCGTTGCCCACACAACGTTCGAGGTTAGAAGAGGAATACGGTAGAAGATCAAGAGGTTTTTCTATAAGGTATAACTAGTAATTTTTCTTTCCGCATCATACTAGTTATTTATGGAAATAATACCAAATACAAGAGGCTTACGATTCTAGTATTTCGAATATGTTTTTCGAAGTTGTGTTCTTTTATTTTTCTTTTCCTTGTGATTTGATTGTTCCTTTTGGTTGACCTAAAGTTATTTTAGGAAATTAAATATTAGCTTTCCATAAAAGGTTTTGTCTAGTCGGTGGTGGTTGTTCCCATATCCAAGAAGGTCATGTGCCTCGCCACGTCAGTACTGGGAACCAATTATGGAAATTAATATTTAATGGAATTAATAACTTAGGTGATTTGGATCAAACGTGTTAAGTTCCGCAGGAGATCCAAGTCTAAACCTTAAAAAACAAATAGATTAAGTTTTGGATCAAACGTGTTAAGTTCCGCAGGCGATCCAAAATTTAATTTAAAAGAACACATGGTAGCTAAGAAAAGGTTCAGACCTTTGTACAAAATTTTTGTACAGTGGAACCTCTAGGTTTTCCGAGTAGCAACCAACATTAACATGTTGCATTAATTGTGTTTCTTATCTGTTTCGGTTAGACACTACCCAAATCTTGGTACATGCTTGATTTATTGATTGGTTTGCATCTCATGTATATTTTACCTGTTTATACATGCTTATGGGGGTAGTGATATACCATACTTCACCATGTTTAGGACCTAGGTTTTATACCTTGTGTACCTTTGATTTGATTTGATTTGATTCGTTGACCTATGACGCACTTATATATATATGGATTAGGTCAGGATATGTTGTGGTTAGTGTCATGCACCATTTGCATGATTGCATGCTGTGTGATAGTTCGCTCCATTATTGTGAGCACATCGCCAGTTACATGGATCTGCACACACCACCACTCATGGGTTAGTGGTCGATTCAGGCAGAGTGTGTTGCAGCAGGGACTCTGTTAGGCACCGTTGGTCCGCTCATGGGTAGTGTGACACAACGTGTTATCCGGCAGGGATTCCTCCCCGTCATCGTGTACCGGGAGATGAGAGCATTGCGCTCCCCCATTTATGATTTGGGGTAGGTGGATAGGTGTACTCCGACAGCATCCCGTCCACTCGGTCACTTATCAGGAGTAGTGACGACAGAGTGCACGGTTGTCACAGCCCTACCCACTCGGCCTCACTATTGTGTGAGATGATCGACTGGCGTCAGGGGTGACCAGGACGCATCATTGGCATCATATGCATGATGCATTTATTGCTTGTGTTTGTGTTTGCTGCATTTATATGCTGCATATTGTTTGGATACCTATGTTTGACATGCATACAGGATTTCCCTATCTCTCGGACTGTTTGACCTTATACTCAGGTCCTGATTAGTATAGTATACTCCTGTTTATTTCAGTTTGCATTTACCTTTATTACATCAGGAGACTGTACGCATGATTAGTGCTAGGTGTTATTTCCTTACTTTGTATATCAGTTGTACCTGCTGAGTGTTGGACTCACCCCGCCTCCATTGTTGATATTTTCAGGTTGATGCTGTCAGGAGAGAGTTCCAGTTGCTGGTCCCTACAGACCTCGAGGATATGATTGGTTTTCTTTTGGTTTCTTTTATGTTCTAGACTGTTTTGAACTTGTTATGTTTTGGATTATTTTACTTATGGACATTGTATGGATTTTATTATGTCGATGGATTTGGATTTGGATTTATTCTACTACATGCCTGCCTGGACGGCAGAAGAGGTGAGTTCATCGGATTTGAGTTTTACGAGTGTAGTGGAGTAGGGTTGATTTTGAATCAGGGTATTATCTTTCTGTTTACTTGTTATATAAACTGCGTGGAATATGTGGTTATATTTTTATTGTTTTTATTATTCCAGCCGCCTGTGGCTGAGGTATGAGAGGATGTAGAAAAGTTTCAGATTGTCCACCGTACAAGGGAGATACTGCCGAAATTTTCTCGGACAGGGTCTCCTCTGGGGCGTGACAATTTAGTGGTATCAGAGCACAGGTATACGATCCTTTGTTTTCGTATTTTTGATGTTTGGGATAACCTGATACCAATTTATTTACTTGGTATCAGAGTGCCAAGTTTGGCGATACTTGTTGGATTTTTTGTATTATGGATTTTTGAGATTTATCTGATACCAATTTATTGGTATCAGAGCGGGTTATGATACCTGCTTTTGGGTGTTTTGGAGATTTATCGGATACCTGTTGTTGGTATTCTGGGTATTTGGTTAGCCAGGTTTGCAAGGCAAACTAGGTATTTTCGGATTTTCGATATGGTTATGTTTCGGATTTCCGTTTCGGATTTGTTTGGATTTCCAGCAATAATTCTCGTTCGGAATTTTGAGGTCGAAAGTTGGGGACTGGACAGCGACGGAACATCTCCAGACAGCAATTAGATATGATGTTTATTTTATGATTTTTATACTTGTAGTAATATCTGTAATTTAATTTAATAGATATGAGACGATCTACTCGTATTGCTGCGAGACGTGGTGCTGGACGACCACGTGCGAGGACCACGGGATCTCTGGATATACCAGAGATGCCCACTGTTAGTGAGCCTGTCAGTCAGGGACTGACTCAGCATGCTGCGGGCACGTTGGGCTTTCAGACCCCGACGGCTCCTATAGAGGTACCCACCTCGGTTGTGCCGAGCGTACCTATTCCTACAGTAGTTCCGGTACCATCAGGGGTACCATTGACGTACCCGACATCTGCTCCAGCGCAGCCTATAGTGTATTCAGTACCACCGCCACTTGGATCTACAGTGAATCCGGCACCAGCAGCCCCTGTGCCCCCAGTACATACGGTGTACCCAGCAGCACCTGCATTAGGGATACCGGCTACTCTGCATCCGGTACCATTACCTACCGTACCTTCAGCTGCGGCCACTTTTATTCCCCCGGCAGTACCACCGACGGCTTATGCCCCAGTTTATACAGCAGTACCGGGAGTTCCTCCTCTGGTTTATTCCGGCAGCCGTCCCGACACAGCTCACTGATATTGTCGCTGCACGGGCTAGGATTCCAGCATTGGCTGAGTCGATGAAGACTCGTTTCACTCTTTTCCGCAGAGATCTCGATCCGAGTATGGCTCTGTCATGGATAGAGACTATGGAGCAGACTTTCTTCTATATGGCTTGCTCCGAGTGGGAGAAAGTAGAGCTGGCTGCCTATCATTTACGGGATGAAGCTAATGCCTGGTGGATTACTCAGCGTTCTATTATTGGTGAGCGTAACGTCACGTGGACCAGGTTCAGAGAGGCTTTTGAGAGCCGCTTCTTTCCATTGTCTTATCAGATGGCTCGCCGACAGGATTTTATGAGTCTGAGGCAGAATTACCGCTCAGTGACCGAGTATAATACTGAATTCCTACGGTTGGCTCAGTTTTGTCGAGAGTTAGTTGCAGAGGACAGAACTCGCATGATGCAGTTTATTCAGGGACTGGATGGTTATCTGCATGTACGACTTACCGGTTTAGGGATCACATCTTACTCTGATGCACTGGCTCGAGCTTTGATGATAGAGTTAGCTCAGCAGACAGCATATCCGGACAGGAAAAGGAAGTATACGGGTCAAACATCAAGGCAGATCCAGCAGTCACAGGCGACAGGACAACATCAGAGTAGTGGCAGACGGTCAGGTCAGAGTACTTCTGGGGTGTCTCGTAGGCCTCAGAAGTCAGGGCGGTCTTCTTCAGGACATTCCCGGTTTTCTCAGCAGAACCGGCAACCACCTTCCGGTGATACTCATTGTTTCCGATGTGGATCCAAAGATCACCTTACCCCAGCTTGCTCTCTGGGACAACCAGTTTGCTTTTATTGCAAACTGCTTGGGCACCAGAGCCGAGATTGTCAGCTGAAGGCTTAGCACACGGCTTCCGGAGGGTCAGGTCAGAGGGGACAGTCTAGTCAGTCAGAGGCATATCGAGGAGGGCAGAAAGCCCATTCCTCACAGCGTCAGCAGGGAGCAGCTCCCTCAGCAGCAGCATTTGTCATGCTTGGACAGGAGTACTCCAGTGCTTCCATTGCTCCCCAGAGTTCTATTCCAGGATCTTATTATTCGACTCATGGGCAGTATCAGACTCAGTCCCAGCCAACTGCACAGTATCAGTCACCATCCTCTCAGTCTTATCTGGCACATAGTCCAGCAGCACCTCAGTGGCAGCGTTACCTCCTCCTCCTCCGCCAGAGACTGGACGAGTTCATGCGATTACCAGGGAGGATGCACAGCGGGCCGACGGATCCATTTTCCGCGGTACGATTTCCATTTATGCATTTTCCGCTGATATTTTGATTGATACTGGTAGTTCGCACTCTTTTATATCCCGTACCTTTATGCGGGAGATTGGTAGATTACCTACTGTTAGATTGCAGCGATTGACTGTCTCCCTACCGTCCGATGATACATTAGACATCACCCAGGAGATCAGAGGTTGCCCGTTAGACTTTGGCAACATGATACTTACGGTAGATCTTCTAGTATTGGAGATGATCGAGTTTGATATCATTCTTGGCATGGATTGGCTGTCAGTATATCATGCTACCGTTGATTTCCAGACGAGGGTGGTCACCTTCCATCCTCCGAACCAACCCTCGTGGAGTTTCACTAGCATAAGAGATGACGGCATCTCGATTATTTCGGCGATTCAGGCGCAGAAGCTGCTGTCTCACGGCTGTCATGGTTTTCTATTATCTTTGATTAGTACTGAGGACAGCAGTAGTTCGCAGCTCTCCGACGTTTCTGTAGTCCGAGAGTATCCAGATGTATTCCCTGAGGAGCTACCTGGTTTGCCTCCCAGAAGGCCAGTAGAGTTCGCTATTGAGCTGATTCCTGGAACCGCGCCGACATCAAAAGCTCCGTATCGTATGGCACCGAAAGAGTTGAACAAGCTGAAGGTTCAACTCCAGGAGCTTTTGGATAGGGGATTTATACGCCCTAGTGTTTCACCATGGGGTTCTCCAGTATTATTTGTCAAGAAGAAAGACGGTACCATGAGGTTATGTATTGACTACAGACAGCTGAATGCAGTGACCGTCAGAAATAAATATCCTTTACCACGGATCGAGGATTTGTTTGATCAGCTCAGAGGTACTTCAGTGTATTATAAGATTGATTTGCGATCCGGATATCATCAGCTGAGAGAAGACAGCGTTCCGTACCAGATACGGTCATTATGAGTTTTTGGTAATGTCATTTGGGCTTACCAATGCTCCAGCGGTGTTTATGGACTTGATGAACCGCATCTTTCTGGAGTATCTGGATCAGTTTGTTATCGTTTTCATTGATGACATATTGGTCTACTCGCATTCCGATGAGGAGCATGCACAGCATCTTCGTATAGTCTTGGAGATTCTTAGACGACATCAGCTATATGCGAAGTTCAGCAAGTGTGCATTCTGGTTATTCTCAGTTGGTTTTCTTGGACACGTGGTTTCTAGTAGAGGTATTTCAGTTGATCCTCAGAAGATCGAGGCTGTCACCGGTTGGGAGTAGCCGAAGTCAGTTCAGGAGATCCGCAATTTCCGGGATTGGCCGGATATTACCGACGTTTTGTCGAGGGTTTCTCGCGTATTGCTATGCCATTGACACGTCTTACCAGGAAAGGCGTGAAGTTCATGTGGACAGAGGATTGCGAGACCAGCTTTCAGGAGCTGAAGCGGAGATTAGTGTCGGCTCCAGTTTTGGTTTTACCTTCTGGAGAGGATGGATTTGTACTCTACACCGATGCGTCTCTACAGGGTTTGGGCGTTGTTCTGATGCAGCACGGCAGAGTAGTCTCTTATGCTTCTCGTCAGTTGAAGGAGCATGAGAGGAACTACCCAGTTCATGACTTGGAGTTAGCTGCCATCATCTTTGCTCTGAAGCTTTGGCGTCATCATTTATACGGTATTACATTTGAGATTCTCACTGATCATAAGAGTCTCAAATATATTTTTACTCAGAAGGAGATTAATCTCTGACAGAGGAGATGGATGGAGTTTCTAAAGGATTACGATTGTACCATTAGCTACCACTCGGGAAAAGCTAATGTGGTTGCCGATGCACTCAGCAGGAAGTCCAGAGGGACTTTGGCTTGCCACTGGACTTCAGTTACGGATTTGATTCAGGGTTTTTCTGAGTTAGACCTTGAGGAGCAGGGATCTACAGAGCAGGGTATTCTTGTTACTATGGTTGCTCAGTCGTCGATCAGGACGAAGATCCGAGAGTCACAGGCTGGTGATCAGCATTTGCAGTTCATTAGCAGTCAGATAGCTTCCGGGCAGCAGACCGAGTTTACACGAGACGAGGAGGGTGTTATATACTTCCGAGGCAGATTATGCGTACCTCAGTCTCATCCGGTCTTACAGGAGCTACTTCAGGAGGCTCACTATTCTCGATTTGCGATCCATCCAGGCCGTACCCGTATGTATCGAGACTTGAGGCGTTCCTACTGGTGGAACGGCATGAAGAAAGACATCGCGGATTTTGTAGCTAGATGTCTTGTCTGTCAGCAGGTGAAGGTTGAACACCAGAGACCTGCAGGATTACTTTAGCGGATTCCTATTCCTGAGTGGAAGTGGGATCACATTACCATGGACTTTGTGGTAGGGTTGCCGAGGACACGACGAGGTCACGACGCGATTTGGGTAATCGTTGATCGATTAACCAAATCCGCGCACTTTTTAGCGATTCGGAGGACTGGTCCCCTGGATCGATTGGCAGATCTGTATTGTCGGGAGATTATCAGACTACATGGTGTTCCGTTGAGTATCATTTCGGATAGAGATCCACGATTCACGTCTTGTTTCTGGCAGAGTCTGCAGCAGGCCTTGGGCACACAACTCCGTTTCAGTACAGCTTTCCATCCACAGACAGATGGACAGTCAGAGCGGACCATTCAGACTTTAGAGGACCTGCTGAGGTCATGTGTTATGGATTTCGGAGGCAGTTGGGAGGACCATCTGCCGTTGGTAGAGTTTGCCTACAACAACAGCTTCCATTCGGCTATCCAGATGGCACCGTTTGAGGCGTTGTATGGTAGACCTTGTCGGACACCCGTCCTCTGGGATGAGGTTGGAGAGGCCCAGTTGTTGGGACCTCATAGAGTTCAGCAGGATGCAGAGTTGGTCCGTACTATCAGACGGAGGATGTCAGAGGCGCAGGACCGCCAGAAGAGTTATGCTGATCGGAGACGCAGACCACTAGAGTTCTCTGTTGGCGACCATGTATTTCTGCGAGTTTCACCCACGAAAGGGGTGAAGAGATTTGGCCTCAGAGGTAAGCTAGCTCCGCGGTACATTGGCCCTTTCGAGATCTTGGAGAGGATCGGAGCGGTAGCTTACCGACTGGCACTACCACCGTCCCTGTCAGGCGTTCACGATGTATTTCACGTATCGATGCTGAGGAGATACGTGCCCGATCCTACGCATGTGCTTGCAGATGTTCCAGTTCCAGTTCAGCCTAACATTACTTATGAGGAGGTTCCGGTACGGATTCTCGACCGGAAAGAGCGTCAGTTGCAGAACAAGACTATCCGGTTGGTTAAAGTCGGATGGCAGCATCATTCGGACGAGGAGGCTACTTGGGAGCTTGAGGATATGATCCGAGCTCGATATCCCCATCTTTTTACGTGAGGTATGTGATTCAGTTTACCGTTCAGCATTTATACTTTCTATATTTGTTGTTAGTACTTGCTGATGGTAGATAACGAAATTTGGGGACCAAATTTTTATTAGTGGGGGAGAATGTAAAATACCGGAAAATAGGCGAATATTAATAAGGGAATTTTTCGAAATTTTTGGAAATTTTCCGGGAATTTTTCAGAGCTCGTATGGACGAGTTAACGGGGATAAAAACGGAGCCCGGAAAAGCTTGTTTAGGCTATCCCATTTAAGTGAGGAAAAGTTGATTTTTTCCTTTTCCTTTTTAAATTCTTTTTCTTTATCTCCCTCGCTGAAAACCCCTCTCCCTCGCGAGCCGACCCTTGCCCTAAACCTCACCCGCGCCTTCTCCCGAGCCCTAACCGGCGCCGAGCGGTTCCCTCTCTTCTTCTTCTCGTTTCTTCTCACTTCCTCTTGATGTGCCCTAGGCGTGCGCCGCCGACGCCTCATTCTCACCGCCGCGCCTCCGACAGTCGTTCGTCCCCGCCGCACACCGAGATCTCGACGCCACTGTGCGCCCCTCATCGCCGGCGTCTCCTCGCTGGCACTCAGGCACAGCCGAGCAGAGGTCTTCCTCTACCCGACGCCGACATCTCTCCTTTTCCTCCCGAGCCGCACACCGACGCCTCTGCCTTAGCCACCTCGCGCCGCCACCACAGCTAGTCACCGCGACTCCTCCTCTTGTGGGCTCGTGACACAGCCGACTCCCTGCTGCCGGTGCCCTAGCCTCAGTCGTGACTCCCATCTCTTCAGCGATATCCGAGCACAGCCGACCATCGCTGGAGATTTCTTGCTTTCGTGCCCTAGCCCTTGGTCCACTGCTACCTCTGCACAGGTTAGTTTCAGACAGGAGCAATAGTGTCGAGTCCTGTTTGTGCTCTGCCTGATTTGGCCGTGATCAACCGGAGAAGCTTAGTGTTTAGGTAAGGTGTAGGGATTTGGGTTTACATGAGTTGGTATGATTGGTATATAATTGTTGGTTCAAGTTTGTTGGATAATTGTAGTATGTCAATATGGAAGTGTTAGGACCAAAAGTAGCTAGAGGGGGGGGGGGGGTGAATAGTTCGTCGCGTTCTCTCGGTGCTCGGCGTTGCTTGGCGTTGCTTGTTTCTTCAAGAATATGCAGCGGAAAATACAGAAACAAATGCAACAACGCTAACACGGTTGGTTTACTTGGTATCCACCTCACAAGAGGTGACTAGTCCAAGGATCCACACCACGCACGCACCCTCCACTATGAAAACACTCCTTTTCGGTAACTACCGAGGGCGGAGAAGCCCTACAAGACTCTCAGTACAAGAAGAAAGGAAAGGGAAACAAAATACAAGCGCAAAGCTTACAATGAGTACAGAAAACCCTAACCCTAGCTTCTCTTCTTGCCTTTGATCCGCCTCTTGACTTGGAAAGCTTCCAAGATCCTTCAAGAACTGGCGACCTGATCTTTGAGAGCGCTGTGGAGGAGCTGGCGAGTAATCTGGAGTGAATCGGAGAAAACTCTTTACGCAGCCATCGAACGCCTGCAGCTATAAACGACGCCAACGGTCGGATCCCGATCGATTCGAATGTTCCCAATCGATCGGGGAGGCTTTGGATCGATCCATGGATCGATCCAGAGCGCCTCTGTGCTCTGGAAAAATGCCTGGATCGATCCACGGATCGATCCAGCGCTTATCGCGCGAAGCAGCAGCGTCCCAATCGATCCACTGATCGATCCAAAGGCTTTCTGTTCGCTGGGAAAGGTCTGGATCGATCCACTGATCGATCCAGAGCCTGGATCGATCCACTGATCGATCCAGCACTTGGTTTTTGCCCAAAACCAAGTCCCAAACCTCCCAAACCAACATCCGGTCAACCTTAACCTGTTGGTATGTCATGCCTAGCATCTAGTCACTCCCTTGACCTGCTAGGACTCCCTTACCAAGTGTCCGGTCAATCCCTTTGACCCACTTGGACTTTTCTCTGTGCCAAGTATCCGGTCAATCCCTTTGACCTACTTGGACTTTTCTTTCATGCCAAGTATCCAGTCAATCCTTTGACCTACTTGGACTTCCCAACACCAGATGTCCGATCATCCTTGATCCATCTGGATTTTCCCTTGCCTGGCTTCACTCACCAGGACTTTCACCTAGCTTCACTCACTAGGGTTTTCCATCTGCCTAGCTTCACTCACTAGGACTTTCACCTGGCTTCACTCACCAGGGTTTTCCATCTGCCTAGCTTCACTCACTAGGACTTTCTTCTGCCTGGCTTCACTCACCACTGCTCGGCTTCACTCCAGGACTTTTCTTCTGCCTGGCTTCACTCACCAGGACTTTCATTTTGCCTAACATCCCAGTTAGGACTTCCCAGTCAAGTATCCGGTCAACCTTGACCTACTTGACTCTTCTTCAATCAATATCTTATTGTCAAACATCTAAACCCAAACCAAGACTCAGCTTGGTTACCCAGGTCAACCTTGACCTGAGGGATATTGCACCAACAATCTCCCCCTTTTTGATGTTTGACAATACCACAATAACACTTACAATCCCATATGTAAGTTAGGCTAATCTCATAGCCTCCTTCTTCATGCCACTAGGTAATGAAAGCATAAATTAAGCTCTTCATTCTCCCCCTAAGAGGGCAAACTCCCTCTAGGTAATGAAAGCCTAACTTACTCCCTTCATGAGTCCTTTCATTCTCCCCCTATGACCTTCCCATAGGTAATGAAGGACTAAGCTTAACCATACATTCTCCCCCTATTGGCACACATCAACCCATCGTTGGACACACATCAACCTATGCTCCAATTCTGGGCACACTTCAACAAATCCATTTGTTGAAGACTCTCCCCCTGAAGAGTTGCTCATCGTTGTTCACAACATCACTCGTTGTGATCAACACGATAATGAAGGTCCCATACCCTTCATTTATCCTTAACTTCTCCCTCAATGTAGACAACTACCCAACCTTGAGCATTATCTACTACTTGAGTGTCCACTTGAAATAATGAGGATATCCACTCCCCATTTCTCCCCATTTCAAGTTTAAATGCTCAACCTTGAGCAAGTTCACAACAGAAGGTTAACCACCTTCCAAGGTTCATGAAAAATAATTTTCATGTCTTTAAAGAGTCCCTCCCCCTAAAGACATGGTGGTAACTTCTGTCATTGCACCAACAATGACTTGGAATCCCTAAAACATTAGGAAACCCAAATTTGGAAGTTTTGAGGTTCAAATATTCAAAATTTGAAACAACCTCAACCTAAACTTCTACTTAGTCTTCGTTAACCAATCCATCCTTGTTTTCAACATGAAAACACCCTTTGTATGTATACAAATGTATTTAAGGGGTTTGGAATGGTTACCTAGACTCAAAGAGGTTCAAAGATGCTGAAATCAGGCCTTCCCAGCCAAAATCAGCAACTTGGATCGATTGGAGTTGGGTTCCAATCGATTGAACCTTTCTGAATCGATCCACGGATCGATCAGCCCGATCGATCGGCTGATCGATCCAGCGAGCTTCTGCTCGCGGGAATTGCCGTTTGAATCGATCCATGGATCGATTCGGGCACTCCAATCGATCCATGGATCGATCAGAGCTCTGATAGTTGCTGAAATTCCATTTCAGTCAACTTCAGAAACCCCTAGAAAATTCTACAAAAATCCAAAAATTATGAAATTTCGTGTAGACATTATTTAGGGCATACTTAATCATGGAAAAATAGCTTTCTATGAAAATACATCATATTTTCAAAGATTGACACAAACTTGAAAACTTGCAAAAACTTTAGTGTTTTTCTTCAAGTTTGTGTCTAACTATTTAATGGTGATTACTATCAAAAGATAGCCTTCACCAAGGTTTTCCAAAAACATTTTAAAAATATTTTCAAAACCAATATCCCATCATGTTCCTTGGGCATAATGCACATGACTTGTACATTAGCTTTCCCAATGATGGGAAAACACATAACTATGTGTTTTGATGAATTTAAAACTCAAAGGAATGCACTAAATCAACATCTTGAGCTTTGTTCATCATCCTAACATCTCACTTGTATATAATATTCACTAAAACACATACAAGTCACCTTAGAGGTCTTTGTGAGATGTAAAATTTGGTTTTGCCCTATTCTAGGGATCATGCATATCTATCTAGGCATTTTAGAGATATTAGACATCCACCCAGGATGTCACTTGTCAATAAGTGTCGTTAGATGCCATTTGTCCTTAATTACAAGGAATTAAACTTAATGCATGATTATGTTATGGCATACATCAAAAGAAAATAATTTTCAAAAGAAAATATCCTATTGCTACATGATGTATGAATGTCATGACATGGTATTTTTGAATTTTTCATAATAAAACATGAATGTAAAAACTAGACATGATGTCATGGCATATGATGGGCAAACAATCATGACAAGATTTATCATAAATAAAATATACCTAGATTAACTATCTAAGTATCCTTAAAGTCTTAGCTAAACTTACACCTTAAACCTAGATTGCCCTAAAGTGCTTCAAGAAAATGCCAAAGCCTAAGTTTGCATTTCTTATTTCCTTGATTTAATTTATGCCAATTGAAAATAAACATGTCCTCAAATGTTGGCATATTCCATTTTTCCTCAAGAGTAGCACTTTTAAATTTAAGGCCCGGATTGCCTTAAATTGCCTAAGAACATACCAAAAACCCAACTTGATAGTTCTTATTAATTTTCCAATATGTGCCATTTAAGATTAAAATCAATTCTTCCACCATTAGGCACATTTTACTCTTTCAAGGAGTAATCAATAATTCTATTTCATTTTCAAAGGTTAACAAAAACCTTGAAAATGCTCCTTGAGTGTCAATTTCCTCAAAGTTGGGTTAACTACCCTTCTAATCGGAGTTGACACTCTCTAACCCATCTATGGGGTAGAGAAGATGCTCCTAGGAACCCAACACCTATTGGTGCTCCTTGGATGCTCTAGGTACTCACTAGGGATAACTTCCCTAGATACCTTCCTAGTGACCTTGTTGGACTTCTTAGAAGCCTTGGTCACATTTTCTAGGTCAACTCTAGGGATAACCTCCCTTGTGACCTTGTTTGTGACTTTCTTAGACTTCTTAGAAGTCTTAGTCACATTTATTGCAAAAATACTCTTAGGGATGACTTCCCTAGTATTTTTGGCTTGACCACTAGACCTAGGGTTTGTTCCATAACTATATGGAACTCTATGGTAAGAGGGCACATCCTTCTTAGCCTTTGGTTTGTATCCCAAACCTCTATGGCCATTAGATGACCTTTGTGCTCCTAGACCTAGGTTATGCTCATTTTGCCCTTATAGGATATTTTCCATCCTTTTTAGGGTCTTTTCCATTTTATCAAGTCTTGACCTTAAGACTTGATTTTCTCTCACTAAGTCCTTAGTATTTGACCCATGGGCATTTTTGTTTCTAGGCTTGTATCTAAAATCCTTAGAGTGTTCGCCTAGATTTTTACCTACAATCCTAGCCTTAGGTGTAGTAGTTTTAGCATGAAAAGCTATATGTTTTTCTTTAACACTATCATGCTTTCTATTTTCATGGTAAATAGCATTAAAATGATATAAATTTGAACTATCATGCTTTTTACCATAATGTAAAGGAGTAGGCTCAATAAATGTTACCTTCTTCTTTACCTTAGAGGCTCCCCCTTGACTAGAGCTTCCTCCATGAGCCTTGACCATCTTCTTCCCCTTGGGGCATTGACTTCGGTAATGCCCTTTTTGTTGACACAAGAAGCACACAATGTGCTCCTTGCTCTTCTTTGTCCCGGGGGTGGTCTCCTTGGGCTTCTCCTTGCCCTTTTGTGCCACTTGGCCCTTCTTCTTGGCCAATTTAGGGCATTTGCTCTTGTAGTGCCCACTTTCCCTACACTCAAAACATATTATATGATTTTTATTTTTAATTGAAACATTTATACCTTCTTGTATAGGGATGGCACTTGCTCCTCCATTTGATATTTCTTGAATTTCGGAGGTGGCACCATCTTCTTCTTCTTCACTTGACCCGGATGTAGAAGCTTCTCCTTCTTCTTGATCCGGCGTCACCAAGGATTGCTCCCCCTCAATCCTAGAGGTGGAGGCTTCATCATCTTGAATATGAAACAAGGAGTATGCTCCCTCCTTGTTCCCTTCGTTGCATTCCCTTGAGGATGAAGCTTCTTGGATTTCCTCTTCTTGGGAGGTTGAGCATCTATCAACATCGGGGTCCTCCTCTTGGTCTTGCTCCAAAGAGTCACCCTCTTTGGATTCTTCATGATCTTGTACAGTGGAGGGGATCTCTTCATGAAGCTTGGCCAATTTGCTCCAAAGCTCCTTGGCATCTTCGAATTCTCCAACTCGAGCCAAGATGTGGCTAGGCAATAAGTTGACCAGAAGCTTGGTCACTTTGTCATTTGCCTCGCCCCTTTAAATTTGCTCTGAGCTCCATCTGCTTTTCTTTAGAAGCTTGCCCTTGGAGTTTGTTGGAGCTTTGAAGCCTTCCATTAAAGCAAACCATTGCTCTATCTCCATCATAAGAAAATTTTCGATTCTTGATTTCCAAGAATCGAAACTCGTAGAAGTGTATGGTGGAGCCACCCTTGTATCAAATCCAAGTCCATCTTGGAATTGCATCTTGAAGTTGAGTTTCTTGAATTCTTTGACTTTGATGAATTTTCTCCAACTTCTTCACCCTCTAGCTTTTCTTGTTATGCTTGACCCTTCCGGCGATGATTCCGGTGAAGAGCGGCCTTGCTCTGATACCACTTGTTAGGACCAAAAGTAGCTAGAGGGGGGGGGTGAATAGCTCGTCGCGTTCTCTCGGTGCTCGGCGTTGCTTGGCGTTGCTTGTTTCTTCAAGAATATGCAGCGGAAAATACAGAAACAAATGCAACAACGCTAACACGGTTGGTTTACTTGGTATCCACCTCACAAGAGGTGACTAGTCCAAGGATCCACACCACGCACGCACCCTCCACTATGAAAACACTCCTTTTCGGTAACTACCGAGGGCGGAGAAGCCCTACAAGACTCTCAGTACAAGAAGAAAGGAAAGGGAAACAAAATACAAACGCAAAGCTTACAATGAGTACAGAAAACCCTAACCCTAGCTTCTCTTCTTGCCTTTGATCCGCCTCTTGACTTGGAAAGCTTCCAAGATCCTTCAAGAACTGGCGACCTGATCTTTGAGAGCGCTGTGGAGGAGCTGGCGAGTAATCTGGAGTGAATCGGAGAAAACTCTTACCGCAGCCATCGAACGCCTGCAGCTATAAACGACGCCAACGGTCGGATCCCGATCGATTCGAATGTTCCCAATCGATCGGGGAGGCTTTGGATCGATCCATGGATCGATCCAGAGCGCCTCTGTGCTCTGGAAACGCGCCTGGATCGATCCACGGATCGATCCAGCGCTTATCGCGCGAAGCAGCCGCGTCCCAATCGATCCACTGATCGATCCACGGATCGATCCAGAAGCTCTCTGTTCGCTGGGACAGGTCTGGATCGATCCACTGATCGATCCAGAGCCTGGATCGATCCACTGATCGATCCAGCACTTGGTTTTTGTCCAAAACCAAGTCCTAAACCTCCCAAACCAACATCCGGTCAACCTTGACCTGTTGGTATGTCATGCCTAGCATCTAGTCACTCCCTTGACCTGCTAGGACTCCCTTACCAAGTGTCCGGTCAATCCCTTTGACCCACTTGGACTTTTCTCTGTGCCAAGTATCCGGTCAATCCCTTTGACCTACTTGGACTTTTCTTTCATGCCAAGTATCCAGTCAATCCTTTGACCTACTTGGACTTCCCAACACCAGATGTCCGATCATCCTTGATCCATCTGGATTTTCCCTTGCCTGGCTTCACTCACCAGGACTTTCATTTTGCCTAACATCCCAGTTAGGACTTCCCAGTCAAGTATCCAGTCAACCTTGACCTACTTGACTCTTCTTCAATCAATATCTTATTGTCAAACATCTAAACCCAAACCAAGACTCAGCTTGGTTACCCAGGTCAACCTTGACCTGAGGGATATTGCACCAACAGGAAGAATTTATCCTTGTTGTAGTATCACTTAAAACGGAGATTTGGAATAATTAGGGTTCGTTAATTAACCGTTGAATTGGTTTTAGGTAGATTGAGATTTATGGTTTAGGGGTTTTCCCTAAAATTGTTCTTAAAGATTTTATTTGGCTATTCGTTTAATTTGTAGCTAAATAAAATATCTCTCTGTGGTATCACAGGACCTTGACGCGAGACGAGTATCTCGACGTCGTGTTCGGACCAGATTGGACCTTTCCTATTGGAGGAGGGTACTTTTGACTTTTTGTCTTTGATATGCTTAGTAATGAAATTAACATGTTGCATTAATTGTGTTTCTTATCTGTTTCGGTTAGTCACTACCCAAATCTTGGTACATGCTTGATTTATTGATTGGTTTGCATCTCATGTATATTTTACCTGTTTATACATGCTTATGGGGGTAGTGATATACCATACTTCACCATGTTTAGGACCTAGGTTTTATACCTTGTGTACCTTTGATTTGATTTGATTTGATTCGTTGACCTATGACGCACTTATATATATATGGATTAGGTCAGGATATGTTGTGGTTAGTGTCATGCACCATTTGCATGATTGCATGCTGTGTGATAGTTCGCTCCATTATTGTGAGCACATCGCCAGTTACATGGATCTGCACACACCACCACTCATGGGTTAGTGGTCGATTCAGGCAGAGTGTGTTGCAGCAGGGACTCTGTTAGGCACCGTTGGTCCGCTCATGGGTAGTGTGACACAACGTGTTATCCGGCAGAGATTCCTCTCCGTCATCGTGTACCGAGAGATGAGAGCATTGCGCTCCCCCATTTATGATTTGGGGTAGGAGGATAGGTGTACTCCGACAGCATCCCGTCCACTCGGTCACTCGTCAGGAGTAGTGACGACAGAGTGCACGGTTGTCACAGCCCTACCCACTCGGTCTGGCGTCAGGGGTGACCAGGACACATCATTGGCATCATATGCATGATGCATTTATTGCTTGTGTTTGTGTTTGCTGCATTTATATGCTGCATATTGTTTGGATACCTATGTTTGACATGCATACAGGATTTCCCTATCTCTCGGACTGTTTGACCTTATACTCAGGTCCTGGTTAGTACAGTATACTCCTGTTTATTTCAGTTTGCATTTACCTTTATTACATCAGGAGACTGTACGCATGATTAGTGCTAGGTGTTATTTCCTTACTTTGTATATCAGTTGTACCTGCTGAGTGTTGGACTCACCCCGCCTCCATTGTTGATATTTTCAGGTTGATGCTGTCAGGAGAGAGTTCCAGTTGCTGGTCCCTACAGACCTCGAGGATATGATTGGTTTTCTTTTGGTTTCTTTTCTGTTCTAGACTGTTTTGAACTTGTTATGTTTTGGATTATTTTACTTATGGACATTGTATGGATTTTATTATGTCGATGGATTTGGATTTGGATTTATTCTACTACATGCCTGCCTGGACGGCAGAAAAGGTGAGTTCATCGGATTTGAGCTTTACGAGTGTAGTGGAGTAGGGTTGATTTCGAGTCAGGGTATTATCTTTCTGTTTACTTGTTATATAAACTACGTGGAATGTGTGGTTATATTTTTATTGTTTTTATTATTCCAGCCGCCTGTGGCTGAGGTATGAGAGGATGTAGAAAAGTTTCAGATTGTCCACCGTACAGGGGAGATGCTGCCGAAATTTTCTCGGACAGGGTCTCCTCTGAGGCGTGACAAAGGAAGCCCTAGAAGGTTAAGGTTTACTGGATGCTAGGCAACAGTAAGTCCCAACAGGTCATGAACGACTGGATGTTGGGCAATGGAACTCCTGGTAGGTTGAGGTCAATCGAATACCGGGCAAAATGTGATTTTAGTCTTGAAAATGCTGAAATTAGGGTTAGTAATCGATTGGTGGGCTTCACCAATAGATTGGCAAACCCTAAATTTGAGCTCTCAGGTTTTTCTACTCAAATCAATTGGCTTAATCAATTGTGCAGCGTAAATCACCAATCAATTAGGAGTTTCTTTGCAAGAGCATAGTAGGCCTTGGAATGGATTAGGGGAATTGTTTAAAGCCTAAGGAACCAGATTAAGGCAATTTATTGGCCTAAGTTTGTGAGGGAACACAAGGGCGTTGAATTGATTAGGGAAATTGATTCAGTATAAGCCAGTCGATTAGGCTAATCGATTAGTTATGTTTTCACGAAAGCACAAAAGGCTTTAGAATTGATTGAGCTAATTGATTAGAAACTTCTAATCGATTGGTATGACTCACCAATTAATTGGTCAGTTTAAAAAGAGCTATTCTGTAGGTTTGAATGGTTAATCTGATGTGGCAATCGATTGGAGGTAAGACCAATCAATTGGGAAGGTGTTTTCCAGCCTAAAAGGAACTCTAGAAAAGGGGACTTCATGGACATTTGAAGAAGCCAGTTCTTGGGTGTTTCGAAGACAAGTGCTATTGCATTTTCTTACCACCAATATGTAATCTAAAGCAAGAAAAGAGTAAGCAAAGTAAGATTCATGTTGTAAAATTATTTTTTGATTTTCTTTATAATCTTGTTTGCGTTTCTTATTTGTATTCTCACATTCGAGTTTGTATGAGTCTTCTCCGCCTTCGAAATTTTTTTGAAAATGAGACATTCATAGTAGATTTGTAAGTGTGAGGAGTGGACTCTTGGATTAATCATCTTAAGGAGATGGATACCAAGTAAAATTCAAGTGTTAACATTGTGGAGTCTTCACTTCAAGTTTTCCACTGCAACATCAGGTTTGAAAAAGTGAATAAAGCTATTCACCCCCCTTCTAACTCTTATGTATCTAACAAGTGGTATCAAAGCAAAGATGCTCTTCATCAGACCAATCCTCGGAAGGAATAAAGAGCTAGAAGAAGAAGAAGAAGCTATATTCTTGAAGTCCTTCAATATCAACAAGTCATCAGACTAATCATCAAAGAAATTCAAGCTTGCAAATGGATCTCCAAGATGGATTTGAATATGATATCCAGGCATCTCAACCTTTTGGATCGGGAAGCTTCAATCTTTAGAAATCAAGGGTTGAAAATTTCTTCATAATGGGCATAGAACAATAGTTTGCTCTAATGAAGGGATTTGAAGCTCCCAAAGACAAAAAGGGAGAACCTCTTAGGAAGAGCAAATGGACCAAGGAGCAAGTGAAGAAATATGAGGCAAATGATAAGGTAACCAAAATTTTAATTAATTTATTGTCTAACAATATCTTGTGCAAAATAGGTAACTACAAGGATGCAAGTTAGTTATGAAATAAGTTGGTCAAGCTCCATGAAGATTCAACCTTGACATATATTGAAAGATAATCCAAAGAGAGAAACCCATTAGATCAAGAACATGAGGAGTCAGTGGTTGAGATGTGCTCAACATCCAAGGAGGATATTAAAGAATCATCCACCTTAAGAAATGAGGGGGAGAAAAGGCCATTAACACTAGAACGAGAAAAAGTCTCTACTTCCAGAACTAATGAAGAAGAATTGTGTTCCACTTTTACAAGTCAAGGGGGCACAAATCGTGAAGGTATATCAATTCCAATAAATAAAGATACAAAATCATATTATATGCTTTAAGTATTGGGAGAAAGGACATTATAAGAGCAAGTATTCTAAATTGGTCAAGAAGAAGGTTCAAATGACACCAAGGGCAAAGGAGAAATCTAAAGAGATTGAAACCTTGATATGAAAGGGTAAAGAGCACATTGTGTGCTTCTTATGTAATCATAGAGGATATTATCAAAATTAATATCCAAGGAGAAGGTCCTCAAGTAAGAATAAAGATAGAAGCTCAAATCAAGGGGAAGCTTTAAGAGCAAATCCAAGGTGCCATTAGTCAATGATATTTCTTTATGGTCATGACAGCAAGCATATTAGAAATAAATTTTATCATTTTAGTGCTTCCGATCATGAAAATAGGAAGCATGATACTTCTAAGGATGATTATAGATCATATCATGTTAGAACAATCTTACATAAGGATAGGAAGGTAGAATGTAACACCCCACCCTCCTCGCTACTGGACTGTGAGGGCGGAGCGCTACTGGACTACTAACTTTACTTAACTATCCTTATTCACATGTTGATAGTAATTCCTAAAACTCTCAGAGAACTCAAAACTTACAATTAACTAGCAGCGGAAGACTAAATGACTCATCTAATACATTCTTAATAAATGACAATCTTAATAAATTCTTATGCTAGGTCCCAAGGCTTCTATAGTCCAAGCATCACACATCCATCCGCACCTCCTTGTCACCTTCCTTTGCTATAACTTTTCCTTTCCTTTATCTGCAGTAAGAGAAAGTGCAATCTATAAGCAAAATTTGCTTAGTAAGCGCTATCTAACTCACAAAATCACGAATATGCATGTATACGAAAAGAACTAGAAACTATATGCTCTAAAAAGAAATAAAGCATAAACATAACTGCTCATGTCAAACTAATAGCAAAGAAAAGCTAAGGAATCTACTCATGTAATTCTAATAGCTAATCATGCTACTCATCTAATAGGTAAACATGAAAACTACTCATCCACTAGATAAACATGGTAGAATAAAGAACTAAACTTACTGATTTTCAGAACTATGTGAAAACTTATTTTACTTGTTCAAACTTAATCTTTAATACTTTATGTTTATGTAAAACTCGTTTTACTTGTTCAAAAACTTATACTTATAATACTTCAAAATAATAATCAACTTCTTCTTGGGCCCAGGCATAGTACCATCTTATGCGCGTTCCCTAATAGGTTGGGGTAGCGAGCCACCAATCCTAAAAGAGCAGACCTCGGTCTACCAGGGCCAAGACCTCGGAATTGAACACCTGGATTTGTTTAACGACAACCTCGGAAGTCGGGTACTAGCCTCTTCTTAAAAGTAAAATACTTATAATCTTAATTACTTCTTCTTTAAATGCCTTGGCATTTTAATAGGCACCTTGTGTGCCTAAAACCCCTAAAGTCTTGACTTTGGGATCTACTTAAGGCCTCGGCCTTTTCTTTCTTTTCTTTATCTTTCTTATACTTTTCTTTAAAAGAATGCTTCTTACAAAACTAAAATGTTTAAACAAATTCTAACACTGAAATGCTTAAACAAAATCTGCATACAAGTTTAAACAGAAATCTGCATATTAAGCTTAACTAAAATCTGCCTATTAAGCTTATCTAAAATCTGCATACTAAGCTTATCTAAAATCTGCATACTAAGCTTATCTAAAATCTGCATACTATGCTAGTCAAAATTCTGCATACTATACTAATCAAGATTCTACATTCTATGCTACACTATTTCTGCATACTATGCAAATAGGAACGGCAAGGTTGGTGCTGATGTGTGATGTTGGAGAATAGGAACTGCTCTGATACCAACTGTAACACCCCACCCTCCTCGCTACTGGACTGTGAGGGCGGAGCGCTACTGGACTACTAACTTTACTTAACTATCCTTATTCACATGTTGATAGTAATTCCTAAAACTCTCAGAGAACTCAAAACTTACAATTAACTAGCAGCGGAAGACTAAATGACTCATCTAATACATTCTTAATAAATGACAATCTTAATAAATTCTTATGCTAGGTCCCAAGGCTTCTATAGTCCAAGCATCACACATCCATCCGCACCTCCTTGTCGCCTTCCTTTGCTATAACTTTTCCTTTCCTTTATCTGCAGTAAGAGGAAGTGCAATCTATAAGCAAAATTTGCTTAGTAAGCGCTATCTAACTCACAAAATCACGAATATGCATGTATACGAAAAGAACTAGAAACTATATGCTCTAAAAAGAAATAAAGCATAAACATAACTGCTCATGTCAAACTAATAGCAAAGAAAAGCTAAGGAATCTACTCATGTAATTCTAATAGCTAATCATGCTACTCATCTAATAGGTAAACATGAAAACTACTCATCCACTAGATAAACATGGTAGAATAAAGAACTAAACTTACTGATTTTCAGAACTATGTGAAAACTTATTTTACTTGTTCAAACTTAATCTTTAATACTTTATGTTTAAGTAAAACTCGTTTTACTTGTTCAAAAACTTATACTTATAATACTTCAAAATAATAATCAACTTCTTCTTGGGCCCAGGCGTAGTACCATCTTATGCGCGTTCCCTAATAGGTTGGGGTAGCGAGCCACCAATCCTAAAAGAGCAGACCTCGGTCTACCAAGACCTCAAAATTGGACACCTGGATTTGTTTAACGACAACCTCGGAAGTCGGGTACTAGCCTCTTCTTAAAAGTAAAATACTTATAATCTTAATTACTTCTTCTTTAAATGCCTTGGCATTTTAATAGGCACCTTGTGTGCCTAAAACCCCTAAAGTCTTGACTTTGGGATCTACTTAAGGCCTCGGCCTTTTCTTTCTTTTCTTTATCTTTCTTATACTTTTCTTTAAAAGAATGCTTCTTACAAAACTAAAATGTTTAAACAAATTCTAACACTGAAATGCTTAAACAAAATCTGCATACAAGTTTAAACAGAAATCTGCATATTAAGCTTAACTAAAATCTGCCTATTAAGCTTATCTACAATCTGCATACTAAGCTTATCTAAAATCTGCATACTATGCTAGTCAAAATTCTGCATACTATACTAATCAAGATTCTACATTCTATGCTACACTATTTCTGCATACTATGCAAATATAAATTATGCACTATAATACTTAACCAAACTGTACTATAATCTTTTTCTTTAAAAACTGCACTATAAGTTCCACCAAAAATCTGTACTACAAGTTCCACCAAATATCTGCACTATAAATTCCACCAAAAATATGCACTACAAGCTCTAAAGAAATATGCATTTTAAGCTCTAAGAAATCTGTACTATAAGCCTACATAAAAATCTGCACTATAAGCTTAATTAAAAATCTGCACTATAGGCTTAATTAAAAATCTGCACTACCAGGTTAATTAAAAATCTGTGCTATAAGCCTACATAAAAATCTACACTATAAGCTTAATTAAAATCTGCACTATAGGCTTAATTAAAAATCTGCACTATAAACTTAATTAAAATCTGCACTATAGGTTTAATTAAAATCTGCACTATAACCTTAATTAAAAATCTGCACTATAGGCTTAATTAAAATCTGCACTATAAGCCTAATTAAAAATCTGCACTATAAGCTTAATTAAAATCTGCACTATAGGCTTAATTAAAATCTGCACTATAAGCCTAAATAAAAATCTGCACTATAAGCTTAATTAAAATCTGCACTATAGGCTTAATTAAAATCTGCACTATAAGCCTAATTAAAAATCTGCACTATAGGCTTAATTAAAAATCTGCACTATAAGCGCTTAATTAAAATCTGTACTATAAGCGCTTCTTATGCTTCGAATTCAAGAAGAACAAAGGTCCGAAACTACTCCTACTGCAGGTGAGAAGAACTTACCTTGATTCTTGGACTCACAACCGAATAAAAAGGGCATCTAGGACCTTGGCCGCTCGCGGGAGATGATACCCTAACTCCCTTTCATTTTCTGCCCGTATGTAGAAGAGAAGGAGAGAATGGTTTAAGTCACGGGAAAACAGAGCATCAACTTATCCCCTTTTATAATCCAATATTCTGTTAATTATCTTAGATAAATTTGCTACTTTTTCTAAACAAACAAATCCAACATCAACTTATCCCTTTTATAATCCAATATTCTGTTAATTATCTTAAATAAATTTGCTACTTTTTCTAAACAAACAAATCCAACATCAACTTATCCCTTTTATAATCTAATATTCTGTTAATTATCTTAAATAAATTTGCTACTTTTTCTAAACAAACAAATCCAACATCAACTTATCCCTTTTATAATATTCTGTTAACTATCTTAAATAAATTCGCTACCTTTTCCAAACAAACAAATCCAAGATCAACTTATCCCTTTTATAATCCAATATTCTGTTAACTATCTTAAATAAATTCTCTACCTTTTCTAAATAGAAAAATCCGTTTGTCCACCTGGTCAGTCGTGTTTTGACCGAGTCAAAGGTCGCGGGTTCTATTCTCGGCTTGGACATTTTTTTGTCGAAACTTCCTTCGTTTAGTAAAAATACCAAACGACCTCTAAAAATTACATAAAAATACTCTAAAAATTTCTAAAAATCTCTAAAAATCTCTAGAATATTTCTAAAATATTTATAAATATTTTTAAAAACTTTTAGAACTCCTAATGAGGAAAATTGGGTCGTTACATAGAAAATAATTTAGGCAAGAATTTTAAGGAAATTAGATATATTTCTAAAAAAGAAAAATACTCAAGGCAATCATAAAAAATATAAGGTTGAGGATTTAAGGATCAAAAATTAAGTCTTGAGGTCAAGACTTAATAAATTAGAAAAAAACCTTAGAAAAATTAAAAATGAAGAAAAAAGATTCAAGGAGAAAGATCTAGGTCAATATAAGCAAGAATCATTCAAGGGTAAGAAAGGTTTGGGTTACAAACCTAGATCCTAGGAGAATATGCTATCATATCATAGAGTTTTATATAGCTATGGAACTAATCCTAGGTCTAAGAGTCAAGTAAAAGTTACAAGGTGATGTGCGTAGATTATATATACTTTTATACATTGTTTGACGCACATTTACTTATATTTCTTAAATATGATTTACGTTATCGCACTCTATTTCATCATTATATTAGTATAATTACTTTTTTATTTAGAGATCTATTTTTTTTTTCTTATTTTCGTCGATAGGATGCATTTTGGAGCAAAAACAGAGTAAAAACGAACGTTGGAGTAGTTTTGGAGGAAAAACAACAAGCATGGTCATGCCCCTTGGCACGGTCATGTTCTTCCAGCTAACATGGCACTATCTCATGAGACATGGTAGTGTCTCCCAGGAGCTAGTCAGAGTCATGTCCAGTAGAACACACAACACTACTGTGCCGAAAGGCATGGTCGTGTCTCTCTCCAACAAGACCAATGTCGAAGTTGTGTCTAAGGGACATGACCATGTTCCTTTTCTAGAGCTCCCCACGGCACCACCTTGCCTTTTGGCACGGTTGTGTCTCACTCCATCATGTCAGATGTCATAGTCATGTCCTAAGGACATGGCAGTGCTTCATTCCAACAAGTTCCACTGGCTGGTCTTGCCTAAGAGGCACTGTCTTGCCTCCTCTTCCAAAAATTCCCATGGCCTGACTGTGCCTCATTCCCAGTGGCATACATGCCACGGTTGTGCCCCTCAGGCATAGACATGTAGCATGGATGCATGGGCGTGTGCCCAGTTTCCAACAAATTTGATGCCACGGTCGTGTCTTTTGACATGGTTGTGTTGCATAAAAGCAAGGTCATGCCCCCCAGCTATAAAAGGGGATTTTCTCCCCTTTTGACAAGATCTTTGGTTTGGGGTTCCTCCCTTTTCCTTGGGGAAGGGGAGAACCCTAGAACCTCATCCAAGAGCAACCATCGATGATTCGTCCACCACCGGAACAAGGAGACTCATCCCAAAGATATCGGCAACACATCGTTAAGCATTTCTTCTTCTCTATTCTTAGATTTGGGTTGTAAGAATGTTATTAATAATGTATTTTGGTTGTTTCTTCATTGTCATAGAGTAGATTCTTCCGATCTAGGATGTAGGGAGTAATTATGATATGATATCGATATATGAACTATAAATTTGCTTATTCTCTTGTTCAATGACATATTTATGACTTGTTCTATTATGTTGTACCTTATTCATATTTGACGAAATATGTGTATGGTAAATACATTTAGATGTAAAGGTTAGGTCACCATGTAGAGGAGATGCTTTGGATTTATGACCAGGGGCCCTTAGTGATAGAGAGTATCCCTTTAATCGGACTTTCTAGAGTATTGTCTTGAAACGGGGGTCAATCTTCTACAAGAGATTGACTTAATAGGTTTTCCCAAACTTAATGTTAGAAAGTGACTTGAGTAATATAGAGATTATATGACCAGAGGGACCTTAGTAATAGAGGGTATCTCTTTAACCCGATTTTATATGTTACCTTTTCACTTAATAGCATTAATATAATGTTAAAAAGTAATTGAGAAAACTCTAGATATAGTATCATCGGAGCCCTTAATGATAGAGAGCATCCCTTTAACTGGACTTTTTAGAATTCCTTCTTTACTTAATGATGTTGAAAATTGGTATAAACTCTCCAATTCGATCATCGTGAGGTCATAACAGTATTTAATTAGAATCCCTACAAGAATGTGAGCATGGAATAAAGGAGATGAATAATACATAGGGACATTAACTAACATCATAGTGAAATTGAAATCCTAGAATCACTCCCCTAATTCCAACTTCTCTCTCTCTCTCCCAAATCTCTCCCCCTCTCTTTCATTCTCTCTTGCATTCGTGACTTTAAACAATTTTTTATTGTTTAGATAACTTATTTTGTAAAATTGACTAGTGCTTAATTAAGAGTCCCTATGGGATTGATATTTTATTATATATTTGGCTATAACCATACACTTGCGATCATACAATACAAGGGAAGTTATCCCTAGAGTTGGCCTTGAGAGACTAGTATAACTAAGGCTTCTAAGAATTTTAGGAAGTTCATTAGAAAGGTATTTAGGAAAGTTATTCCTAGTGAATACCTAGTCCACCTAAGGAGCATCAATAGATATTGAGTTCCTAAGAGTGTGATCTCCTTTCACTAAATGGGTTTAGAGTATGTCAACTTTAATTGGAATGGTAGTTAATCCAATCATGATGAAATTAACATTTTAGGATATTTTCAAGGTATTACAATACCTTGAAAATGAGAAATTTAACTTTTATTCTTAAAGAGTTTAAATAGTTGCCAATAAAAATTGAGGTATTGAGATTAATCAAATTGGCAACATATGATAGAAGTTAAGAGTGTCACGTTGAAATTTTGACACATTCAAGGTAGATAGGGTCACCTATGTCAAATATTTGGAATAATGGTTAAGGTATAACACTTAGATTGAAAATCTCGGTTTCTTTTATCATTATTGTCATGTTTTGTGTGTCATATCACATATCATGATATTATATTATTCATTCATCTTGACATGATATTATAGTGTTATGTTATGTCATATATGCATCATTAGGTTATGATAGTTTTGTTTTGAAAATATGTATTAGATGTATGTCATAATCATTATCATGCATTATTTTAATTCCTTGTAATTAAGGACAATGACATTAATTGATATCGTAGGTAGTATGATCAAAATTAAAATGTCTAGATAGAAATGCATGACTCTTTAGTTTAGGAAAAAACATATTTTACATCTTACAAAGACCATAAAGTGATTGTATGTATATTGAGATATATTAGATGCAAGTGAGATGTTAGGAGGATAAACAAAATTCAAGATGTTAATTTAGTGTATCTATTTGAGTCTTAATTTAAAAAAAATATAAATTTTGTAAAGTTCAATCATGGGGAAAGCAAATGTGCATGTCATGTGCATTTAGCTCAAAGATTATGGTTGAAAATTATTTTTAAAAATGGTTTCAAAAATATTTAGGAAACTTTGGTGAAGTTTATTTATTGATAGGAATCATAATTGATTAGTTAAATATAAAGTTAAAGTAAACATTGAAGTTTTTAATGTTTCCAAGTTAGTATCATTTTTTAAAAATGGGATATATTTTCATAGAAACTATTTTTCCTTAATAGTATATAATATAAGTAATATCTACGTAAACTTTCATGATTTTTTGAATGTCATAAAAGTATTTATGAATTTCTAAATTTTAGGAAGAAATCATATTCGAGAAGTCGGTAATATTAATTGAATAAGCATCATTGCCAATCGATTAACACAGGTCAAAATCGATTGGTGTCAGATACCGATCGATTGGTAGCTGCTATTTTTGCTGAAATGAGTTTATTTTAGTGGATTAAGTCACATTTAGGCATTTTCACTATTCTTAATCCTTTGAAGTGTTTAGTGTTAGAACCGACGAAATTTAGATATCTCTATAATGATATAATATGTCCACTTTGGGCCTAAGCCATTATGATTTTCTTTTTAGATTTTGCCCCAAACACCTTATACCAATGGAGATTGTAGGATTGTTGGTGACCGACTAGAGGAGGGTGAATAACCCTGAAAATGAGTTAGAAAATTCTCTTGCTTTTGAACTTAGCAAGGGCACAATATTAGATAATTAAAAATAACATTAAAGAGAACAATATAAGAAAAACATTAAGAAGGCTCAAGAATTTACTTGGTTACAACCTAGGTGATTGTTAATTCAAAACAATTAAAAAACTCCACTAAAATAACTTCTTCGTGAAGGCGAAGTAGCCTTTTACCGACTTTGAAAGCTCACAAATGGCTTATAAAGTGATTACAGTGATTGTTGTTCTTTCTCCTAACTCCAGGGCATTATTTATAGCCTTTTGGAGAAAGTTACTATTTGTTGACATGGCACTGGAGGTGCCTCTAATAGCATCCAGGGCACTTTCAATGGATTAAACTTCATCCATGTAGCCAACGATCTTCAACGGATCTGTCGTATTAGAGGTGCCTTAAATGTGATTGGAGGCGCCTTAGCTACTGTTCATCCGAGACATTTCCAATCAACTGAGGTGTCTTGAGTCCTGAATTCAGCAGTATCACTGCCGAAGCTCGAGGCACCTCCAAAGCCATTGGAGGCGCCTCAAGCACTATTCATCCAAATGGTTAATTACCGTATTGACCATTCTTTTCTCTGTGCTCGCTTGAGTGATGCTCTGGCCATTCAGAATTGAGCTCATCTAAACCTTGTTGGGATCTTAGATAGCTAGAGGGGGGTGAATAGCCTCTTTGAAAAACACTAAACAGAAATTACTTCAAGAACTTTGTTAGCACAGCACAGCGGAAGTAGAAAAACTAAAAAGAAAGAAAACAAACACACAGCAAACACAAGGATATACGAGGTTCGGGGATAACTTGCCCCTACTCCTCGGCGTGTCCGTAAGGAGGACGACTCCTTGATCTTTCGGTAGATCACACCCCGGACAAGATCCGGCTAAAGATGTCTCCTTCTCGGTGGAGCAACCTCTCAACAAAGTCTCAGATGATTATAGATTTAAGCACAAGACTTACAGTGGCTGAGAAAGATATTAAGATGAGCTTACAGCCACGCGGAGAAGAGAACAGAGCAGAGAGCACACAATCAACCTTCTCAGCAAGGAGCTCACAGCTTCACCAACTTGCTCTCTCGAAGACTTGATCACAAAAGACAGAGAATTCAGAATTCCCTTTCTGAACTCCTCTTCTTCCTACTTATGTCTCTCTGCTCGTATCACCGCCGTCTGCAGAATCGCTGCTGCCAGCAAGGCGTAGCCAATCACCTCTTCTCTTCTTCTGATTCTCTGAACACATGCCAATGGAAATCACTGGCGTCTCTGGGTACCAACCAATGGGTAGAAGTCAAACTGAGCAGCCCAATCGTAATCGGATTTCGCCAGTGAACGTTGATGCCCCAAACGTATCTGTTGCAGCAAATTACAGTGAAAAGGGTACTTGTCTCCTTCTATTAATGAAGCTTAATTTGAATCCAAACATGCGAATGTGACCTGCAACCTGCAAGCTAGAAAGACTCACAGCAGATGGTTAAAAACAGATGGTGAAGACAAATACGGCAATCAGAAAAAGTACATGCAAAACAAACAATACTGTGGATCGGTCTGCAGACCGATCCATGCTTTCTGGATCATCTCTGATCGGTCTGCGGACCGATCAGGAACTAATCTGATCGGTCCCCAGACCGATCAGGCGTCGCTTTTTCCGAAGGTGCGCAGCTTCTGATCGGTCTGCGGACCGATCAAGCACTAATCTGATCGGTCCCCAGACCGATCAATGAAATCTCAGTAGGCTACTGATTGATTTCTGATCGGTCCGCAGACCGATCAGTAAAATCACAGTGGGCTACTGATCGATTTCTGATCGGTCTGCAGACCGATCAGTAAACGTTCAGTAGCCACTGATCAATTCCTGATCGGTCGGCAGACCGATCAGGTATAAAGGTTTCACTGGATCGGTCTGCAGACCGATCCAGGTGTCCAAGGTTTCACTGGATCGGTCTGCCGACCGATCCAGCTTCTTGACTCAGTCCGGGTCGAGCCCTCTCTGACCTAGTCCGGAGGAACGAGCTCCCTAGCTCTCTCCGACTTCATCTGGTCCTAGAGAACGAGCTACCGAGCCCTCTCTGACTTCGCATGCCAAGCTTCCTTCTTGGACTTTTCAACACCAGATGTCCGATCACCCTTGATCCATCTGGATTTTCCCTTGCCTGGCTTCACTCACCAGGACTTGCACCTAGCTTCACTCACTAGGGTTTTCACCTGGCTTCACTCACCAGGATTTCCAATCTGCCTGGCTTCACTCACCAGGACTTTCCAACTGCCTAACATCCCAGTTAGGACTTAATCAGTCAACCTAGTCAACCTAGATTAGTAATTAATTTAAGAATATCTGATACAAACTTAAATCAGTGTCAACAGCAAAACAACATCCAGGTCAGACTGTATCAACAATCTCCCCCTTTTTGTTGTTTGACAACACGATTTAAGTTTAGATCAGAAATGCTCATTTACCCATAATTTTAGGGAAATCGGGATCCTCCCCCTAAGACGGATACACTACCAAGTCAATGACGGGAATCAAGATCCTTCCCTTTATCCTCTCCCCTAAAATCAAGCTTTCATACATTTCTAAACTTAGGTATCCTCTCCCCCTTTGTCAAACATCGAAAAGGTGCAAATGAGGTGACAAAAACTCAAAAGGCTCCCCCTTAAACCATACTGCCTTCTCTTAACCGACCCAGAGTTCCCTCTTAGGTCTCAATATAACACTAAGAAAGACAAAAGATACAATCAAATCATGGCATAGGAACAGCATAAAAAATACAGAAAATGAAGCATAATAAGAAGCAAGCAAATATAAAACCGAGGAGCATAAATATATGAGTAGCATCAGAAGTACAAATATCCAGGTCAGACTAACACATAGCATCCAAAATACATACAGACTAGGTGACACACAGACTACATCAATCAACGTCCTCAACATGAGGAGCATCATCATCATCGGCAGGAAGGGTGAAATCCTGAGACGGCACGCTGGAGGATGGATAGCCTGGGTAAGACTGCGGAGGCGGGTATCGTGCCATCCATCCGAGTAGCAACTGCTGTGTCACCACCTGATGACTGCGCATATCATCGAAGCGCTGGTCAATATGCCCACGCAGGTCATCGTAGCGCTGGTCAATCCGTAAGCGTAGTCCATCGAACTCAGCAGTCACCATCTCCTCGTGTCGATCAAAGCGACTCTCCAGCTCGGCGATCTGCCAGCGCAGATCAGGATCCGCCTCGCCAATGTCAGCAGGAGGAGCAGCTGCAACCTGTCGTGGAGGTCCCCGTGGTAACTCACCTAAAGCTCTCCCATCCTTCCACTGAACATCCCCATTTCGCCCTATGATTCCAGACTTGGAAAATGCCCTTTTTCCAAGTCGGCAATCCTGACCATTTTGATTATTCTACCCTTAGAGACATCAACCTGAAGGGTCTCAAGCTAATCAGTAATTATATGCCCATAAGGCATATAAATAGTGAAGCCGCTAGGCTGAGAATATGATATGATCAAGGAGTAGATGCTCGACATGATATCAAAATCAAGACGCCTACGCAACCCGTAAAGCATCAGACAATGATACGATCGAATCTCTGATAATGGTTTAGATGTGATAGGTAGAAGGCAGTTCGTGACAATTTTAAAAAGAATGTAATCTTGAGGAGATAATCTCAAGGCTGCAAAAGTAGGGAAGTCAACATCTAGCTCATCTAGCCCTTGTCTAGGCTGTCTGAAGAAGTACTCATATATGTCGTCAGGTGAGATATCAAACGGTGGAAGTAATTGTTCTGGTAAGTCAGGAAATATCGAAAAAACATCACCGGAACACCTCCGACAATCAAGATACTCAAAGAAAGATGAGATACTGAAATCAAGAGTCCGCTTAGCAACTCTTGTTTTAAAACCTTGATCACTAGTCTCATGAAGGTTATTATAGAACTCAGAGACCAGGTCATAGTTGATATCTCGTTCCAAGTAGACTAGTGAATCGAGTTTGTAGTATGCTATGATTTCGGACACTTGTGGGCAAAATTCGTCCATGAATTTTCTATCCACGGACCTACAAGGGAGTAATTTGAAAGTCCTTTGTTGAAAAGCTTGTTCAGACTGGCGGTTTGGGAATCTACTGGAACTAGCTGGTTGGGGTCGGGAAGAAGCAGCAGGAGTTTTGGATTTGGATGTCTTGGTTGGTTCCTTAGAGGTTCCCTCACCATCAGTGGGTTTCTTCCTAAGGGGATACAATGGGAAAAACGAAGAGCACAGGAGCCACCAACAAATAAGAACCGAGACAACAATAACAGAAGATCCAGTGAGAAATGAAAACACAATGCCAAGTTTTAGAGAGGTAAGAAGTTACCTTGGTGCCATTTGAACTTTAGGCTAGGACTTCCGAGGGCTGGAGCTTCGGCGTGCAAAGAGAAGAGAAAGGGTGAACTGGTGGGAAGAGTCGGCTAGGGTTTCGCGTGAATGAAGAAAAGGAGGGATCGGGAGGTTTTAATGGTTTAGATGAGTGTACAGTGAAGAAAGGATCGGACGGTTGTTCGATCAGAAGGTATCCGAAGCCCCCTGATCGGTCACCAGACCGATCAGGGAACCTCCTGACCGGTCTGTAGACCGATCAGAAGGCGATCAGTAGCATTCAGCGAAGCCCCTGATCGGTCACCAGACCGATCAGGGAACTTCCTAATCGGTCCGTAGACCGATCAGAGATCGATCAGTAAGCCCCCTGAATCACAGACTTAACCAATGAAACCACTGATCGGTCTATGGACCGATCAGATGAGCCTTATGCGTATCAGATTATCCTGATCGGTCCCTGGACCGATCAGTGAGGTGCACAAAAATAACCTGATCGGTCCCTGGACCGATCAGAGTACAAACAGAAAGGTTGGGAAGTTTTTGGATCGGTCTGTCGACCGATCCATCTTCTCCTGATCGGGCTGTAGCCCGATCAGTGTCTGATACTGAAATTTTCAGTGATTTCAGTAACCGAAATCCTTAGATATGTTTGATAGTTCGTAGAAGTTTCTCCAGTAAAACTTTCAAAATCCATATCTAGAACCCTGAGAATCTACAAGCATAACTATGTCCTAACGATGGGCTCTTATGGTGTGAATTAGTTTATAATTTGAGACTTTCAAAGTCGACTACAAACACTGATATTTCAGACAAGTTTCAAGTTTGTCAAAATAGACAACTCAAGGTTAAAAACTGAAATCTTCAACCTTGCTATGTTCAGTCCTAAATTTGGCAAAATATGTCCAAATTTCTATCATTATTTCAATGACTTATCCTAGTTTCAATCAAAATCACGAAAGGTATCGATCAAAGGTATCAAACATTCCAACAATCAAGATTACATGATTTATAGAGAAAAGTCCAACCAAGTTTCCTTGGTTGGAATATATGAGTAAGATCTAGGAACCAAATATACATGAATTATGTAATGGTCTTCCCCATACTCAATTAATGTCTCTTCAACCTAATTATTCAAGGATGCATGATACATTTTGAATAATTTGGTTGTTCCTAGCATCTCACCCCATTTCTAGCAAACAAAAATATTTTGTTAAACCTTATAGTTTATGTGAGATGTTCCCAAGTTGCCCAAAATATTGTCCCAATTACTCTTGTCATTTTAATAGTCCTTATTGATCATGGTGAGGTTCTAATGACCTAAGGAGCCAAACACATCCCCAACTCCCTCCTTAAATGACTAAATTCATTTTCCGGAAGGGTTTGGTGAAAATGTCGGCTAGGTTTGACTTTGACTCCACATATGTGAGCACAATGTCACCCCTAGCTACGTGATCTCTAATGAAGTGATGACGCACTTCAATGTGCTTGGTCCTAGAATGATGGACTGGATTTTTAGTTAGGTTGATCGTGCTAATGTTGTCACATAGCACTTGTACACCCTTATAAGAAAGTCCATAATCCTCTAGGGTGTGTATCATCCACAACAATTGCGATACACTCTCTCCCATGGAAATATATTCGGCCTCGGTCGTGGAGAGAGCAACACAATGTTGCTTCCGACTTGACCAACTAACTAAAGATGAACCTAAAAATTGGCAACCCCCACTAGTGCTTTTCCGATCCAATTTGCACCCAGCATAGTCGGAATCGGTATAGCCTATCAAGTCAAAAGACTGCATGCGAGGGTACCATAGACCTACTCGAATTGTGCCCTTAAGGTATCTCAATATTCTCTTAACTGCAATTAAATGAGATTCCTTGGCACAGACTTGATATCTAGCGCACATGCCCACAGCAAAAAGTATGTCTGGTCGACTAGCTGTGAGATATAGAAGACTACCAATCATGCTTCTATATTGCGTTAGATCAATTGATTTTCCACTCTCATCATTGTCAAGGCGAGTGCTTGTCACCATTGGAGTGGACATTTCCTTAGAGTCACTCATATTGAATTTTCTAAGCATCTCTTGAGTGTATTTTGCCTGATGGACATAAATTCCATCTCGAGTTTGTTTGATTTCAAGTCCAAGGAAGAATGTCAATTCTCCTACTAGACTCATCTCAAACTCACTTTCCATGTGAGAAATAAATTCATTCAAATAGCCCTTGTTATTTGAGCCACAAATTATGTCATCGACATATACTTGGGCTACAAAAATATTTTCACCATCTCTACGCAGAAATAGTGTTGGGTCTATTTGGCCTCTCACAAAACCCTTTTCTAGTAAATATGTTGACAACCTTTCGTACCAAGCTCGAGGTGCTTGTTTAAGCCCATAAAGAGCTTTCTTGAGCTTGTATACGTGGTTTGGAGCTTCGGTACTCACAAACCCCGGGGGTTGTTCAACATAGACCTCTTCTTTAATGAAGCCATTTAAGAAGGCAGATTTAACATCCATTTGATAGAGTTTGAAACCTCTATGTGCAGCAAAAGCTAGCATCAAACGAATGGACTCTAATCGTGCCACGGGAGCATAAGTCTCATCATAATCGAGACCTTCGACTTGACTATAGCCCTTGGCTACAAGTCTTGCCTTGTTTCTTACAACTTCTCCCTTTTGATTTAACTTATTTTTGAAGACCCATTTAGTTCCAATAATGGTGGTCTTCTTAGGTCTAGGAACTAAGTCCCACACTTGGCTCCTTTCAAATTGACCTAATTCGTCTTGCATAGCTATGATCCAATCAGGATCGTGCAATGCCTCATCAACTAATTTTGGTTCAATCTCTGAAATCAATGCGACTTCATTAGACTCATTTCTGAAGAATGACCTAGTCCTAACCCCTTGTTGAATGTCTCCCACAATTTGGTCTTGGGGATGACTAGAGGCTATCCTAGATTGTCTTGGTGTTGATGGTGCCTCATGAATGGTCTCACTAGTCATAGGCAAGGACTCAATATCGGCAAAGGATCAGATTGAGTTCTTTGTTGCCTTTGCTCATCAACATCAGAGTCAACTTCGACTCGTTCTTCATTTTGATCATTCAAACTTAGATTTCTAAGTTCAAATTGAATTTCTCCTATAGCCCTTGATTGATCATTTGAGTTAGGGATTTCTTCAAAAGCTACATCAGAGGACTCTTCAATCAATTTAGTCCTATTGTTATAGACTCGATAGGCTTTGCTGGTGAGCGAGTACCCAACCAGTATCCCCTCATCAGCCTTGGCCGAAAATTTTCCAAGATGGTCCTTGGTATTTAAAATAAACACCTTACAACCAAACACCCTAAGATGTTTAATTGTAGGTGGTTTCCCAAACCAAAGTTCATGGGGAGTCTTTCCTAAAAACCTATGTATCAGGATTCGGTTTTGCACATAGCAAGCTGTATTCACAGCTTCAGCCCACAAGTAACTCGGTAGTGAGTACTCATTGAGCATGCTTCGTGCAGCCTCTTGTAAGACTCGGTTCTTTCTCTCAACAACCCCATTTTGTTGTGGGGTCCTTGGAGTTGAGAACTCATGTCTATACCCTTTTTCTTGACAAAATTCTAAAAACCTATGGTTTTGAAATTCACCACCATGATCACTTCTAATGGTTTTAATTGTTGTTGATTTTTCATTTTCAGTTCTTCTACAAAAGGAAATAAAAATATCTATAGTTTGGTCCTTATGCTTCAAAAAGAAAGTCCATGTGTATCTAGTAAAATCATCAACGATTACCAAGCAATATCTACTTCCATTCAATGATATTACACTACTGCAATCAAATAGGTCCATGTGCAATAAATCTAAGGCAGTAGATGTACTTACAATGCTTTTACCTTTATGAACACCTTTTGTTTGCTTACCCATTTGACATGCATCACATAGTTTGTTCTTTTGGTACTTGATGCTTGGTAAGCCTCGTACTAGTCCTTGGTTGGCCAACTTCCGGATGTTCTTCATATTGACATGTGCCAACCTTCTATGCCAAAGCCAAGACTCTTCTTCTTTTGACATGAAACACTTAATCAAAGCATTAGTAGCACTTTTAAATGATACTTGATAAATATTATCAACCCTTGTGCCTACTAGTACCGTGTCAAGTGTGTCAATGTGTTTAACCAAACATTGACTTGAATGAAATTCAATTGTGTAACCCGAATCACACAATTGACTGACACTTAGGAGATTAAAAGTCATCCCCTTGACTAGAAGAACATTCTTGATGTGGAGACATTCGGATATATGAATGTCTCCAACCCCTATAACCTTAAGACTACCATTATTGCCAAAAGACACATTACCTCTATTTTTATTTTGTATGGTAGAGAATAGTGACTTGTCCCCTGTCATGTGCTTGGAGCATCCACTATCAACAAACCAAGTTGATAGACGCTCCCCCTCGACCAATGCCTACAAGACACGAAAGACGGATGTTTTAGGTACCCAAATTCTGGGACCTAATGCATCTACAATGAGAGACTTAGGCACCCATGCCTTAGTCACCTTCTTCGTAGTCTCATGAACCCTAGAAACATGTGTTCTATGAAATTGGGTTCTTGACACTAAAGAGATAAAGCTAGACTCCTTAGGTTGGTATCCTAATCCAGCCTTGTTGTAAACCGCCCTTTGGGCATTTAGAATCATGTCTAAGGTCTTAGAGCTGGTTGAGAATTTCTCAAGCATTTTCTTGAGCTTCTCAATTTCACCCTTCAAGGTTTTGTTTTCATCCTCTAGGGCCTCTTGATAAAGGTCATCGACCTCATCTTCCCTAAGGCCCTTAATTTCTCTATTTCATCTTTTAGCAGTTTAGTTTCTGTTTTTGATTTTTTAAGGGAAGTAGACAAATGTGCAATTGTTTTATAACACTTTTCTAAATGGGGAGATGTTACCTCTTCATCATCCGAAGATGATGAAGTCGCGGCTGAAGAGCTTGAGTCCTCACTCTCGGACTCAGACTCCTCTCTTGCCATGAGGGCTAACTGCCGTGTACTCTTCTCCCTCTTCTCCTCCTCAGATGAACTTGAAGAAGACTCATCCCATGTAGCTTTTAGAGCCTTCTTCTTCTTGACTCTTTCCTCCTTCTTTTTGGCTCGTTCCTCCTTCCTTTTTAATTTCGGACACTCGCTCCGATAGTGTCCCTTTTTGCTGCACTCATAACATGTAACATTAGTTTTGTCAATATTTTGTTCACTAGGTTTACCTTTCCCTTTGTATCTTCTACTCCTTCTCATGATTCTTCTCACGAAGTTGGCCATCTCGCTTGATGATGATTCACCTTCATCATCGGACTCGGAGGAGGATGAAGATGAAACAATTTCTTTCTCCTTCTTCTTTTCTTTCTTCCTTCTTCCCTCCTTGCTCTTTTCTTCTGCAACCAAAGCAATACCTTTCTCTTTTTGCCCTTTGTTAGCAAATTCATGTAATTCCATTTCACAAAAAAATTCATCTAACTTAATAATGGAAAGATCCTTGGATACCTTGTAGGCATCCACCATGGATGACCACAAGGCATTCCTAGGAAAAGCTTTTAGAGCATACCTTACGAGGTCACGGTTTTCTACTCGTTCATCCACCGAATGGAGACCATTGATGATCTCCTTGAACCTTCCATGTATCTCACTTACAGTTTCATTTTCCTTCATGACAAGGTTCTGTAGTTGGTTTAGGAACAAATCCCTCTTGGCGATCCGAGAGTCTCGAGTCCCTTCTTGGAGCTCGATGAGCTTGTTCCATAGATCCTTCGCACTTGTGAAAGGACCAACCTTGACAAGTTGATCCTTGGCTATCCCACATTGCAAAGTGACAACCGCCTTGGCATCGGCTTGTCCCTTGCGAGTTTGCTCGGTTGACCATCTCGATGAGTCAAGTTCCTTACCTTCTTCATCCTTTGGAGGTGAGAATCCCTCCTTGACCGAGAACCACATGGAGATATCAGTCTTGAGGTAATACTCCATGCGACTCTTCCAATACTGGAAATCTGCTCCATCGAAGAACGGTGGTCTGTTGGTGCTGAATCCTTCCTTCATGGCCATCTTGTTGCTCCTTGGAATGTTAGTCCAGATGAAGAGCACCAGGCTCTGATACCACTTGTTGGGATCTTAGATGGCTAGAGGGGGGTGAATAGCCTCTTTGAAAAACACTAAACATAAATTACTTCAAGAACTTTGTTAGCACAGCACAGCGGAAGTAGAAAAACTAAAAAGAAAGAAAACAAACACACAGCAAACACAAGGATATACGAGGTTCGGGGATAACTTGCCCCTACTCCTCGGCGTGTCCGTAAGGAGGACGACTCCTTGATCTTTCGGTAGATCACACCCCGGACAAGATCCGGCTAAAGATGTCTCCTTCTCGGTGGAGCAACCTCTCAACAAAGTCTCAGATGATTATAGATTTAAGCACAAGACTTACAGTGGCTGAGAAAGATATTAAGATGAGCTTACAGCCACGCGGAGAAGAGAACAGAGCAGAGAGCGCACAATCAACCTTCTCAGGAAGGAGCTCACAGCTTCACCAACTTGCTCTCTCGAAGACTTGATCACAAAAGACAGAGAATTCAGAATTCCCTTTCTGAACTCCTCTTCTTCCTACTTATGTCTCTCTGCTCGTATCACCGCCGTCTGCAGAATCGCTGCTGCCAGCAAGGCGTAGCCAATCACCTCTTCTCTTCTTCTGATTCTCTGAACACATGCCAATGGAAATCACTGGCGTCTCTGGGTACCAACCAATGGGTAGAAGTTAAACTGAGCAGCCCAATCGTAATCGGATTTCGCCAGTGAACGTTGATGCCCCAAACGTATCTGTTGCAGCAAATTACAGTGAAAAGGGTACTTGTCTCCTTCTATTAATGAAGCTTAATTTGAATCCAAACATGCGAATGTGACCTGCAACCTGCAAGCTAGAAAGACTCACAGCAGATGGTTAAAAACAGATGGTGAAGACAAATACGGCAATCAGAAAAAGTACATGCAAAACAAACAATCGTGGATCGGTGCGCACCGATCCATGCTGGATCATCTCGATCGGTGCGGACCGATCAGAACTATCTGATCGGTCCCCGGACCGATCAGCTTGCGCGAAGATTCGATCGGTCTGCGGACCGATCAAGCACTAATCTGATCGGTCCCGGACGATCAATGAAATCTCGATGAGCTATCGGTTGATTTATCGGTCCGCCGTCGATCAAAATCAGATGGGCTCGATCGATTTGATCGGTCTGAGGCCGTCGATGGCGTTCGAGCCAGCGATCAATTCACGATCGGCGGCCGATCGGTATAAAATTTCCGGATCGGTGCGGCCGATCCGGTGTCAGATTTCCGGATCGGTCTGGCCGATCCGACTTCTTTCGATCCGGGTCGAGCCCTCTCGACCTGATGCGGAGGAACGAGCTCCTAGCTCTCTCCGACTTCATCCGGTCTAGAGAACGAGCTCCGAGCCCTCTCTGACTTCGCATGCCAAGCTTCCTTCTTGGACTTTTCAACACCAGATGTCCGATCACCCTTGATCCATCTGGATTTTCCCTTGCCTGGCTTCACTCACCAGGACTTGCACCTAGCTTCACTCACTAGGGTTTTCACCTGGCTTCACTCACCAGGATTTCCAATCTGCCTGGCTTCACTCACCAGGACTTTCCAACTGCCTAACATCCCAGTTAGGACTTTCTCAATCAGGTCAACCTAGTCAACCTAGATTAGTAATTAATCTGAGTTAAATATCTGATACAAACTTAAATCAGTGTCAACAGCAAAACAACATCCAGGTCAGACTGTATCAACAAACCTAACTCTGGCCTTCTCTTCAAGCAGACTTTCTCCCCGGCTTCTCGTCCCTCGGATGCGCTGTGCGCGTTCCTTCTCGTCTACTAGTATACTCTTCCCTAGCTTCTCGTCCCTCGGATGGATCGAGCCCATCAACTTGCTTCCTGTGTCATCCTTCTCACTCTCTACGTCTTCTTCTTGACTTTTTGTATTCCTAAGTTTCTACACACTCAAACATAAGGTATTAAAATCACAAGACCTAATTTAACTAGGTTGACTATATCAAAACTAACCTGGGGTACTTACAATCCCCCTTTTCTGATGTATATCAACTCGAGTTAAGATTAGAGTTAAACAAAACAATAAGACAATTTATTGCAATTTAGTATAGAAAAAATAAAATTGTAATTTAGTACTGAAAAGATGTTTGCAATAATGTAGATGTAATTTTTGTAATCTTCCCCTTAACTTAACCCTCTACAATTTTTACTCCTTTGATCAAATCAAAAATAAGAAAAAAAACTATAATGGAAGAAAATATAAAAGAAATTTTTAAGGGTTTGTTTTCAAAGTATCTAAATTTTAATATTTTTACCGAAATAAGTTCTCATAAAATAATTTTTAAGAAATAACTCTTGATTTGTAAAAAATAATTTAAAAAATATGTTTATCTTTGAAAAATCACAAAATTTTTTTATAAATATCAAAAAGAACTATTCAGATCATTATAAAATTTTTCAAAAGAAACCCTATGTTTATTTTAAGCAAAAAAATATTTTTCTACAAAAATATGAAAAATATTTAAAAATATATTTTGATTTCAAAAATTTTGCTAATTTTTTTAAACATATAAAATATAATATTTATCCACAACAAAATTAAATTTTTCAAAAATCAAATTGTGAAGTATTTTTAAAATTTTAAAAATCTAATTTCCGTTAATAAATTCATAAAAATAATATAATAGAATTTTTTTTATTAGCCGATAATATTTTTAGTTTTCACAAAAAAATAAATAGAAAATATGAATAGAAGGTTTACGAAATAATTAATTCTACCAAAAAAATAAATCAAGCGAATTAATTTTCTAGCATGCACATGTAATTAATTTAATAAGATTAGTACTTTGATACACAGAATAAGTCGTACCGATTGGATTTATTAAGTATTTTATAGGAATATTATTTCTAGTAATTTTTGTAGTTTGACCCTTATGGTTTCTTAAATATAATTAAGTCCATTATAATAATTCCTAAAATTTGAACTACGAAGACGGTTAGGATTTGAACATGTAGAATTTTTTAATAATTCTATTTTACATTTTAACTTTGTACTTTCCATTTTAAGTTTATCAAGATCTCGTAACAAACCAGCATATTCCTTCTTTTCATTTATATATTTTGTCCTAGTTTTCAAAGTGATCTACTTAGCATTTGTATAATTTCATATAATTGATCTATGGGAAGATTAAGTACCTCACTTACCATGTCGGACTCGTAGTTTGTCTTTCCCCCTTCATCATTACTCTTGATGCTCATCTCGGACAAGCTTCCTTCATCTTCATCGTCTTGATGACTTATCATTAGTGCAAGTCCGGTGTACGCCTTGATTCGAACTCTGATGACGAATCACCCTAGGTAGCTTTTAGATTTTTATTCTTCGATCATCTTGGTCCTTTGTCCTTTTCTCTCTCCTTTCTTTTACTTTTTAGCTTCGAGCAATTATCCTTGGTATGCTCTTCTTCTTGGTAGTTATAGCGCTGAATCTTCCTTTTACTTTGGAGTAGCTTCTTTGTCTGTTTCTTATCAAAATTATTAGTTTCAAAGAACTTGCTAAACTTCCTTAGCATGTAGGCTTCTTCGTTTTGGTCGAGCAATGATTCTAAATTTGACTCAATGTTGTTGGCTTGTAGTGCTAAACCTTGATTCAGCTCCTTTCTTTGTCTTGCACATTGATACTCATGTAATTCAAAAGTAGAGAATAAATTTTCTAAACTACTTACCTTCAAGTCTTTTGAAATGTAGTAGACATCTACTATTGATGTCCACTCTTGGGTTCTCGGAAAGACGTTGACTATATATCGGATTGAGTCCCAATTCATTACTATTTCTCTGAGGTTGGTGAGTTTGGTGACTAGCTCATTGATCTTTGCGTGTAGTTGAGCCACCGTTTCTCCTTTTTCTATTCAAAGATTTGTTATCTGATTTGGGAAGATGTCTCATCTTGCTAGCTTGGGCTCTGATATTCTTTCATGAAGCTCTAGAAAATTTTCTCAGAGTTCTTTGGCCAAGTTGTAGGGTTGCTCCAGTTGACTTATGGTGGCGGTAGTATATTCTGTTGGATTGAAAGCGCTAGAGGGGGAGGGGGGGTGAATAGCGCTCGTGGCTTTCACTCTTTTCGAATTCGTAAAACTATCGAATTATAAAGCAGCAGAATAAAATACAGAACACACACCAAAGCACACCAAGATTTACTTGATTCGGAGCCTAGGGTGACTCCTACTCCAAGGCCCACGCTCGTTGAGCGTTTATGGTGGGCAACAACTATATTTCATAAAATCTATTACAAGCTAAGTACAAATTAATTGTAAATGAACTTTATACCGACAACAGCAAAATGGAAATTGAAGCTTCGGGTCGTCGGGATGTTGTTGCAGCATTTCGGGATCGTCTCGTAGGCAGCTTGCAGTGTAAGGATTGCTTAGGATTCGTTGTCACAAGATGTTGGTCGAAGTCCCCTTTTAAACAATGCTAGAGGCGCCTCCAAGCCTGTCCGAGGCACCTCCAGGCTGCCGAGTCGCACGCATGGATCAACTCTGATCTTGTCGCACCTTATCCCACTGAAGGTGCCTCTAAGCTGCTCCAAGACACCTCCAACGCCTGGTCCAAGGCGCCTCTAGTGGACTCTGAGGCGCCTCCAGTGTCTCTAGACAACTGGCTTCGGCTAGCACCCGAGGCGCCTCCAAGCCCCATGGAGGCGCCTCGGATACTGTTCATCCGAGGTCTAAGTTGCTTCTTTGTTCCTGCAAATTGTGTTAGTCCAAAACACAAACCCTGCAAAACAAAGTTAGTACAGAAATAGATATGATGGATATAGTTGACAGTCGTCGGACTGTCCGGGTCTGACTTCGGATTTCTAACCGAAAACCCTAGGTCTACCCGACGCCTACTGTTCCCGCTACGGGGAACGCGTCCTCACCTACTCCACTCAGGAGATTTACCTAATGCCAGTGCGATCCTCCAGATCGACTGGACTTTTACTCGGCGTTCGACGCTTCCGGACTTTCTGCTGGACTTCCGCTTCCCGGCTGGTCCAGTCTTTCACCTGGTTCGTGACACCAGGACTTTCCACCTAGAGTTACCCCCCTAGAACTTTTGCCTAAGCTCTCGACCCGCCAAGACTTTCCGCATAGGGTTACCACCCCCTAGGATTTTCCACCTGCCTAACCGAAGCTAGGACTTTCCTGAAACACTCAATTAAGTACATTAGATCACCAAACAACTTAACTTTGAATTCCTTTGCCATTATTAAAACAATGGTCGATCGTCGGATGCTTCCCACACCATCAATCTCCCCCTTTTTGCTTATGCAACTGAAATTCAAAGCTAAGTAAAATAGATACATAAAGTTTAAGTAAGCAAGCTTAATAGATTTTAAATGCACGCATGGTTAAGCTAAACACTTAAACTTTGTCAAGCTCCCCCTTAATAAAGGCATTCTTAAAAATCTTTATTAACCTTTCTTTTGAATTTCCCTACTCCCCCCCCTTTGTCATTCATCAAAAAAATACACACGTTTAAAAAACCTTTAAAATATGAAGATTTTTAGGAAAGAGAAAAAAAATCTGAACTTCCTAAAAGCAACATTTCTTGTAATTCACTAAGTTAAAACAGTTTGAGCTCGAAGTTTGGTTTTCAAAAAACTTTATCAATTAATTTTGTTGGAGAAAGAGTTTTCTTTTGTAGTATAGCAAAAGAAATTTTAGTTTTAAGCAATTTAGTCAGGATTTTTAAACATTAGGCTTTTAATAAGGGACAAAGTATTTTGGTAACACTTGATTTTGTATAATATTCTTTAGCTAAGTGAAATCAAGGTCTAAAGAGCAATTTTTCTTTCAAAAGGCTAAAAAGTTGACTTTGAAAAATACTTATTTAAATTTTCAAAGTACTTTAGCTTTTAAAATGGCCAGAATTTTGAAAGCTTAGTCTAAAAAGTACAAAAAAATAATTTTCGAAAGTTTAAGGTTTTGAAAACTTAGCTTAAATTTTAAATTTGAAAGAATTTTTCTTTTAGACAAGTAATTTGAGGGCAAGGGAGGAGCTTCAATCCTTAATATCCAAGCATGAGTTAAGTTAGATTGATTATAAATTAGCTAATTTTTCTTTAAGTAAGGTATTAGAGTCTTAATGGTCATGCCTGACTGAACTCAAAAGGTTTAAAAATCAAGCACGTAGATTCGCGACCACATGTCTAACCAGTTAGCTATAGATGATTACCTAGAGGGCAATAGCTTTCACTTGGTTAGTCAAGTTAAGTCAATAGATCCAGTTAGATTTGACTAGTACTGGAAGACTTGACTTGATTACTGTTAACTAGGTGTTTAACGCCCAGACTCATATTGATGTACAGATATAAGCATTCTTGAGTCCAGGTTGTACCCTATGCATCTCACACCGTTCTATGTTTTTCAAACACAAGCAAGGTAAGCCTAGGTGTTTGTGAGATGCTCTGGCTGAATTCTAGGGGAGCATGATTTCTAGGGTAGATCCTAAGCTAATTCCATATTTTTGAAAGTCTAGTAAAATTGGAATTTTAAAAACAATGTTTTCCTAAAAAAAATTTTTTGTTTTTTTTTAAACACAAGATGATTTTAAAACTGTAGGGAACTTATTTGAAAATCAAAAACTATTCTACCCAACACGTTCCTATTTGCCTTCTAAGTGTACTGAACTCAAGTTCAGGTAAGGGTTTAGTGAAAATGTCAGATAGGTTTGACTTGGACTCAATATAGCTGAGTACAATTTCACCCTTAGCCACATGATCTCTTACAAAATGATGTTTTATCTCTATATGTTTAGTCCTGGAGTGGTGAATTGGATTTTTTGTTAAGTTAATTGAACTTATATTATCAATTAAAATTTTTATATTTTTGTATTCTAGCTGATAATCTTTTAGTGTATGTATCATCCACAAAAGTTGGGAAGCACATTCTCCTAGTGCTATGTATTCAGCTTCAGTAGTGGATAGAGCAACACAATGTTGTTTTCTGCTTAACCAACTTACTAGGCACTGACCTAGAATTTGGCAGCTCCCACTTGTGCTTTTTCTATCTAACTTACACCCGGCATAGTCTTAATCAGGGTAGCCAACAAGGTCAAGGGTGCAAGTTCTAGGGTACCAAAGGCCTCAATTTAGGGTGCCTTTAATGTACCTAAGTATCCTTTTAACATATGTTAGGTGTGACTCTTTTGCACAGGATTGGTATCTTGCGTACATACCTACTGCAAACAAAATATCGGGCCGACTTGCAGTTAGGTAGAGTAGACTACCTATTATACTTCTATAGTACATTGGGTCTACTGGTTTTCCATCTGGGTCAGAATCAATGTTGCTATTTGTTGCCATTGGAGTATTTATAATTTTTAAGTTTTTCATGCCAAATTTTTTAATTAGTTCTTTGCCATATTTGGTTTGGTAAATGTAGATTCTATCTTTGGTTTGTTTAATTTGTAAACCTAAGAAAAAATTGAGTTCTCCCACCAAACTCATCTCAAATTCATTTTCCATTAAATTAACAAATTCTTTTAACAGTTTAGTGTTGGTTGAGCAAAAAATTATGTCGTCAACATAGATTTGAGCAACAAAAATATCTTTTTCTATAGTTTTGACGAATAGAGTCTGGTCTATTTGACCTTGGTTAAAGCCCTTGGATATTAGGTAATTAGATAACCGTTCATACCATGCCCTAGGTGCTTGTTTTAGTCCATATAAGGCCTTTTTTAATCTAAATACATGGTTAGGATGATCTAAGTCCTCAAAACCTGGGGGTTGACTTACATATACCTCTTCTTTAATAAATCCATTCAAAAAGGTTGACTTGACATCCATTTGGTATAATCTAAATCCTTTATGTGCTGCATAAGCCAACAACATCCTAATGGATTCGAGTCTAGCTACTGGTACATAGGTTTCGTCATAATCTAAACCTTCAACCTGACTGAACCCTTTGGCTACTAGTCTGGCCTTGTTTCTAACTATTTCACCCTGATCATCCAATTTGTTCCTAAATACCCATTTGGTGTCAATTATGGACTTATCTATGGGTTTAGGTACGAGTTCCCAGACTTGGTTTCTATCGAATTGTGCTAGCTCTTCCTGCATAGCAATGATCCAGTCTAGGTCAGGTAGGGCTTCTTCTATCGTCTTAGGCTCAGCCTTAGAAATAAGGGCAATCTGACTTAGGTTTCTGTAAGATAATCTAGTTCTAACTCCTAGATTTGGGTCACCCAAAATCTGGTCAGGTGGGTGAGAACTACCTATTGTCGTTGGTCTTATATTTGTGTTAGGATTTAGTTCCTCTGGTTTACTAGTATTAAGTTGAATTTCATCATCTTCTATAATTCTTGGGTTAATGTCTGCGTCTTTATCTATATTTGGTAGATTGTTTTCTTCATCAAATACTACATTAGTTGTTTCTTCAACTTTTAGTGTATTTTGGTTATAGACTCTATAGGCCCTACTAGTTGTAGAGTATCCTAAAAAAATTCCTTGGTTTGATTTGGCTGTAAATTTTCCTAAGTAATCTTTAGTGTTTAAAATATGAACCTTACATCCAAATACTTTTAAGTAGTTTAAGTTAAGAATTTTATTATAGTATATTTCATAAGGAGTTTTATTATAAAGTTTGTTAATTAGAATTCGATTTTGAATATAGTTTGCCGTATTTATTGCTTCAGCCCAAAATTGATGATTTAGATTATATTCGTTGAGCATGGTTCTAGCGACTTCTTGTAAGGTTCTATTCTTTCGTTCTACTAGCCCGTTCTGTTGGGGGGTCCTTGGGCATGAAAATTCGTGTTTGTATCAGTTGATTTTACAAAATTGGATAAATCTATGATTTTCAAATTCCCCCCCCCCCCATGATCACTTCTAATCCTTTTAATTTTAGTATCTTTTTCATTTTCTATTAATTTACAAAAATTACAAAAAACTTCAAAGGTTTCATCTTTTGTTTTTAGAAATTTTACCCAGGTGAACCTGGAGTAGTCATCAATTATAACTAAACAATACTGGTTCTTGTTTAGTGACTTGGCTCCATGTGAATCAAATAGGTCTAGGTGAAGGAGCTCAAATAGGGAGTTAGTTCTATCTAGATTGGTTGACTTGTGGGTTGACTTGGTTTGTTTTCCTTATTGACAAGGATGGCAAATTGTATTTTCTAGGTTTCTTAATTTGGGCAATCCTCTTACTAAGCTATTTTGACTTATTTTCGAAATGAGTCTAATATGAGTGTGACCCAGTCTTCTATGCCACAAGTTGGTTTCCTCTTGTTGTGTCAAGAGACATTTTATTGAGGGTAGATCAATTGTATAGATGTTATTTTTTCTAAGTCCTTTAAGCCTGATTTCGGGGTTATTGATGTTCTTAATTAAGCACCCAGAATTATCAAAGGTAACTAAGTATCCACTAACACATAATTGGCTAATACTTAATAGATTAAAATTAAAATTTTCAACTAATAGAACTTTTTGAATGACAAAATTGGAGTTAAGTTCGATATTACCTCTTTCGATTACCTTAAGTTTACCGTCGTTGCCGAACGCAACTGACCCTATAGGTTCTTCAGTTTGAGTTTAGTAAACTTCAATCTATCTCCAGTCATATGTCTGGAGCATCCACTATCTATCATCCATTGATCTAATTCCTACACTGTAACGACCCGCCTTCCTACACTGTAACGACCCGCCTTCTATTACTAGGCTGTAAGGTCGATCGCTACAGTTGTGCTATGCTAAATGACTAATGCGGAAAAACTGGATTTATTAAAATTTTGCTAATCTAATTACTGGGAACGCTGAAACTGAATGTTCTACATGTACCTAATAGTTGTACACATGCTAGGGAAGGTATTTACCACTGATACCGGACTTCTGATCGGTCCACGGACCGGTCCACTGACACCGGCACGGGGAAGAACCTTTGGATCGGTCGGCTGACCGATCCATGATTCACTAGCATTTCTGTACGCACCTGGATCGGTCTGCCAACCGATCCAGCACCTCACTGATCGGTCGGACTGACCGATCCAGTGGCTCACTGATCGGTCAGCTGACCGATCAGTGGTGTGCTGTTCGCGATCCCACTATCGGGATTCTTTCTGTTCGCGGCTGGATCGATCTGCCGAACGATCCAGCTACGAACAGAGAGTTAGGACTGCCGAAACCAGCTCTCTGATCGGTCTACCGACCGATCCGAGACCCCCTGATCGATCTGCTGACCGATCAGGGGTTTCTGATTTCATATCCGAAACTCTGATATCAGCACTGCTTCATGCCCAAAACCTCACACACAACTATCTAATGCATAATAACTATTCTAACAACATGTAGTACAATTCTAAACTTAAGCTTAAGCAAGGTTTACTGGCTCATTGCATTTTACTCACTAACACGCATTTTAACAACTTAAAGTGCATGAAGGTATAAATTCTAAAAGTTCTAGTTGTTTAAACTTGCTAATGTTCAAAAGTGCATAAGACATGAAAACTGAAACTAATAACTGTAAAGTGCTAAAGTAAATGCTAAATCCCCAGAGGGTCTTTTATTCCAATTCCTTCCACACACATCTTGATCTGCATTGACCTCCAGCCTCCACTGCTAGTCCACTTTCCTTTTTCCTGTATCTGCAGTATAAGGAAAATAGTATCTGTAAGCTAAAAAGCTTAGTAAGAAACCATCTACCTCACTAAAACATGTAACGATGCCAACATGCTTTTAAAGAATGCTATTTGAAAACATGTATTGACATGGCATACTATGGTTGCAAGCATAACTGAAATAACTGAACATGTAAACTGAAGCATGGCATAGCAACTAATCATATGAATCAATGAAGAATAAACTGACCGAACATATAATAAGCTAAACTGATACTGAGTTCAAACTCAACTAACATAACTAATTCTGAGTTTTGAAAACTAATTCATAATAAGTGAAAATACATAATCATGCTGTTTGGGCCCCGCAACTGTACTTCCTGTGCGCGCATCCCTAACTAGACCCGGGTTTGCAAGTCCCGCATTTAGTAGGGTTAACTAGGTTATCTAAACCTAGGGACGACTGTGGGAGTCCAACCCATGGATATCTGATCCAGTACAGTGCCACTGAAAATAAAATACTGAATATAGCTAACTGTTTTAACTTGCTATTTTCAGGTTATCTGAACCTAGAGCTAGGTTATCTGAACTTAGAGGCGACTGTGGGAGCCCACCCATTGGACCGTAGTCCCATAAAACTGAACTAAACTAATGTGCTGTTTTAAATGCTCCTAATGCATTTAACTGAGCTATTAAACATAACTGAGGTGGCATTTAGCTACACTAACATTTTACCGAACACTTAGTGTACTCAAACTCTCTCCTCTAATAGGGAGATCACCTCTAGGCACCCGACAACATCTAGAATCTCCAACTAAAGGAGAACAACGTGTCCGGCCCGTCTAGAGGTGCTCAACTAGATCCCTAATCCTCGAGGAGGGTTAAAACACACCCTATGTGCTGAAAAAACCTGCATATAGCTAAAACTAAAAGTATGCAATCAAACGAAAGCTATTATACTGCAGGTGAGGGGTTTCTTACATCCTGTTCGTAATTTCTTATGATTCTAATCGCTAGGTTTCCGGTGGAGATGATCTTCTCGACGATCCGCTCGCGTCTACGGGTTCTTCTCGCGGAGGGGAACGTCCTGGTGCTAAAATCGTCGCTGGAAAGTGCCCCTATGGCTCTAGGGATGAAACCCTAGGCTTGCTTGGGTGTTGGCGCCGAGAGAAAGAGAGGAAGAAGGAGTTGGCGTCGGTGAGGGTTTGGAGAGGGAGAAGTTGCCGGACCAAATAAAAGAAATAACCCAAACCAACTTAAGTTTCCTATTTATATTAAGGAGTTAATTCGGCCAAACTAATTATAAATATAATTGATTCCCTTTCCTTTCATCACGGCCCTGCTGGGTTCAACTGGTTCCCAACATTATTCCTAAGCCATAGGTCTCGGGTTCGGTTCCCGCCTAAACCATTTTGCTTATCTAATTACTTTTGCTACTTCCGCTACTCGAAAAATTCCGGAAAAATATCTAAAAATTCCAGAAAAATCATAGAATAATTCTAATGCAAGTTTGAGAATTTTAAAAACCATACCTTATATAAAAGACTAATTCTGGGTACTTCTGTCTCATGCTGGCTTCTGTCTCCCAAGTTGCTTCTGCTGCTGTGTGACTTTGCCAAATGACTTTTACTAATGGTACTTCCTTGTTCCGCAATTTCTTAACTACTCGGTCTATTATCTGAATAGGGCGACTATCATAGCTGAGGTCTTCGCTGATCTGTACCGACTGGGGCTCAATAACCTGGGTGGCATCTGGGGTATGCTTCTTCAGCATAGAGACATGAAATACGTTGTGGACAGCTGACATTTCCTGGGGTAGCTCTAGCTCATATGCTACCTTGCCCACTCTTCTGCTGATAAGGTATGGTCCCACATATCTGGGACTTAGCTTGCCCTTCTTCCCAAAACACATCACTCCCTTCATGGGAGCTACTCTGAGGAACACTGTATCCCCAACTGAAAACTCTAAGGGTCTGCGCCGTGTGCGGCTCTGAGCAGTCTCTATCCTCTGGCGGATCTGTGTTCAGCTGTGGTATCTGCTACTAGATCAGTCTGAAGTTCTAGTTCTTTCTTCACCACTCTCATACCAGCAGATGGAGATCTACACCTCCGCCCATAGAGAGCCTCGTAAGGTGTCATGCCGATAGTGGCACGATAGTTGTTGTTGTATGCAAATTCGCTAAGCTCGGATATTTGCACCAACTTCCCTTGAAGTCTAGGGCACACGCTCGAGCATATCTTGAGTACCGATTTACTCGCTCCGTCGACCATCTTTACGAGGATGGAATCTGTCTTGAACTTTAACTTAGTGCTTGTACACACTCCCGAAGTGTGATGTAAACCGCTATCTCATGCGAAATAATGGTACGTGGGACTCCATGAAGTCTGATCTCCGAGATACAACTGAGCTAGCTTCTCCATGGATTAGGATATCTTGATAGCCAAAAAGTGAGCTGATTTAGTCAACCTGTCGACTATTACCCGGATGGCATCAAAACCATTCGTGGTTCTGGGTAGTCCCACTATGACTTCCATTCAGAATCTGTATAGGCTGCAGAACTCCTCCTGGTCGCGATGTTCTGCCTTGACCCTCGACAGGTGAGGCGGATGCTAACATATCTGGCGATGTCTCGCTTCATCCGGGCCACCAAAAATATTTTTTGGTCTTGATACATTTTGGTGGAACTCGGATGCATCGCATAGAGTCTTGTGAGCCTCATCTAAAATCATCTCTGTAGCTCCTCCTGGAACACAGAGTCTATCACCAAAATATAACACCCCGCTTATCGGACACTCTGAATTCTCTACTTTCGATTCACTAGCCCTTGCTTGATTTTCGAATTTCAGGTCCTGAGCTGACTGAATATCACCAAGCAAGGTAGACTCTAAGGTCATAGTAGAGAGCTGTCCAACAATGAGTTCAAGACCGAAATCTACGATCTCCTTCTGTAGGGGCGGTGACATGGCTGTAAGAGATAATAAGGTAGCACTGGATTTTCTGCTAAGTGCGTCGGCTACCTTATTGGCTTTCCCTGGATGGTAGAGGATGTCTACGTCATAGTCTTTGACCAGCTCAAGCCATCTGCGCTGTCGCATATTCAGATCCTTCTGAGTGAAGAAGTACTTCAGACTCTGATGATCTGTATACACTCTGCACTGAGCTCCATATAAGTAATGTCTCCAAATTTTGAGAGCGAACACTACTGCTGCAAGCTCAAGGTCATGAGTAGGGTAATTCTTCTCATAATCCTTGAGTTGTCTGGAGGCATAGGCGATCACCTTGCCGTTTTGCATCAGTACTGCTCCTAGTCCCAACTTAGAGGCATCACTGTAGATGTCAAAGCTGCTGGTGTCGTCTGGTAGAGCCAAAATGGGAGCACTGGTCAATCTCCTTTTTAGCTCCCTGAAGCTGTTCTCACAATCCTCTGTCCACTGAAATCTCCTGTTCTTTCTGGTAAGAGCTGTCAGTGGGGAGGCTATCCTGGAGAAGTCCTCTACAAACTTCCTGTAATATCCTGCTAATCCCAGAAAGCTCCTGATTTCGCTGCCGTTCTTAGGTCTCTTCCAGTTACTTACTGCTTCTATCTTGCTGGGATCTACCATAATACCATCCTTTGAGATGATATGACCCAGGAAGGACACCTGATCTAGCCAAAATTCGCATTTCGTGAACTTGGCGTAAAGCTGGTGCTGCTGAAGGGTCTGCAATACTAGTTTCAGGTGCTCTGAATGTTCTTCCTGAGTTCCTGAATAAATAAGAATGTCATCGATAAACACAATAAAAAACTTATCTAAATACTCCCTGAATACTCTGTTCATGAGATCCATGAATGTAGCTGGAGCATTGGTCACGCTAAAGGGCATGACTACGAACTCATAGTGTCCGTATCTGGTCCTGAATGTTGTCTTCGGTATGTCCCCTTCTTTGACCTTCACCTGATGATAACCTGATCTGAGGTCTATCTTAAAGAACATTGCTGCTCCCTTTAGCTGATCAAATAGGTCATCGATTCTGGGAAGAGGATACATGTTCTTGATCGTGACTTGGTTCAGTGCCCGGTAATCTATACACAGGCGCATGCTCCCGTCCTTCTTCTTCACAAACAATACAGGTGCTCCCCATGGTGAGTGACTAGGGCGGATGAAGCCCTTGTCAAGCAGCTCCTGTAATTGCTCATGAAGTTCCTTCAGTTCTGCTGGAGCCATGCGATAAGGTGCTTTGGAAATAGGGTTTGTACCGGGAATGAGCTCTATCTCAAATTCGATCTCCCTGTCTGGTGCTAAGCCTGGTAACTCTTCAGGGAAGACTGCTGGGTAGTGGCATACGACTCAGACCTCTGCTAGCTGTTGGTCCTTGTCCTGCCTGGTGCTGACTACGTGTGCTAAGAACCCCGTACATCCTGAATCCATCAACCTCTGTGCCTTCATAGCTGAGAGAAACCTCTTGGCCTTTCTCCTGGGTTCTCCGACGAATTCGAACTGTGCTTCCGCTTCAGGTTGGAATATGACTTTCTGTTTACGACACTCGATGGAGGCACCGTATTTGATCAAGAAGTCCATCCCGAAGATGACATCATAGTCGGTCATCTCTAGCACTATCAGATCACAAAAGAGCTCTCTGTCTGCTATAATGATCGGCACTGCTCTGAGCCAGTGCGTAGACACCATTATCTCTCCTGAGGGTAATGTCGTAAGGAACTGGCTACTAAGTACCTCTGAGGGTATTTCTAATTTTTCAGAGAACATCCTAGCTACATATGAATGGGTTGCCCCAGTATCAAATAGAACAGTAGCACTATACTATAAAATGCTAATCTGACCTGTGACGACTGTCGAGGCATTGGCTGCGTCCTCTCTGGTGAGTGAGTAGATCCTCGCATTCGCCATCGCTGGAGGGGCTTCTAATCTGCCCTGACTGATAAGTGGACCTTCTAGAGCGGCCTGCATCAGATACATCTGAGCTGGCTGGCCTGTATACTGAATCTGCTGTAGTTGAGGAAGACCGGTCTTGTTCGGGCACTGCTTGGCCATGTGCCCTTCTTGTTCACATTCAAAGCATCCTCGCGTGCCCTTGCGACAAACCCCTGGGTGGAATTTCCCACAAGTAGCACACTTTGGATAGCTGGGTCGCTTGCTAGAGGGTCCTCCTTTTGGGTCACTCCCTAATTTGCGCTTGCTGTTGGAGTTCCCTTTCCAGTTGGAGCTGTGGCCTTGCTGCTTTTGAGTGTGAGAGTTTCCTTGACCTTTGGACTCGGAGGTGACTTGCTTCTGCTGCTTTATGCTGTTCTGGTAATGCTCTGTGGTCAAGGCACTGCTCACTAACTCCTCTGTGGTTTGTGGCCTATGAATGCCACCAGCCACGTTCACAGCTATCTCTGGCCTCAGCATCTTGAGCATCAACCGGATTCGTTCCTTCTCTGTGCTGACTAGCTCCGGGCATAGACGAGCCAACCTGTTGAATTTCTTCACGGCTTCCTCAACTGAAAGGTTGCCCTGACGAAACTCAGTGACCTCGTCGTAGTGGCAGTTTGTAACCCGCATGTGAAAGAACTCCTCGAAGAATTCCTTCTCGAAGTCAGCCCATAACATCTGGTTCACTGGGCGCTTCGTTCTGATTCTTTCCCACCACATGCGTGCGTCTCCTGTCAGGCAGAAGGAGGCACACTTCACCTTCTCGTGTTCTGGCCAGTCCAGAAGCTCCATCGTGTTCTCCAGTGTTTTGAACCAGGCTTGTGCATCCCATGGTTCACTAGTGCCTGAGAAGTTCTCTGGCTTGACCCGCTGCCACTGGATCAGATAGGCTTCCTTTCTTGGCTCAGCTGCTTGGGCTGCTGGTGCTGGTGCTGGTGCTGGTGCTGGTGCTGTAGGCTGAGCTGGTGGAACCTCTAAGACTACCGGAGTCATCAAATTCGGTTCCGGGGTGACTGTGGAGGTACTCTGCTGATTAGCCTTTGAGGTGGCTATTTCCTGTTGCTGATCAGCTAGCTGCTGCTGTAACTGAGCCACCAATGCTGTAAGGTCTGGAGGAGGCACTGAACTGCCTGCCTCTTACTGGGGCTCAGTAGCTAGTGCCCTTCTAGCTGGGCGTCCTCGTGCCATTTCTAAAGACATAGAGAACATAACATAACTAAGGTAATTACAGTTATATAACTACTGATATCATGTTTAAAACTATCACATACTAACAAGCAGTAGGCATATGAACTGTAATAACAGGGAAAACAAGAAGCATAAATAAAGTAGAGGTATTCTTACTTGGAAGCTGCAGGTACAATGCTGATGTGTGTGTAGGAAGTATGGAACACTGCTCTGATACCACTTTATAACGACCCGCCTTCTACTACTAGGCTGTAAGGCCGATCGCTACAGTTGTGCTGTGCTAAATTACTAATGCGGAAAAACTGGATTGATTAAAATTTTGCTAATCTAATTACTGGGAACGTTGAAACTGAATGTTCTACATGTACCTAATAGTTGTACACATGCTAGGGAAGGTATTTACCACTGATACCGGACTTCTGATCGGTCCACGGACCGGTCCACTGACACCGGCACGGGAAAGAACCTTTGGATCGGTCGGCTGACCGATCCATGATTCACTAGCGTTTCTGTACGCACCTGGATCGGTCTGCCAACCGATCCAGCACCTCACTGATCGGTCGGACTGATCGATCCAGTGGCTCACTGATCGGTCAGCTGACCGATCAGTGGTGTGCTGTTCACGATCCCACTATCGGGATTCTTTCTGTTCGCGGCTGGATCGATCTACCGAACGATCCAGCTGTAAACAGAGAGTTAGGACTGCCGAAACCAGCTCTCTGATCGGTCTACCGACCGATCCGAGACCCCCTGATCGATCTGCTGACTGATCAGGGGTTTCTGATTTCGTATCCGAAACTCTGATATCAGCACTGCTTCGTCCCCAAAACCTCACACACAACTATCTAATGCATAATAACTATTCTAACAACATATAGTAACAATTCTAAACTTAAGCTTAAGCAAGGTTTACTGGCTCATGGCATTTTACTCACTAACACGCATTTTAACAACTTAAAGTGCATGAAGGTATAAATTCTAAAAGTTCTAGTTGTTTAAACTTGCTAATGTTCAAAAGTGCATAAGACATGAAAACTGAAACTAATAACTGTAAAGTGCTAAAGTAAATGCTAAATCCCCAGAGGGTCTTTTATTCCAATTCCTTCCACACACATCTTGATCTGCATTGACCTCCAGCCTCCACTGCTAGTCCACTTTCCTTTTTCCTGTATCTGCAGTATAAGGAAAATAGTATCTGTAAGCTAAAAAACTTAGTAAGAAACCATCTACCTCGCTAAAACATGTAACGATGCCAACATGCTTTTAAAGAATGCTATTTGAAAACATGTATTGACATGGCATACTATGGTTGCAAGCATAACTGAAATAACTGAACATGTAAACTGAAGCATGGCATAGCAACTAATCATATGAATCAATGAAGAATAAACTGACCGAACATATAATAAGCTAAACAGATACTGAGTTCAAACTCAACTAACATAACTAATTCTGAGTTTTGAAAACTAATTCATAATAAGTGAAAATACATAATCATGCTGTTTGGGCCCGGCAACTGTACTTGCTGTGCGCGCATCCCTAACTAGACCCGGGTTTGCAAGTCCCGCATTTAGTAGGGTTAACCAGGTTATCTAAACCTAGGGACGACTGTGGGAGTCCAACCCATGGATATCTGATTCAGTACAGTGCCACTGAAAATAAAATACTGAATATAGCTAACTATTTTAACTTGCTGTTTCCAGGTTATCTGAACCTAGAGCTAGGTTATCTGAACTTAGAGGCGACTGTGGGAGCCCACCCATTGGACCGTAGTCCCATAAAACTGAACTAAACTAATGTGCTATTTTAAATGCTCCTAATGCATTTAACTGAGCTATTAAACATAACTGAGGTGGCATTTAGCTACACTAACATTTTACCGAACACTTAGTGTACTCAAACTCTCTCCTCTAATAGGGAGATCACCTCTAGGCACCCGACAACATCTAGAATCTCCAACTAAAGGAGAACAACGTGTCCGGCCCGTCTAGAGGTGCTCAACTAGATCCCTAATCCTCGAGGAGGGTTAAAACACACCCTATGTGCTGAAAAAACCTGCATATAGCTAAAACTAAAAGTATGCAATCAAACGAAAGCTATTATACTGCAGGTGAGGGGTTTCTTACCTCCTGTTCATAATTTCTTACGATTCTAATCGCTAGGTTTCCGGTGGAGATGATCTTCTCGACGATCCGCTCGCGTCTACGGGTTCTTCTCGCGGAGGGGAACGTCCTGGTGCTGAAATCGTCGCCGGAAAGTGCCCCTATGGCCCTAGGGATGAAACCCTAGGCTTGCTTGGGTGTTGGCGCCGAGAGAAAGAGAGGAAGAAGGAGTTGGCGTCGGTGAGGGTTTGGAGAGGGAGAAGTTGCCGGACCAAATAAAAGAAATAACCCAAACCAACTTAAGTTTCCTATTTATATTAAGGAGTTAATTTGGCCAAACTAATTATAAATATAATTGATTCCCTTTCCTTTCAGCACGGCCCTGCTGGGTTTAACTGGTTCCCAACATTATTCCTAAGCCATAGGTCTCGGGTTCGGTTCCCGCCTAAACCATTTTGCTTATCTAATTACTTTTGCTACTTCCGCTACTCGGAAAAAGATCTAAAAATTCCAGAAAAATCATAGAATAATTATAATGTAAGTTTGAGAATTTTCTGGTGTTACATACACATAAAGTAGTTAATTTGGATTCTTTTAATGGATTAAAAGATAGTTTAATTGAATTAAGCTCTCTATTTTTCCATCTTACCCGTACTAGGTTTTCAATCAGATATTCATATGGGTGATTGTGAGATGGATGAAGTAAGCTAATATTTTATTTTTATTTTTAAATGTTATGTTTAATTAAGAGAAAATAATTTAAATTTTTAAAGAAGAATTCTAGGTTAATTAATTTTTGAAGTTAATTAATTTTGAAAAATAATTCAATTTTATTAATTTTGAGAAATAATTTAAGTTAATTAATTTTGAAAAGTAATTTATGTTAATTAATTTTTGAAAATTAATTTTAAGTTAATTAAATTTTAAAAAAATAATTTTAATTTAATTAATCTTTGAAAAATAATTTTAAGTTAATTAATTTTGAAAAATAATTTTAAGTTAATTAATTTTTGAAAAATAATTTTTATTTAATTAATTTTGCAAAATAATTTTAAGTTAATTAATTTTTGAAAAATAATTTAGTTTTAATTACGAATTTAATTTGAAATTGAATCAATTTTAATTATGAATTAATTTGAAATTTTAATTACGAATTAATTTGAAATTTTAATTATGAATTTAATTTGAAATTGAATTAATTTTTAATCCTTAGTCATCTCACCTGATCTAAATTTTCAATCAGGGAATCCTATAATTGTTGTGAGATGAATTATGGCTCAATTTTAGGGTTTAGTTTAACTTTGTGTTAGATTCAGGTTTAGCTTTGGGTTTAACAAGTAGGCATTCCTTGGATAAACTTCTGGGCTATGGTGAGTCACAAGGACATCATTAAAGTAATCATGCCTTCGAGGTTTTCCAAATAGTCCTACCCATTGAACTTAGTACAAAACCTTGGTCTAACTGGTTAGGATCCATAAAGGATAGCTTCGGTCAGTTCCACTTAGCCAAATGCAACAGGTCGAAGTCATATCTTCCTAGACATGCAATGACTAAGTTTCCCCAACGTACTATCATCCAATACTTCACCAGTACCGTGGGTCAAGTTAAACCTAGCTCATTTTAATCTAACCTTAATTACCCGGCCGGGTAGTCTACTCTTATTTACCCTTATCGGGTGGATTAATTTCGGAGGTGCCAGCTATTCTGGAGCCTTCCTTTGGATTTTGATTTGAATTTAATTTGATTTTATTTGAAGTGTTAGAGTGTATACTAAAATCCTAGCTTTTGGTATAAACATTTATCTAGAAATAAGAATCACATTGGTCAAATGTCTACATTTGTGATAAATGTAGTTGTTCAATTAATTTATATTGTAGATAACATGGTGTGTGGTGTCACACACAGAAGATCATGTTATCAGTACTTTATAAATTATAAACAGTAGCTCACAACCATGATGGAAAGGAACAAACCATTGGAAGGTCATAGTGTAATTAGGTGTTAGTTTATCTTAACTATATAATTACACTAGTACACTAAGAGTGTATTGAGTAGGACCATTAGAGGTCGTTTCTTTTATACTGACTTTATAAAGGGACAAAGACCTCAGTTATTATGGAAGTGTGTGCTCTTAATCCTGATATAATAACAAGCACATATATTTGATATTTATTTCTTTAATTTATCAATGGGTGAGATTTAGTTCGATGAATCAATAAGCCCGATAAGTTGGGAAATGATATCACTTATAGTGTGTGTTGTTGATTATAGAAGGAAACTGTGTCCTAGTAATCTAGGTTGAGAATGTCCCCAAGAGGATCTCATAAGGATTGTCATGTTAAACCCTGCAGGTGGACTTAGTCCGACATGACGATGAAGTTGAGTGGTACTACTCTTGGAGCTAGATATTAATTAAGTGAGTTGTCAGTAACTTACTTAATTAGTGGACATTTGTTATCTTAAATACAGGGAAACTAACACACTCATAATAAGAAGGAGCCCAAAATGTAATTTGGGATTGGTGCGGTAGTTCAATAATAGTTCTTTAGTGGAATGAATTATTATTGATAAAATAAAGTTGTGTGTTCGGGGCGAACACGGGATGCTTAATTTTATCGGGAGACCAAAACCAATTCCTCCTCTCGGTCCCTATCGTAGCCTCTAATATATAGAGATTTATACCCACCGCATACCCACCTTCTTACCCATCCAATGGGGCCGGCCAAGCTAGCTTGGAACCCAAGCTAGGGCCGGCCAAGATCAAGTGGATGAGTCATGTAGGTGGCCGGCCAAAGCTTGGGTCCCAAGCTTAGGTGGCCGGCCACTAGAATATTAAAAAGGATTTTTATTAAAATTATTTCTTATGTGGATATCATGATTTTAAAAGAGAGTTTAAAAAATTAAAAATTTCCTTTTATAGCTTTCTACAAAAGATTAAGAGAAGAGATTAATCTCTTTCCTTATTTGTAGTTTAAAAAGATGGTTTTAATTTTTGGTAAAAACTTTCCTTATTTGTAAATCATCTACATGTTTAAAAGAGAGTTTAAAATTTGAAATCTTTCCTTATTTGTTGATTAAATGAGGATTTTAAATTTTAAGAAAACTTTCCTTTTTAATCATGTTCATGATTTAAAAAAGAGTTTAAAATTAAATATTCTCTTTTATAAGTTTCTACAAAAGATTAAGAAAAGGTTTGATATCTTTCCTTATTTGTAGATTAAAAGAGATTTTAATTTATAGAGATAACTTTTTTTTTATCCACATGTTTAAAAGAAAGATTTTAATTTATTAAATTTCCTTTTTATAAACCAATCATGAAGGGATAAAAATTATTGAGAAATTTTTATAAATTTCCGGAAGTAAATAAGGAAGTTTTAATTGGTGTTTAAAATTTTATTTGCTTGGAGATTATATGGTGTGGCCGGCCATTGCAAAATTGAAAATAAAAATTATTTTTAATTAAATAAATTTTCCTTTTCAATGGAAAAAGAATTAAGGAAGTTTTTATTAAATTTTCCTTATTTGCCAAGATCAAGGATTATAAAAGAAGGGGTAGTGGTGCCTTCATTGAGTACAACCTCTATTATTTCTCTCCCTCTTTTCCTTGGTGTTGTGGCCGGTCAACCTCTCTTCCACTCTTCCTCTTGGTGGTGGCCGAACCTTCTCTATTGGCTTGGAGTTCTTGTGGTGGCCGGATACTACTTGGAGAAGAAGAAGAAGAAGGAGAGAAAGCTTGTATCCCTTGGAGCTTGGTTGGTGTTTTGATCTTCTTCCTTGGTGAAGCTTCTTTATTGTGGCCGAACCTAGCTAGGAGGAGAAGAAGGTGGTTGGTGATTTCTCATCTCGGAAGATCGTTACCCACACAATGTCCGAGGTTAGAAGAGGAATACGGTAGAAGATCAAGAAGTTTTTCTAGAAGGTATAACTAGTAGTTTTTCCTTTTCCGCATCATACTAGTTATTTATGGAAATAATACCAAATACAAGAGGCTTACGTTCTAGTATTTTAAATATGATTTTTGAAGTTGTGTTCTTTTGTTTTATTTTTCCCTGTGTTTTGATTGTTCTTTTCGGTTAACCTAAAGTTATTTTAGGAAATTAAATATTAGATTTCTATAAAAGGTTTTGTCTAGTCGGTGGTGGTTGCTCCCATATCCAAGAAGGTCATGTGCCTCGCCACGTCAGTACTGGGAACCAATTATGGAAATTAATATTTAATGGAATTAATAACTTAAGGTGATTTGGGTCGAACGAGTTAAGTTCCGCAGGAGATCCAAGTCAAAACCTAAAAGAACAAATAGATTAAGTTTTGGATCAAACGTGTTAAGTTCCGCAGGCGATCCAAAATTTAATTTAAAAGAACACATGGTAGCTAGGAAAAGGTTCAGACCTTTGTACAAAATTTTTGTACAGTGGAACCTCTAGGCTTTCCGAGTAGCAACCAACATGAAGTTCACTTGATTTAATTTTTAATTTTGAATTTAATTTGATTTAATTTAATTTAATTTGAATTCAGTTTTATTTTTATTGTCTTTCTTCTAGCTCCCCCTGGATCATAGCCTCGATATGGTCTATCGAGGTAATGTATTTGATCCTTAGGGACCCAATATTGTCCAAGTCCAACTTGATTGATCAGGTTGGACTTGGGGACTCATGATTGGACCATTTTTCTATTTGTTCTTTGTATAAGTGATAAATATGATTTATATTTATTTTTCGATTTGAATCCTAGTACAGTTCTATTATAGATTGCCCTTTGTGTTCCAAGAATTAGGTCAAGGTTCTTGGAACCCAAAGAAAATCGTTCTAACGTTTTCTCCAGATCCTTGACCTTAGTTTTCAGGCTGGAATTCTCTTCCTCAAGTTTTTGGACTTGAGTCGAGTTTCCAGTCTGAACTGGTTCAGTCAAAGATTCGGAGTTAGTCACTTCTTTAAGGACAGCTACTTCCTTTAGAAGTGACTTAATTCTAAGATTAGACTTAGCTAATTTTTGTAACAAGTAATTAACTAGATTGTTTAGTCGAGGGATACTTACAGAGGGATCGGACCCTTCGGAAATGGATACGGATCCGTGGCTTCTTTCTGATTCTGCTTCCGACTCGCTCTCGCTCTCGGACACATTGATCTGGTCTCGGGCCATCAAGGCAAGAAGGCTCGTCTGTTCGAGCTCGTCGTCAGTATCCTCTTCTGATGATTCTTCAAAGGTTGCTTTTAGTACCTTCTTCTTTCTCTACTTCTTTACATCCTTCTGATTGGGGTAGTTGGCCTTGATATGCCCCTTCTAGTTGCACCCATAATAAATTACCTCAAACTTGACCTTTGGGCTGGGTTGAACCTCCTTTGATTGTACGACTTTCTTTAGGTCTTTCCTGTTGACCCCCTTCTTCTTCTTGTAGAGCTTCTTCACAAGATTCACGAGTTCGGAGGTCAATTAGTCATCTTCATCGTCTGAGTCGGGTTCAGTTTCTGATTCAGGTTCAGTTCTTCGTCGTGATCTTGGTTCGCGTGTTCGACTGGTACCTGCAACTAAAGCAATACCTTTCTCGATTGGTTGTGTATTAGTTTGTTCATGCAATTCGAATTCTAAGAACAATTCATCTAGTCTAATGGAAGTTAGATCCTTGGAGACTTTGTAGGCATCTACCATTGATGCCCCACAGTGTGCTCCTCGGAAAAGCATTAAGTGCGTACCTTATAATGTCCTTGTTCTCGACCTTTTGCCCGATAGCGTGGAGGGAGTTGAGGATGTCTTGAATCTGTGCATGGAGTTGACATGCAGTTTCTCCTTCCTGCATTTTCAAATTATATAATTTATTGAACAAGAGATCTCTCTTGCTTACCTTAGTGTCGGAGGTGCCCTCGTGGAGTTCGATCAGCTTCTCCCAAAGCTCTTTTGCGCTGGAGAATGGTCCAACTCTGTTGAGTTCCTCTTTGGTCAGTCTGCACTGGAGGGTGCAGGTCGCTCTGGCATCAGCTTCCACCTTCTTGATTAGGGTCGGTTCCCATTTTTCGCAGGGTGTTGGCTTGTCATCTTCATCGGACAACAGTTGTAGTCCAGTCTTGATAATCATCCACGTGTCGAACTGTGTCTTGAGAAAGGTTTCCATTAGCCCCTTCCAATATCCGAAGTCTTCTCCGGAGAAAAGTGGGGGGCGAACGGTGCTGAAACCTTCTTGTTGGGCCATTAGTGATATGCAACAAAAAAATAGAAATATCCCATGACTAGGTCTTGGATTAGCAGTGCGGGAAATAAAGTTAAGAATTTGTGAACTCGAGTGGTGTTGCACCAGTCTCGAGCAAAAACTGATTCAAAAAAATAATTAGACTATAGCTATTAAGCTAATTCTAATTGACTCCGTAAAACTAAAAATACCACGTAAAAAAAATTACGTGATTGGTGGTTGCACCAGATCAATGCGACCCCGCTCTGATACCAATTGTTGGATCGAAAGCGCTAGAGGGGGGGTGAATAGCACTCGTGGCTTTCAATCTTTTCAAATTCGTAAAACTATCAAGTTATAAAGCAGCGGAATAAAATAAAGAGCACACACCAAAGCACCTTATCCCACTGAAGGCGCCTCCAAGCTGCTCCAAGGTGCCTCCAACGCCTGGTCCAAGGCGCCTCCAGTGAACTCTAAGGCGCCTCCAGCGTCTTTGGACAGCTGGCTTCGGCTAGCACCCGAGGCGCCTCCAAGCCCCATGGAGGCGCCTCGGATACTGTTCATCCGAGGTCTAAGTTGTTTCTGTTGGAGTGTATACTAAAAGTCTAGCTTTTGTATAAACATTTATAAGAATCACATTGGTCAAGTGTCTACATTTATATATACCAAATGTAGATGTTTAATTAATTTATACTGTAAATAACATAGTGTGTGGTGTCACACACAGAAGATAGTGTTATCAGTTCTTTATAAATTAAAAACAGTAGCTCACGACCAAGATGGAAAGGAACAAACCATTGGAAGGTCGTAGTGTAATTAGGTATTAGTTTATCTTAACTATATAATTACACTAGTACACTTAGAGTGTATTGAGCAGGACCATTTAGAGGTCGTTTCTTTTATACTGACTTTATAAAGGAACAAAGACCTCAGTTATTATGGAAGTGTGTGCTCTTAATCCTAATATAATTGTTGGAGTGTATACTGAAAGTCTAAGCTTTTGTAAACATTTATTTTGAATAAAGAATCACATTTGGTCAAATTATCTACATTTGTTTGTAGTTGTTCAATTAATTTATATTGTAGATAACATAGTATGTGGTGTCACATACAGAAGATGATGTTATCAGTACCTTATAAATTATAAACAGTAGCTCACGACCAAAATGGAAAGGAACAAACCATTGGAAAGTCGTAGTGTAATTAGGTATTAGTTTATCTTAACTATATAATTACACTAGTACACTTAAAGTGTATTGAGTAGGACCATTTGAGGTCGTTTCTTTTATACTGACTTTATAAAGGAACAAAGACCTCAGTTATTATGGAAGTGTGTGCTCTTAATCCTAATATAATAACAAGCACATATATTTGATATTTATTTCTTTAATTTATCAATGAGAGAGATTTAGTTCGATAAATCAATAAGCCCGATAAATTGGGAAATGATATCACTTATAGTGTGTGTTGTTGATTATAGAAGGAAACTGTGTCCTAGTAATCTAGGTTGATAATGTCCCCAAGATGAGCTCATAAGGTTTGTCATGTTAAACCCTGCAGGTGGACTTAGTCTGACATGACAATAAGGTTGAGTGGTACTATTCTTGGACTAAAATATTAATTAAATGAGTTGTCAGTAACTCACTTAATTAGTGGACATTTGATATTTTAAACACAGGGAGACTAACACACTCATAATAAGAAGGAGCCCAAAAATGTAATTTGGGATTGGTGCGGTAGTTCAATAATAGTTCTCTAGTGGAATGAATTATTATTGATAAAATTAAGTTGTGTGTTCGGGGCGAACACGGGATGCTTAATTTTATCGGGAGACCAAAACCAATTCCTCCTCTCGGTCCCTATCGTAGCCTCTTATTTATAGAGTACTATACCCACCTATACCCACCTTCTATACCCACCTAAAGGGGGCCGGCCAAGCTAGCTTGGGAATCAAGCTAGGGCCAGCCTGTTTATGGGTGGCCGGCCCTAGCTTGAACCCAAGCTAGAAGGGGCCGGCCATAATGAAATTAAAAAGAATTTTAATTTTAATTTTTATTATGTGGAAGATATAATTTATTAAAGAGAATTAAAATTAAAATATCTCTCTTAAAAGGATCTACAAAAGATTAAAGAAAGAGATTAGATCTCTTTCCTTATTTGTAGATTGGAAAGATATTTTATTTTCTCTTTGAAAATTATTCACATGTTAAAAAATTAAAATTATAGAAATTTCTTTTTATCAACCATGAAGGGGTTTTTGAAGAGAAATTTTATTTTTAAAATTTCTGGAAACAAATTAGGAAGTTTTAATTTGTTGATTGAAACTTGTCTAATTTGTCTCTCTATGATGTGGCCGGCCATTATAAGTTTAATTGAGAAATTTTATTTTATTTTGTAACGACCACCCTTCTTACTACTACTACTACACTCTAAGGATGACCGTTACTTAACTACTAACTCTACTTAACCGGTATGATTAAAAATCACATGGAAACCCTACCGAAAAATTTCGACAGAGTCTCCCCTGTACCGGTGACCTTATTCAACAATACATGCAATATATACTCAGCCACAAGCGGCTGGAACACATATCAATCAACCACGCAGTATAATAAATCCAAAATAAAGAAAACAACACAAGAAATCATCACACAAGATTACGATTCTTCTACTACGTCCTAATCATATCAAAATAACAAATACTATCTCAAGTACTCCTAACATAGCAAAAGACAATAACAACTAAACTAAAACTTCTTTCCTAGTCCCAAGGCTTCCATAGTCCTGGCATCACACATCCTTCGAACACCTCCTTGTCGCCTTCCTTTCTATATCTTTTCCTTTCCTGTATCTGCAGTAAGAGGAAGTGTAGTCTATAAGCAAAATTTGCTTAGTAAGCGCTATCTAACTCACAAAATCTCGATATGCATGAGGATATACTGAAATCTAAAACTGAATTCTCAAAAGGAATTCTACTCATGCTCATCTACTAGTGAAAGAAACATACTGAAAGGCTAAACATGTAAAGTAAATCTAACATGTATAACTACTCATGCTCACAAATGGCAAGGACATCATGCTAACTGATATACTAAACATGTATAGCTAATCATGCTCATAAACTAATAAAGAAAGCAAACTAACTGAAATGCTAACATATAAAGATAAACATGCTCATCAACTAGCAAATAAATAACATGTAAGAAACTAAACATGTAAAAGCTGCTAGCATAAAAGAAAACTCAGCTTGCTGATTTTTAAGACGAAACTTAATTCATCTGTTCTAAACTTGTCCTTTAATACTTTATAGTTATGGAAAACTTACTTTACTTGTTCAAAAACTTATACTTATAATACTTCAAAATAATAATCAACTTCTTCTTGGGCCCGGCAACTGTACTTATTATGCGCGCATCCCTAACTAGACCCGAGATAGCTGGTCTCGAATCTAGTAGGATTTGCTAGGTTATCTAATCCTAGGGACCGACTATGGGAGCCCAGCCCAAGGACTACTAAGAGTCCTGCATACTAGGTTATCTAAACCTAGGGACCGACTATGGGAGCCCAGCCCAAGGACTACTGAGAGTCCTGCATACTAGGTTATCTAAACCTAGGGACCGACTATGGGAGCCCAGCCCAAGGACTACTGAGAGTCCTGCATACTAGGTTATCTAAACCTAGGGACCGACTATGGGAGCCCAGCCCAAGGACTACTGAAAGTCCAGTACAGTGCCACTGATAAAAGTAAAATACTTGTTATCTTTTAATACTTCTAATATATAATGCCTCGGCATTTTCTTTAGCACATTGTGTGTCAAAATCCCTAAAGTCTTGACTTCAGGATTTACTTAAGGCCTTGGCCTTTTTCTTTCTTTTCTTAATCTTTCTTATACTTTTCTTATAAAAGAATGCTTCTTACAAAACTGAAATGTTTAAACAAATTTTAACACTGCAATGCTTAAACAAAATCTGCATACAAGTTTAAACAGAAATCTGCATATTAAGCTTAACTAAAATCTGCATATTAAGCTTATCTAAAATCTGCATACTAAGCTTAACAAAATCTGCTTACTACACTAACTAACTTCTGCACTTGTAAGCTTAATAAAATTATGCACTTGTAAACTTAATAAAATCTGCATTCTTGTAAAGCCCGAAAAATTCCCGAATTTATTTTAGAATTATTCTACGATTTTTCTAGAATTTTTAGATATTTTTCCGGAATTTTCCGAGTATCGGAAGTAGCAAAAATAATTAAAACCGCAAAATAGCTTAGGCGGGAATCGAACCCGAGACCTATGGTATACGGGATAAGGTTAGTAACCGGTTGAACCCAGCAGGGCCGTGCTGAAAGGAAAGGGGATCAATTATATTTATAATGGGTTTGGCCGAGTTAATTATTTAGTATAAATAGGAAAACATAAGTTGGTTTGGTTTATTTTGGTGTTGGTTCGGCAACTCTCCTCACAAAACCTCACGCCAACTTCCTCTCCAAAACCCTCACCGACGCCAACCTCTCTTCCTCCCCCTTCTCTCGGCGCACCAAGGCTAGGCCCCAAAGACACCTTTCGGCGACGACTCCAACACGAAAGAGGTTCTTCTCCGCGAGAGGAACGCGAAGACGTGATCGGATCGTCGAGGAGGTCATCTCCACCGGAATTCTAGCGAAAGGAATTGTAAGAAAATTAGCGTACGAGGTAAGAAACCCCTCACCTGCAGTATAATAGCTTCCGATTGAGTTTTTATGATTTAGTTAGGATGTATGCAGATTTTTATCGATATCTAGGGTGTATTTAATTCTCTTCACAGATTAGGGATTTAGTTGAACACCTCTAGATGGGCCGGACACGCTTTCTCTCTTCAGATAGGAGGTTAGACGTTGTCGGGTGCCTAGAGGTGGTCTCCCTAATAGAGAGGAGAGTTAGGGCACACTAAGTGTTCGATAAAATAGCTAGTTTAGTAAAATGCGCCATATGCATCTCCAACAGCTTAGTTAGATACATTAGAAGTATCTATTCAGTATTCTCAGTTTACTACAGCTTATATGGATCAGATATCCAATGGGTGGGCTCCCACAGTCGCCTCTAGGTTTAGATAACCTAGCTCTAGGTTCAGATAACCTAGAAACAATAGAATAAGCAAGTATTAGCTATTTCAGTATTTTATTTTCAGTGGCACTGTACTGGATCAGATATCCATTGGGTTGGACTCCCACAGTCGTCCCTAGGTTTAGATAACCTAGTTAACCCTACTAAATTCGGGACTTGCAAACCCGGGTCTAGTCAGGGATGCGCGCACAGCAAGTACAGTTGCCGGGCCCAAACAGCATGATTATGTATTTTCACTTACTATGTATTAGTTTTCAAAACTCATAAAAAAATCAGTTATGTTAGTTGAGTTTGAATTCAGTACCAGTTTAGCTTCAGTTTAGCTCTTCCTTGCTTACACATTATGATAGCTCATGTTCAGTTCTTGATTGCTATGCTTGTATGATCACATGCCATGTTTATATGTTTAGCCTAGTCAGATTATTTCAAATAGCATGCTTTAAAAATCATATTGCATCGTCGCATGTTTTTGTGAGGTAGATGGTTTCTTACTAAGCTTGTTAGCTTACAGATACTACTTTTCTTATACTGCAGACAAAGGTAAAGGAAAAGTGGACTAGCAGTGGAGGATGGAGGTCAATGTAGATGAGGATGTGTGTGTATGGAACTGGAATCAAAGGTCCTTAGGGGACATAGCAAATTGAGCATTTGACTCTTTAGCATTTACTTTAGCATTTTATTATTGGTTTTGGTTTTCATGTTCTAGGCACTTTTAGTTGTGTGTTGCCATGAATTCCTAAACTATGTCATATGTTAAGTTAGATTACTAGTTTATGTCGTTAGAATGTTTTACATGCTGTTAGAATAGTTTATGATGCATTAGTTAGATGTTATGTGGGGTTTTGGCACGCCAAAGTGCTGAAATCAGAGTTCCCCGGGTGAAATCAGACTCTGATCGGTCTCCCGACCGATCAGGGCCTGGCTGTGTCACTGGATCGGTCAGCCGACTGATCCAGCCAGATACAGTAGGCTACTGTATCTACCTGGATCAGTCAGCCGACCGATCCAGTACAATACAGTAGCGAGCCCCCGATTTCCTAGTGCCTGGATCGGTCAGCCGACCGATCCAGACATACCTGGATCGGTCGCGCCGACCGATCAGAACACTCCTGGGTCGGTCGGTAGACCGATCCAGCTGGGGACAGAAGCGATGTAGCTTCGGGATCGGACAGCCGACCGATCCAGGGTCTTGTAACCGTACCAGTATCAGCAGATCGGTCTATGGATCGATCCGGAGGGTGTTACCAGTTGTAAATACCTCCCCTAGCATGTGTACAACTCCAAGGTACACCCGGAATGTTAGTGTCAGAGTTAACATTAATCAGATAATTAGCAAAAACTCAAATTAGATCAGTTTTCCGCACAGTGTAGTTTAGCATTAACTGTAGCGATTCGTCTTACAGCCTAGTCAGTAGAAGGCGGGTTGTTACAATTCTAAACTTCATAAAATCTGAACTATCTTTCATAGCAATTAGTACAAGAAAATTTATAGAATTAAATCTCCAATTTGCCTAATAAACCAATACTTAACCCAAGTCATTCTATGTTCATCGCCTAATAATAGAACCAAGGGAAACTACAAGCTTAAAGATAAATCTAACTATATATATATATATATATATATATATATATATATATATATATATATATATATATATATATATATATACTTGGAATAAAAGGAAATTCGTAGCATAGCTACATATATATATAAACTAAAACTGAAAGTCTACTTCTGAAATGTTTTCATGAAATCTGAAACTAACATGCTAAGCTTAAAACTATAACTGCAGGTTAAAGGATCACTAACGAAGAATTTAGTAGCATGTTAAACAATTGATAACAAAAGGGTCTAAACTAATTAGAACTTGAAGCTCTATAAAACTTATACTTCCTATACTTTAAAATATTTATCTTTTCTTCTTCAGACTTGGTCTTTACTTTACTTATAACTTCTCATGAATCCCTAAAAGGATTAAATAGAACACTATATGTTTATGTAAAACTCGAAAGCATCATTAGGAAATAAAAACAATCTTGAAACCAATCCAAAACTGTTCCGAAGTCATGAAAGGGAGACTAAATCCCTAGCAACAATTCTATACAGCATGATCCAAAACATGAAAGGAGACTAAAGCTCTATCAATTCCTCAATTCTGTACAGCAAGTTCCAAAACAAAGGAAAAATCTAAACTAAGATGCTTCCCAATGCCACTAAACTGCATGCTCCGAATTAAACCATTTCATGTTCTTCCTTGAACCTCTCGGCAGCAAACAAAATCCCTAAACATGCTTCACAGCAAAACTCGAACAAACAAGGAAACACCAAAACAAAAACCCTTCTATCTCCTTTATGTGATTCACGGCAGAAAAACAAAACCAACCATCCTTAACAACATGCTACGAAATCATGGAAAACAAGAATCCGATCAAAAACACAAACCACCTACAATTTATTCCAAAGCTTTCGGAAAAGAAAGGAACAATCGGAGCTATCCTACTGCAAGTGAGTAGCAACTTACCTTGCTTCTTGAACTCACAACCGAACGCAAGGAGGACTTCTAGGTCTCGGAGCTCTGATCGGAAGACTCGAAATCGCGGCTCCTCCTCGTGCTCCAGACTTCTCCTCGTCGAGAGAAGCTTGGCGGTGTGAAGAATCCATAGGACCTTGCCTTGGCCGGCCGCCGAAGTTGAGCCCTAAGCTCGGCTTCGTTTCTGCCCGAGAAGGAATCGTCGTCGCGCCGTCGAACTCGAGAGAAGGGGAGAGGGATCGAGAGAAAATAATCTCCTCTCTTAACTCAACCTCTTTTTATAACCTAGGATTATTTTTATTACTAACCGTTTCTTAAGAATATTTCGCACCCTACCTTTTCACGAAATATTCGTGGAAGAGTTGGTTGGCCGCGTTCTGCTTAAGGTGTGGCTCGCGGGTTCGAAACTCGGCTGCAACCATTTTCTGCCCATTAATTCTTGTTATTAACTTCTACTCATTAAATAAAATTCTCCCTTTATTTGATTAAGTAATAACTGCTAGCCCAGTTGGTTAGCTGGGTTTTGCTCGGGTCAGGGGTTGTTGGTTCGAGCCTCGGCTTGGACATTTTTTTGTCACAACTTCTTTCTTTTGGTAAAAATACCAAACGACATCCAAAAATTCCATAAAAATACTCTAAAAATTTCTAAAAATCTCTAGAATTTTTCTAAAGTATTTCTAAATATTTTAAAGCACTTTTAGGACTCTTAATGAGGAAAATCGGGTCATTACATATTTTTCTCAATTAATTCATGTCAAGGAAAATTAAAGAAATTTTATTGTAATTAAATTTCCTAATTTACCAAGGCTAAGGAATATAAAAGAGGGTGTTGGGGTGCCTTCATGAGATACAACCTCTATTATTTTTCTCCTTCTCTTATTCTTTGGTGTGGATGGCTATTCTCTCTTCCCCTCTTCCTCTTTGTGGTGGCCGAATCCTTCCTCTTGCTTGGAGCTCTTGTGGTGGCCGGATACTACTTGGAGAAGAAGAAGAAGAAGGAGAGAAAGCTTGTATCCCTTGGAGCTTGGTTGGTGTTTTTATTTTTCTTCATCATTGGTGAAGCTCTTTTGCTTTGGCCGAACCTAGCTAGGAGGAGAAGAAGGTGCATTGGTGGTTTCTCATCTCGGAAGATCGTTGCCCACACAACGTCCGAGGTTAGAAGAGGAATACGGTAGAAGATCAAGAGGTTTTTCTAGAAAGGTATAACTAGTAATTTTTTCCTTTCCGCATCATACTAGTTATTTTTGGAAATAATACCAAATACAAGAGGCTTACGATTCTAGTATTTCGAATTTATTTTCGATGTAGTGTTCTTATGTTTATTTCTTTTCCTTGTGATTTGATTGTTCCTTTCGGTTAACCTAAAGTTATTTTAGGAAATTAAATATTAGCTTTCCATAAAAGGTTTTGTCTAGTCGGTGGTGGTTGCTCTCATATCCAAGAAGGTCATATGCCTCGCCACGTCAGTACTGGGAACCAATTATGGAAATTAATATTTAATGGAATTAATAACTTAAGGTGATTTGGGTCGAACGTGTTAAGTTCCGCAGGAGATCCAAGTCAAAACCTAAAAGAACAAATAGATTAACTTTTGGATCAAACGTGTTAAGTTCCGCAGGCGATCCAAAATTTAATTTAAAAGAACACATGGTAGATAGGAAAAGGTTCAGACCTTTGTACAAAATTTTTTGTACAGTGGAACCTTTAGGTTTTCCGAATAGCAACCAACAATTGGTATCAGAGCTAGGGTTTTGCCTTTGTGTATTTTGGTATTAGTTTAATTATGCACATGTCATACATAATTTAAGCAGGTTAATAGTAGGATGTGTTAACTTTGTGGATGCAGGATCCAACTATTATGGCTTTTAGTTATTATGTATGTGATTGGACCCTTGGACATGTCTAGGGCATTTATATGTGTGTGCATGATTGTATTATAAAATACAGCAGGAGATGTATTTAGTTTTATTAGGATTTTATTTTTGATCTAGATACATGTACATTCCTTTTATGGAATATAGGATCAAAAAGAATGTAAAATTCTATTTATGTCGCGGACCGAATCTTGCAAAGCGTGGAACCTTCTAAGGACCAGAGGCGCAGCGGAACAAGGAGCAAGATGGATGCGACAGCTAGACCCGGTGGCGGTGGCCAAATATGGCAGCAACTTAGGATGACAACACACGGAGGACAACCATAGATAAAATCCATAATAGTTGAAAATTAGTTTTTCTATTTATTGCTTTTATATTGTGTTGTGTGTGCATGTTAGTATACATGTTTAGTAGGCTAGCATAGTTAAAATTCCTCATTTATAAATAACTAAGTGGGAGAGGGATTTTAAATAAATTCCATGGTCTCCATTACTGGTTTGTTAGTGATGCAAACAAGCTTGCGCGTTGGCTCTGAGTGCCTTCCTCCATATCGGATGAGTTTGTTTATGGATCACTAGAACAAATTTCCATTTTGGATGACTATAGGAAGTTAATAAAGAGCGTGTGATCTTCCCCATCGGAAGGGACACAATCTTATTAATGGACTTAGTGTCAAGTAGTGGTAAACACTTAGGCACGTCTAATAGTATCCTCCCCATCAGAGTCACTGCTATTATTCGTGTGACCAAAGGATACCAACTATTAATTTTATTTGTCAAAAAGATAGGTTGACAAGATAATAAAATTAATGGGTTGAAACCCTCCTTTTACAAATGTTGAATTTGTATACGTCCACACTATCGTGGCATACAAAATTCACGGTGTTTCGAGGTGTTGGTTAATTTAAAATAGTATTGTTTGAGGAATCAATATTATTCTAAATTTAGAGTTCTGACCAAAAGTTATTTGTGATTCTTAGGATGACTTTCAACCCACTGTCCATCATACTACAACAGAATAGACTTACTGGTCCTAATTACATAGATTGGAAAAGGAACCGGGACATTTTGTACTGACTGAGTCTTGTCCTAATGCACCCACTGGTGAATCTACTCAAGAGGAGATTGAATATCATAGGAAATGGGTAAAAGCAGATGAGATGGCGCGGTGTTACATTTTGGCTTCAATGTCAAATGTATTGCAACATCAGCATCAAGATTTACCAACAGCTTATGATATTATGAACAATCTCAAGGAACTCTTTGGTCATCAGGATCGGGCTTCTAGACAAGAAGCCATGAGAAAGATAATGACAGCCACCATGCAAGAGGGTACTCCTGTGAGGGATCATATCCTAAAGATGATGGCTTATCTGAACAAAATATAGATACTTGGAGGAGAAATTGATGGGGAAACCCAGATCGATATGATCCTCCAAACACTACCTAGAAGTTTTGAGCAATTCCGCCTAAATTACAATATGAACAAAAGGGTATATTCATTGGCGGAACTACTGACAGAACTTCAGGCAGCAGAAGGTTTGTTTCGTCACAATTCTCATATTCACTATGTTGAAAATGGTTCTACTTCTAAACTGAAAGGAAAGAAGAAGAAGAAACAAGTTGGTTCAGCAAAGAAAGTGAATAAATCTCATAGTACAGGACCTAAAGCTGGAATGAAGAAGCCAAAGGGCAAGTGCTTCATTTGCAAGCAGTCAGGGCATTGGAAGGCGGACTGTCCTCGTAGGAATCAGAACAACAAAGGTATATCTCATGCTCTAGTTGTTGAAACATGTTTAGCGGTGTTATCTACCAGCACCTGGTGTGTAGATACGGGAGCCATTCCTTGCAGGGGTTCCAGGAAACCCAACGACTAACTGAAGGAGATATTACCGTCTACATGGGCAATGCTACTAAGGTGGCGGCTGTTGCAGTGGAAGATGTCTACTTATCTTTTAATAGGAATAGAAATTTGGTTTTAAAGAATTGTCTTTATGTACCCAGTTTTAGAAAGAATTTAATTTCAATTTCTAAACTTTTTTTGGATGGATATTCAGTTTCTTTTAGTAATGATGTAGTTATTAAGAGAAATAAAGTGATTATCTGTTCTGGTGCATTAGTTGGCAATTTGTATACTTTAAATCCAATTTCTCCCACAAAGCAAAACATGGAAATTTATAACTCATCTTCTAACTCAAATAAGAGAAAAGAACCTTCGGAAATGAACCAAGCATATCTTTGGCATCTAAGGCTTGGTCATATTAACTTAAGTAGGATTCAGAGGCTTACAGCCGATGGACTTTTGGGTTCATTAGAGTTGGAAAATTTTCCAACTTGTGAATCTTGCTTGGAAGGTAAAATGACCAAGAGGCCTTTTAAGGCCAAGGGGTATAGAGCCAAAGAAGTGTTAGAATTGGTTCATTCTGATTTGTGTGGTCCTATGTCTGTCCAGGCAAGAGGTGGTTTTGAATATTTTGTCTCTTTTATAGACGATTATTCAAGATACGGATACATTTACCTAATGCGCCGCAAGTCCGAGTGCTTTGATAAGTTCAAAGAGTACAAGGCTGATGTGGAGAAACGACTAGGTAAAAGTATCAAGACACTACGGTCTGATCGTGGTGGCGAATACCTCTTAGGAGAGTTTAGGAATTACTTATCAGAGGCCGGGATTCAATCCAAACTGTCTGCACCTGGTACATCCCAACAGAATGGAGTGGCAGAACGAAGGAATAGGACTCTTATGGAAATGGTTACATCGATGATGAGTTATTCAGAATTACCAAATTCGTTTTGGGGATACGCTCTGGAAACAGCAGTTTATATTCTGAACTCAGTACCTTCTAAATCAGTTTCTTCTACTCCCACAGAATTGTGGAATGGGCGAAAGCCCAGTCTAAGACATATTCGGATTTGGGGTAGTCCAGTACATGTGCTGAAACCAGATGCTGATAAGTTAGAATCTCGTACAGAAGTTCGTGTGTTTGTGGGGTATCCCAGAGGAACGAAAGGTGGTTTATTTTATAGTCCTAAAGACCAGAAGGTCATTGTTAGCACCAATGCCCAGCTTTTAGAAGAAGACTATATAATGGATCACAAGTCCAGAGAAAAGTTGTTTTAGAAGAACTTAGAGAGGATACGCCTACTTCAGTACCCAGGACAAGATGAAGTACCACAAGAGACGCAACACGTGTCACATGATACACAACACGATGCCTCGTCGTAGTGGGAGGGTTGTAAGGCAGAAAGATTTATGTTTTTAGAAGAGTCTTCGGACTTGATCCCTAAACATGAACCTGATCCCTAACATATAATGAAGCACTCAAGATATAGATGCACATCTTGGCAAAAGGCAATGAATTTTGAAATAGAGTCTATGTACTCTAATAAGATCGGAGCTTGTAGAACCACCGATGGTGTAAAAGCCGTTGGATGCAAGTGGATCTACAAAAGGAAAAGAGGGATGATGGGAAGGTAGAAACCTTTTGTTGCGAAAGGGTACACTCAGAAAGAGGGAATCGATTATGAGAAAACTTTTTCACCGGTAGCCATGCTTAAGTCTATCCGGATACTCTTATCCATTGCTGCTCATATGGATTATGAGATTTGGCAAATGGATGTCAAGACAGCTTTCCTTAATGGAAGTCTTGAAGAGAACATCCATATGAAGCAACCAGAAGGGTTTATTGAAAAAGGCAAAGAGCATCTAGTGTGCAAGCTCAATCGGTCCATTTATGAACTAAAACAAGCTTCAAGGTCTTGGAACATTCAGTTTAATGAAGTAATCCAGTCATATGGATTTATTCAGTGCCCGGATGAGTCTTATGTATATAAGAAGTGTAACGGAAACGTGGTGGTATTTCTTGTACTATACGTAGATGATATTTTGTTAATTGGCAACAATGTCAAGGTATTATCGAACGTAAGTGTATGGTTGTCCAAAAAATGTGATATGAAGGACTTAGGAGATTGTACACACATTCTTGGGATCAAAGTTATAAGGGATCGCAAGAAAAGAATGTTGCGTCTGTCCCAAGCTTCATATATAGATACAATCCTTGCTCGTTTTAGCATGCAGGATTCCAAGAAAGGTTTCTTACCTTTCAGGCATGGAGTAGATCTGTCTAAAGAAATGTCTCCGAAGACATCAAAGGAGAAAGAGGACATGAAAGCAGTTCCTTATGCTTCTGCTGTAGGAAGCCTAATGTATGCAATGTTATGTACGAGACCTGATATCTGTTTTGCCGTGGGCATGGTTAGCAGATATCAGAGACATTGGACTGCGGTAAAGCATATATTAAAGTACCTGAGAAGGACTAGAGATTATATGCTAGTTTACCAATCAGACGATTTGCTCCCTGTGGGTGACACAGATTCAGATTTCCAATCAGATAGGGACAACAGTAAGTCTACATCAGGCTATGTGTTTACTTTGGGAGGTGGAGCCATTGCATGGAGGAGTGTTAAGCAGAAATGCATTTCAGACTCAACCATGGAAGCTGAGTATGTAGCAGCCTCTGAGGCAGCTAAAGAAGTAGTATGGCTCAGGAACTTTCTAATGGACTTAGATGTGATTCCTGGTTTGCCCAAAATCATCACAATTTATTGTGATAATAGTGGTGTAGTTGCAAACTCGAAGGAACCACGAGCTCATAAGGCAAGTAAACATATAGAGCACAAGTACCACCTGATACGAGATATCATGAAGCGAGGAGAAGTTGTCATCGCCAAGATTGCATCAACAGATAACCTGGCAGATCCTTTCACTAAGGCCCTTCCGGCGAAAGCTTTCGATCGGCATGTGGATGGAATGGGAATCAGATGTATGGCAGAAGATATGGCAGCTTAGTCATTAGTATAAGTGGGAGATTGTTGGAGTGTATACTGAAAGCCTAAGCTTTTGTAAACATTTATTTTGAATAAAGAATCACATTTGGTCAAATTATCTAGATTTGTTTGTATTTATTCAATTAATTTATATTGTAGATAACATAGTATGTGGTGTCACATACAGAAGATGATGTTGTCAGTACCTTATAAATTATAAACAGTAGCTCACGACCAAAATGGAAACGAACAAACCATTGGAAGGTCGTAGTGTAATTAGGTATTAGTTTATCTTAACTATATAATTACACTAGTACACTTAGAGTGTATTGAGTAGGACCATTTGAGGTCGTTTCTTTTATACTGACTTTATAAAGGAACAAAGACCTCAGTTATTATGGAAGTGTGTGCTCTTAATCCTAATATAATAACAAGCACATATATTTGATATTTATTTCTTTAATTTATCAATGAGAGAGATTTAGTTCGATAAATCAATAAGCCCGATAAATTGGGAAATGATATCACTTATAGTGTGTGTTGTTGATTATAGAAGGAAACCGTGTCCTAGTAATCTAGGTTGATAATGTCCCCAAGATGAGCTCATAAGGTTTGTCATGTTAAACCCTGCAGGTGGACTTAGTCCGACATGACAATAAGGTTGAGTGGTACCATTCTTGGACTAAGATATTAATTAAATGAGTTGTCAGTAACTCACTTAATTAGAGGACATTTGATATCTTAAACACAGGGAGACTAACACACTCATAATAAGAAGGAGCCCAAAAATATAATTTGGGATTGGTGCGGTAGTTCAATAATAGTTCTCTAGTGGAATGAATTATTATTGATAAAATTAAGTTGTGTGTTCGGGGCGAACACGGGATGCTTAATTTTATCGGGAGACCAAAACTAATTCCTCCTCTCGGTCCCTATCGTAGCCTCTTATTTATAGAGTACTATACCCACCTATACCCACCTTCTATACCCACCTAAAGGGGGCCGGCCAAGCTAGCTTGGGAATCAAGCTAGGGCAGGCCTAAGCTTGGTTTATGGGTGGCCGGCCCTAGCTTGAACCCAAGCTAGAGGGGGCCAGCCATAATGAAATTAAAAAGAATTTTAATTTAATTTTTTATTATGTGGAAGATATAATTTATTAAAGAGAATTAAAATTAAAATATCTCTCTTAAAAGGATCTACAAAAGATTAAAGAAAGAGATTAGATCTCTTTCCTTATTTGTAGATTGGAAAGATATTTTATTTTCTCTTTGAAAATTATTCACATGTTAAAAAATTAAAATTATAGAAATTTCTTTTTATCAACCATGAAGGGATTTTTGAAGAGAAATTTTATTTTTAAAATTTCCGGAAATAAATTAGGAAGTTTTAATTTGTTGATTGAAACTTGTCTAATTTGTCTCTCTATGATGTGGCCGACCATTATAAGTTTAATTGGGAAATTTTATTTTATTTTTCTCAATTAATTCATGTCAAGGAAAATTAAGGAAATTTTATTGTAATTAAATTTCCTAATTTACCAAGGCTAAGGAATATAAAAGAGGGGGTTGGGTGCCTTCATGAGATACAACCTTTATTATTTTTCTCCCTCTCTTATTCTTTAGTGTGGCCGGCTATTCTCTCTTCCCCTCTTCCTCTTTGTGGTGGCCAAATCCTTCCTCTTGCTTGGAGCTCTTGTGGTGGCCGGATACTACTTGGAGAAGAAGAAGAAGAAGGAGAGAAAGCTTGTATCCCTTGGAGCTTGGTTGGTGTTTTTATTTTTCTTCATCATTGGTGAAGCTCTTTTGTTTTGGCCGAACCTAGCTAGGAGGAGGATAAGGTGCATTGATGGTTTCTCATCTCGGAAGATCGTTGCCCACACAACGTCCGAGGTTAGAAGAGGAATACGGTAGAAGATCAAGAGGTTTTTCTAGAAAGGTATAACTAGTAATTTTTTCCTTTCCGCATCATACTAGTTATTTTTGGAAATAATACCAAATACAAGAGGCTTACGATTCTAGTATTTCGAATTTATTTTCGATGTAGTGTTCTTATGTTTATTTCTTTTCCTTGTGATTTGATTGTTCCTTTCGGTTAACCTAAAGTTATTTTAGGAAATTAAATATTAGCTTTCCGTGGTGGTTGCTCCCATATCCAAGAAGGCCATGTGCCTCGCCACGTCAGTACTGGGAACCAATTATGGAAATTAATATTTAATGGAATTAATAACTTAAGGTGATTTGGGTCGAACGTGTTAAGTTCCACAGGAGATCCAAGTCAAAACCTAAAAGAACAAATAGATTAAGTTTTGGATCAAACGTGTTAAGTTCCACAGGCGATCCAAAATTTAATTTAAAAGAACACATGGTAGCTAGGAAAAGGTTCAGACCTTTGTACAAAATTTTTTGTACAGTGGAACCTCTAGGTTTTCTGAATAGTAACCAACAATAATAACAAGCACATATATTTGATATTTATTTCTTTAATTTATCAATGGGTGAGATTTAGTTCGATAAAATCAATAAGCCCGATAAGTTGAGAAATGATATCACTTATAGTGTGTGTTGTTGATTATAGAATGAAACTGTGTCCTAGTGATCTACGTTGATAATGTCCCCAAGAGGAGCTCATAAGTATTGTCATGTTAAACTCTGCAGGTGGACTTAGTCCGACATGACGATAAGGTTGAGTGGTACTACTCTTGGACTAAGATATTAATTAAATGAGTTGTCAGTAACTCACTTAATTAGTGGACATCCGACATCTTAAACACAGGGAGACTAACACACTCATAATAAGGAGCCCAAAAATTTAATTTGGTATTGGTGCGGTAGTTCAATAATAGTTTTTTAGTGGAATGAATTATTATTGATGAAATTAAGTTATGTGTTCAGGGCGAACACAGGATGCTTAATTTCATCGGGAGACCAAAATTAATTACTCCTCTCAGTCCCTATCGTAGCCTCTTATATATAGAGATTTATACCCACCACATACCCACCTTCTTACCCATCCTAATGGGGCCGGCCAAGCTAGCTTGGAACCCAAGCTAGGGCCGGCCAAGACCAAGTGGATGAGCCAAGTTGGTGGCCAGCCAAAGCTTGGGCCCCAAGCTTAGGTGGCCGACCACTAGAAAATTAAATATTAAAATTATTTCTTATGTGGATATCATGGTTTTAAAAGAAAGTTTAAAATTTAAATCTTTCCTTTTATAGCTTTCCACAAAAGATTAAGAAAAGATTTGAAATCTTTCCTTATTTGTAGATTGAAAGAGATTTTAATTTTGAGAAAACTTTCCTTTTTTAACCATGTTCATAATTTAAAAGAGAGTTTAAAAATTAAATATTCTCTTTTATTAGTTTCTACAAAAGATTAAGAAAAGATTTGATATCTTTCCTTATTTGTAGATTGAAAAGAGATTTTAATTTTTAGAGATAACTTTCCTTTTTGGAAATTATCCACATGTTTAAAAGAAAGATTTTAATTTATAAAATTTCCTTTTTACTAACCAATCTTGAAGGGATTAAAATTATTGGAGAAATTTTTATTTTTCCGGAAACAAATTAGGAAGTTTTAATTTTTATTTTAATTAAAATTCTCCTTGTTTTTGGGAGAAGTGTGGCCGGCCAAATAATTTGGAGAAGAGAAAATTATTTTTAATTAAATACATTTTCCTTTTCATGGCAAAAGAATTAAGGAAGTTTTTATTAAAATTTCCTTATTTGCCAAGACCAAGGATTATAAAAGAGGGGGTAGAGGTGCCTTCATGGTGAACAACTCTATTATTCTTCTCCTCTCTTTTCCTCCTTGGTGGCCGGCCCTAGCTTCTTCCTCTTCTCTTCTTCTTATGGTCGGCGGCAACCCCTCTTGGAGCTCTTGATGGTGGCCGGTTCTAGCTCGGAGAAGGAGAGAAAAGTGGTTTTGTTTCTTGCATCCCTTGGAGCTTGGTGGTGGTGGCCGGACCTCTACTTCTCTTGGAGAATTGTGGTGGCCGAAACCTAGAAGGAAGAAGAAGGAGCTTGGTGGTTCTCGTCTCAGAAGATCGTTGCCCACACAACGTCCGAGATAAGAAGAGGAATACGGTAGAAGATCAAGAGGTTATTTTGCTTACAAAGAAAGGTATAACTAGTAATTATTTTCCCCATCATACTAGTTTTCTTTGTATAGTTATTTATGGAAATATCAAACACAAGAGGCATATGATTCTAGAGTTTTTGAAATAGTTTTTTTTTAAATTTGTGTTTTCTTCTTTTTCGAATTTGTGATTCGATTGTTCCTTTTGGTTAACCTAGAGTTATTTAAGGAAATAAATATTAGCTTTCCTTAAAAGGCTTTGCCTAGGTGGTGGTGGTTGCTCCCATATCCAAGAAGGTCATGTGCCTCACCATGCAGTCCTGGAAGCCAATTTTGGAAATTAATATTTATGGAATTAATAACTTAGGTAGATTTGAATCAATAGTGTTAAGTTCCGCTTGCGATTCAAATCTAAATCATTAAGAACAGATAAGTTAAATTTGGAATCAATGATGTTAAGTTCCGTCTGCGATTCCTAATTTAACTTCTAAAGAACACAATAGGTTATTTAAGGAAATGTTTGACACTTGTACAAAAAATTTTGTACAGTGGAACCGGTATGATTTTCTTAGGACTAACCAACAGTTTCTTTGTTCCTGCAAATTGTGTTAGTCCAAAACAAAAACCCTGCAAAACAAAGTTAGCACAGAAACAGATATGATGGATATAGTTGACAGTCGTCGGACTGTCCGGGTCTGACTTCGGATTTCTAACCGGAAACCCTAGGTCGACCTGACGCCTACTGTTCCCGCTACGGGGAACGCGCCCTCACCTACTCCACTCAGGAGATTTACCTGATGCCAGTGCGATCCTCCAGATCGACTGGACTTTTGCTCAGCGTTCGACGCTTCCGAACTTTCTGCTGGACTTCCGCTTCCCGGCTGGTCCAGTCTTTCACCTGGTTCGCGACACGAGGACTTTCCACCTAGGGTTACCCCCCCTAGGACTTTTGCCTGAAGCTCTCGACCCGCCAAGACTTTCCGCATAGGGTTACCACCCCCTATGACCTAGAGTTTCCACCCCCTAGGGTTTTCCACCTGCCTAACCGAAACTAGGATTTCCTGAAACACTCAATTAAGAACGTTAGATCACCAAACAACTTAACTTTGAATTCCTTTGCCATTATCAAAATAATGGTCGATCGTCGGATGCTTCCCGCACCAACATATTCTAGAACAACTTAATTCTGATACCAATTGTAGGACTGTTAACTACCATCTAGAGGGGGTGAATATCCTTGAAAAATAGTTAGAAAAATTCTCTTGCTTTTAAACTTAGCAAGTACACAATATTAGATAATCAAAAGTAACATTAAAGAGAATAAAAAAAAAAGGGCAGCCCGATGCACGAAGCTCCCGCCATGTAGGGTCCCGGGGAAGGATCCATTGTACGCAGCCTTACCCTACTTTTTTGCAAGAGGCTGTTTCCAGGATTCGAACCCGTGACCTTTTGGTCACATGGCAACAACTTTACCGTTGCGCCAAGGCTCCCCTTCTAAAAGTAACATTAAAGAGAATAATATAAGAAAAATAGTAAGAATTATTAAAAATTTATTTAGTTATAATCTACGTGGTTGTTAATCCAAGACAGTTAAAAAGCTCTACTAAAATAACTCCTTCATGAAGGAGGAGTAGCCTCTTACAGATTTTGAAAGCCCACAAATGACTTACAAAGTGATTATAGTGATTGTTGTTCTTTCTCCTAGCTCCAGGGTGTTATTTATAGCCTTTTAGTTAAAGTTACCATTTTCTGATGTGGCAATGGAGGTGCCTCAAATAGCATCCATGGCGCCTTCAATGGATTGAACTTCATCCACGCAGCCAACAGTCTTCAATGGCTTTGTCGTGTTAGAGGCGCCTTCAATGTAATTGGAGGCGCCTTGGCTACTGTGCATTCAAGGCGCCTTGGCTACTGTGCATTCAAGGCACCTTTAATCAACTGAGTCTGAATTTAGCAATTTCTCTATCGAAGCTCGAGGTGTTGGGATATGACTAATGCGGTGTGTTCTTAACATGCTTCGCAAAACATGCAGTGGAAGCAAAAATACGATAATAAAACTATTTTATTACAATACACACATACCACATGCATGTAGAATACAATCACGTAGACATAATTGTAAAATAAAAATTTAAGAATAACAATTATTCTAGGTGTACCTTACGAATGATGTGTAGGGAAAAGGGCGTCAACTTTAGCAATGTCTATGAACCATGCCTCTATTCGTATCCACACCAAGTTTTTCAAGACAACTCTAGTGAGCAACAAGGTTCGCCTCTGATTGGTACTAGCCAAGCGTGTAGGCGATGTGATCCAAGAGAAGGAAGAATAAGTGAAAGCTTGAGGAAGAAAAACTTCTTCCTTGACTTTTGGTGGGCGGCTACAGAGAGAGGAGAGGAGAGAGAGGGAGGCTAGGTTTCCAAAAATATAAATCATGAATAATGAATCGGCTATTAATTTTCTCCCTTTTATATCAATATATAGGTTCTCTTGATGAGTTGGATTAAAAAGTTCAAACCCAGCCCAAATTTCTTAACCAAAATTTGGTCCAATAACCTCTTAGTTTGGTTCACAAACAAATCAACTTGGTTACCAAAATAATTTGGTTCATTACTAAACCAAATAGGGTCTAACTCTTCCATAAGAAATGTAGCCCATCTATGCTTCCGTTCTGAGAAAATATCTTCTATATTTACCTTTCGTCTCATCTAACCAAACATCTTATCTCTTGATATGAAAATTGAATTCTCAAACTTATTTTATGTATTTTAGATACTCGTAGTGCATGTGACCCAATAGATTCCCAATTTATCTTAGTCATTCATAATTAACTATTTAATTATGGATCAATCATGAGTGGTATCTAGTAGTACGACATGATCCCCAATTAATTGAAAAATCACAGTTGATTTTAGAACTAATTCTGAACTCTTCAGCAGCTATAATGAGTCATGCATTATTTCTTTCACTTATCTTATACCCACTTGGTTCAAGACATGGTCTATATGTCTGTCCCCACTAGACTGATTATGTCACACCTAGCCCAATTAATATTCCTCGTCCTGTGGATTTAAATTACTCTTACATATGTCTGAGTCTCATACTCTTAACATATGATGCTTTACAAAAACTTTGAAAATAATCCTAGCAAGTGGCTATAAGATATATGTCTCCTCGTAAGGAGCAGTGAATCCTTTATGAGCTATCCAAACACCTTCAGGTACTTTGACTTATACTCAATTATCCTGGGTCCACATCTCCAAGGAGATGCTTTGCTTAAGATGTTAAAGTATAAGCCTCCATGACCAAGATGACTTGAATACCTCAAGTCGAAGGAAACTTGCACTCGAGCTATAGTAAGTACTTCACAAACATATCTATATATGTAGAGAACCATTTGAAGCCTTACAACAGGTTACTCCAATGAACTAGTTATCATAACTAGCATCCACGTTTAACTCTTGACATCTTAATGTCTCTATCTAGTGAGTCAGCTGCTTGGTTAAACTAAGGAGTAGAACACGTTCTAGTCTCACAAAATTGATTATATCTGAATACATCAATTCATTGACAAGCGAATATTTCAATACTTTCATAATTATACATGTAAAGACGCTCACTAGTTGTGACCCATCACAAGTTCTCTTATACTATGAATCGTATTGCAAACATTCAGTAAATAAGTTTAAGACCATTCAAACACATAAGTAAAGTGCACTCAAATAGTAAATCTTTATTTATCGAAATAAATAGTACAAACCATAAGGAGATTACCTTACGACATCTCCTAAACATAACATACTCCCACGTGGCCTAATTTAAATCGACACGGTGTCCTAAACTGTAAGCCTGGATGTGACTCTCAAACTTGCTTTATGCTAGAGTCTTTGTCAAAGGATTCGCTAGGTTTCTTTTAGTGAAAATTTTCTTGAGTTGTATTTCTTTTCTACTGATGATCTCCATGTTCAGATGATAGCGGCAAATAGAGCCGTCAATTTGGGTTGGGCTCGTCGGGTTGGCCCGCCCCGCCAAACAATTTAAGCGAGTTGGGTTAGAATTTTATCAACTCAAGCCCACCACGGGTCGACCCGCCTAGGCCCACAACCCGTACGGGTCGGCCCGCGATGGGCTTGGGTTGGCCCGCGAGTTGAGAAACACATGTAAACTAAGTTTTTTGCCAATTTATTATCTTTCTGTTATAATTTTGAAATAAAAATAATACTTTTCATCCCAGATAACTACTCCTTTGTGTTCATTTATATTTAAAATAGATGTTTATGGATACATTTGGTTGATGAAACATTTCTGAAGTAAAACATTGAAAATATGAAATATTTTTTAAATTTTTTTTAAAAAAAATTGATGGGCCCGGGGTTGGCCCGCCAAACCCGCAACCCGCCTTGGATTGGGTTGGGTTGGGTTGGAAATTTCCCAACCCTCCAAGTTGACGGGTCGGCCCACCCCGCCCCATCAAATGGTTGGCCTGCCACGGGCTGACCCACCTCGCCATGGGTTGGTCCGTTTGACAGCTCTAGTGGCGAAGTATATGTTTGGATCGCTAGTGAGATCTGAGTTCCTTTGCTTTTGCAATGGCTCTAGTGTTGTCGCAGTAGACTGGTAATGCTTCAACAATGGTTGAAACCACTCCAAGTTCAGTGATGAACTTCTTGATCCAAATCACTTCCTTTGTTTCTTCTGAAGCTGTAATGTATTCTGCCTCAAAGGTAGAATCTGCTACGGTGTCTTACTTAGAACTCTTCCAGCTAACTATGCCTCCGTTCAATATGAATATGTATCCAGACTAGGACTTGTAATCATCCTTGTCTATCTATAAGATGGCATCTGTATTGTCACATTCTGAGGGTATACTTGTCCCCCAAACCAGACGACACCCCCTAGTGGCAATATAAGAAATACGATATCAAACTCTGATCAAGCAAAATAAACATCGATGCAATATAAAATCACCAATGCCAATGTGTATATATATGCATGTACATATGCACATATTAAACCAACCAAAAGCATAACCAACGACATAAACATTCGATACAAAAAGAAAATGAAAACTACAACCAACGAAAAGTAAACCAACAACTAAAATAGAAATCCAAACTCGAGTAGGACCAGTAGTCAAGATCTCTAAGTGACACAATACATCCTCTACATACTAATCTGAAAATAAAGAAAAAATAAAGGGCAGTGAGTACAACAACTCAGTGGGTATAAGAAGATAATATATGATACTATATAAAAGATAATGTATGATAATACCAAAGTAAGAGTATCGACATAAAATCATCTTCTAATCAAATCATAAACAACAATATAACCCTTCACTAACCTACTTCACCAAGTATAACCAATAAATAACATGCATAAAGCAAACACATAATAAGCACATAATAAACATATATCAAGTCCTGATTGCACTCAAACTCATGCTACCACTATTTGGTCTAGTGGGCAGTCAGAGTCACTGTCTGCAGGCAAACTCATGCTACCACTATCTGGTCTAGTAGGCAGGCAAGATGAGATAGCTATCTAGCTCCTCAACTACTGATTGCGGGCGGAATCACGCTACCACTATCTAGTCTAGTGGGCAGTTAGAGAATATAAATGTCACTATATGTGAGTGAACTCACACTACCACTATCTGGTCTAATGGGCAAATAGGGTGTGTAACTATCTAACTACGGATTACAGAAATAACGCTCTACCATGGATGATCCTGTGGGCAGTCGTGTATATCATGATCACTGATGACTCTCTCAACCATGAATGAGAGTTAATGATCAACAAGATATACCAATAGTCACTGACGACTTTCTCAATCACAAATAGGAGATAATGGTCATCAGGATAAAACAACATAATGATAAGTAGAAAATGAATAATCAACATCCAATATCATACTCTATAGCCACCTCTTGGCCTAACCTCACTATGAGTCTAAATACAAGCAAGGGTCTAGTAGGGTACTTGACTTCTATACTACAGTATGATATGACTAACAATAAGCACAAGCTTAAATCACCAACTAGGAGTATAACATGATAGTCAACGTCCTACACTATGGCATGGTAATATCATACATATATAATTAAAAATCAAGCATGAACAATCATGAGACTACATAAATATAAAATAGATCATCTTTAAGGTCAAGCAAAACAAGGTCAAGCTCAAGAGATAATATGAATAAAGTTAAGATAAGCAAATAAATGCTACATAATCAATATATAAATAGATATAATCATACACTAGGATCAAAGATCTAAAGAAGACAAGCAGGAACTACCCACCTCTAATGTTATCCAAACTGTCTTCAAGTCCAAAGTCTGCCTCGAGCTTAAGTCTTACAAGTATATGACATGAAGGTGATCTAAAGATCTATAAATCATTTAATCAACCTATTGATTATATTAATTCTTTACTACCCAACTCCCGATCATCTAATTAATTTATACAAATTAATTATGAATACTTAATCAATTAAACTTCATTTATTATTCAACCAAGTAATCAATAATTAAATCCATTACTTCATCCTAATATTCAAATTGAATCTATAATTTATTAATTAATCAATTACTATCAATTAATCAACTTCCATCACATCCAAATCACATTATTAACTGAACAATTAATATAGACAAATACCCTAATTAATCAGAAATAAATCCATTAAACTCAAATCAATGAAAATCTGATTTAATCAAAATTTATCTAATTTCATGTAATTAATCAATCATTAACTTCTTAATTAATCAATCCATGATTAAAATCCCAAATTTACCCACTATTACCTCTCCTCCTTCCTCTTCGGCGGTGTTTTCGGTAGTGGCACGATCAGCCAGCTTCGGGTGCCGACTGTGAAGGTGACTGACTGTGGATGCAACGACGACGGAAATAATACTGATAGAGGTTCCATCTTCGATGTTAAGGGAGGTGAATGTGACGGTGAGGGTCGTGAGTAGTCGACACAATGACGGTGAGGCACACTTGCTTGCTAATGATGAAGAGAGGAAGGAGAGACGGCTGGGGCTACACCGGCGGTCGAGTGTGATTGGTGGTTGCGGCATTGGTGACGGCATCAATTAGAGGCACATTGCTCTCGGTAGCCACAAGAAAACATATATGTTGACTCGAGGGGCGTGGTGCAGTGCCGGCTTTGGCTTGCTCAGATCACTGGAGGAGTACCATCAGTGGTTGGGCGGTGCCAGTCCATCTCGCAGTGGAACAGTGTCGTGTGGGTGGGGGAGACGTGCGACGAAGATGAACAAGAGAAATCGAGCCTAGGTTTCGATTAATAAACTTAGGGAAATTGATTTAATCAAGTCTTACTTTAAATAGGGTATTTTTTCAAAAAAAAAAAAAGCTTTTCATTATCCTGTTTATCCCCATAAAATATAAAAAGACTCCTGTAAAATCTAGAGCAATTCCTTAAAATTCTATAAATTTATTTACTTATATAAATTTATTTATGTCTAATCTTAATCAATTTAAATCATTAACCAAGATTATATATATATATATATATATATATATATATAACTTTAAATAGGATATCTTATATATATATATATATATATATATATATATATATATATATATATATATATATATAACTTTAAATAGGATATCTTGCATGTTTATCCACGTATAACCATATCACCATATTCATTGATAACGATATCTGTCACACTCGTAAATCAAATTAACAATGTATATTCCATGAACCCCTTAACTACACAATTATGTTGTAATAACGATCCCAGGATCGATCTCTCGAGGAACTACGGTAGGATGTAATCTAGGATTGTCATTTTATTCCTATTTTTGGGGTTTTTGATATAAAAATGAGGGGTTTAATCTTTGAATCTAAATCTAACAATTGACAAGCAAGCAAATAAAAACTTATCTAATGCATAAATGAAATCTACTTGTGTGCCAACAATCAAACCCAAACGCATTGTCACTCTACGTTGTGATTAAATTATTAACACACACTTAAACTAAGAATAAAATAGCAAGACATAAATGAAACCTGATCTATAGCAAAATGTAAACCCTAACTTAGAACTTAAACACTAAACACTTAATCAAGCATAAATTAAACACAATTAAGCTTCAACAAGGTAATGAAATGCTAAATTACTTGCATAAAAACATAACAAACATAAAAGGAATCTGTTCTAAGGTATAAAACAGCAGCAAAATGAAATAAAAGGGTAAACCAATCCATTCTCACAATCAATCTATCAAGCAATACACTCTTGTCGTCACACAAGAGTGCCGAAATCGAGAACACCCAACTCCGGTCCTCAATGGAGCATCTCAATTGCGTATCAGTTCAAGGAATACTCAGCAACACCGGCGGACTACCTCCGGCAAGCTAGAACAACCCGAAACCCACTCAAGTGCAGAAAATCTTGAAATCTTCAAGCCTTGACCTCTGAATCTGGAATGGAAGTTACGGATTGCGGATTGTGGTCGGATGAAGCTCAGTAACGCGAAGGAACACCGCCGAACGTCGCTGATGGGAATCAGCTCAGATCTGAGGAAACACCCACAAATCTGGTGAAAATAGAGGATCATCGGAAGAAGAATAACGCCGGAAGGAACACCCATCGATGAGTCCAGATGATCGGGATGACGCGTCCGAGAAGCTCTGCACTGAAGTTGAAGCTTGAGAGGATGATCGGAGGTGGAAACAGGGTCGGAATCGCCGGTGGCGCTCGCGCGACACGAAGAACAGTGATGTGGAGATCGACAAAGAGAAAACACTGTAGCTTCTCTGTTTTGAATCAGATCCAGATCTGAACGGACGGTTGTGAGCAATTCGGGTCTTGATCAACGGTGAAAAGTCGCCTAAAATCTGATCCGAAGGTTCTAATCTTGATCTAGGGTCTGGATCTACTCTCTCGTAGGTCGGATCGACCAGATCTTCACTGGATGGTTCAGATCTGTCCAATCTTCGATGAACGGTCCATAATGCTCCATAGCTTGATCGTCTCGTTTAAACTCTGATTCGAGCGCAAATTCGGTTCGAATAAATCCAAATCCAAGATCCTTTGATGCCTACAAAATAAGAATCAAATATTAACATCAAATAACACCAAAAACAAGATAATTTGCAATTAAGTCTAAAAATAAAGACAATGCATGAAATATGATGTAACCATAATTTAAACCTATGAAATCAACATCAAACCATGCATATATAAATCAAAATAATACAGTAAAATTACGGTTATCAAGAACCTGATACTTGACTGGGAAAGTCCTAACTAAAGATTAGACAACGGAAAGTCCTAACTGGAGGTTAGGCAATGGAAAGCCCTAACTTGCGATTAGGCAACAGAAAGTCCTAATTAAAGGTTAGGCAATGGAAGTCCTAGTTGGGAACTAAGCAATTAAAGACCTACTTAGAAACTAGACAATGGAAGACCTAGTTGAAAACTAGGCAATGGAAGTCCAACGGGAAGGTTGGCAAGGAAAAAGTCCAAGTGGGTTAAAGGTAGACTAGACACTTGGTGATTAAAAGTCTAACGTAAAGATTGGAAAAGGGAAAAGTCCAACTAGGTCAAGGAGGACCGGACACTTGGTGAGAAAAGTCCAAGTGGGTCAAGGAGAATTGGACACTTGATGAGGAAAGTCTAAATGAGTCAAGGAGGGTCAGACACTTGGCGAGGAAGCCTTGGTAGGTCAAGGTTGACCAAATACTAGGCAATAGAAAGTCCCAATAAGTCATAAATGACTCAATATTGGGCAATGGAAGTCCTGGTAGGTTGTCATCAATTGTTTACCAAGCAAGACATGATTTCAATCTTAGAAAGGCTGAAATTAGGGTTAGTAATCGATTGGTGGGCTTCACCAATTGATTAACAAACCCTAAACCCAAACTCTCAGGTTTTACTACTCAAATTGATTGGCTTAATCGATTGAGCAGCGCCAATCATTGATCGATTGGGTGTTTCTTCATGAGAGCATAGTAAGCCTTGGAATCGATTAAGGGAATCGTTTGAAGCCTAAGCCAATCGATTGGCTTAAGTTCACAAGGGAACAGAAGGGTACTAAATTAATTTAGGCAATCAATTCAAAAGAAGCCAATCTATTCGCTACGTTTTTGCAAAAGCACAGAAGGTTTCAGAATCAATTAGGTTAATCGATTAGAAGTTTCCAATCGATTGGTATGGCTCATCAATTGATTGGTCAGGCTAAAACGAGTCGTTCTACAAGTTTAAATGGTCAATATGGCATGGCAATTGGTTGAGGGTAAGGCCAATTTATTGGGAAGGCATTTGTAGGATCATTTTCATGTGAGAGGGGGTGTTTCTTTTTTAGTTTCTTTAAAACTAGTGTGTAGCGGAAAATAAACTAAGTACGAAAAGAACATAAATAGAATACAATGATTTACTTATTTCGAATCTTTTGATGACTCATACTCCAAGATCCAGACCTTTCGGACATGTAATCCACTAATTAATCACAATTGAATACACAAATAAAGAAGAAAGTGTAACAACACCTACACTTTCTTTATGCTATAATTAACTCTAAACAAAACTGTTACCCAATACCTAGATAGAGATCTAAATGTACTCGTGTGTTGGTGTTGGTCCGTTCGTAGTAGTCAGGTGTAGTAGCATTGTGACACAGCGGTAGTATGAAGTCAGAGCAGCCGGACAGTCAAGGAATCACATAGAAATGTTGTCTGAATTGATGTATGAAGCTGCTAGTCGAAGCTACATTTATAAGTCTTTCTAGGTGCCTAGACCACCCCCGGGTGCCTTCACTGAAGCCTATCTAATCTTTCTTCGATACTAAGTTATCCAACTCCGGGTGTCTAGATCCCTTCCGGGCACTTAGAATGCTAATGTGGTTGTACCTTAGTGAAGTTTTATCTGAGTCACCTTTATCACTTCCCGGACGCCTGGACCACCTCCGGTGCCTGGATGATGTAGGCCAACTAGCCCGTGTCTACGAACTTATCTATTCACAAAGCTAGATTCAGGCCATTTCGGGTGCCTAGACCCACTTGGGGCACCTAAACCTCTAATCACCTACATCGGTATGGGCATTTGGAAGTCCATTTTCCTGCCAACTTTTAACTTCAATGTCCTACACCACAAAGTTAGCAACATATAAAAAATAGTATTAAAAATGAATCTGACAGTCTTGGGACTGTCCGATCTTGATTTCAGATTTTAATGAAACCTTAGGTTGGGTGATGCCTATTGTTCCCTCAATCGGGAATGCATCCTCACTGGATATCTCCTCTAGTTGCCTACCTAACCGTACCTGCCAAACATCTAGTTCTCCAGACCTGTTTGGACTTTCTCACGTCCTACTTAGTGTCTGATCAACCTGATCAATTAAAACTTTTCTGCAACACCAAGTTAGTACAATAGATATAAAATATTAAAGTACATTAGTGTTAACATCTTTCCAGATTTGTTAGTCCAATCGACCGCATTCGATTACACATGCTTGGAGTTTACTCCTCCAAAACTTCTCATTACCTAGGATTACCTCCCCCTAGGATTTTCCACTCCCTAGCTTCACTAGAATCTAGCTTCACTCACTAGGACTTCAACTGTCTAGCTTCACTCACTAGAACTTCCACCATCTAGCTTCACTGACTAAAACTTCTATTGTATAACTTCACTTACCAGGACTTCCACCACTTAACTTCACTTACTAGGACCTAGCTTCACTTACTAGGTCCTCGGCTGCTTAGCTTGACTCACTAGGAATTTCTATTAGAGTGTATACTGAAAGCCTAAGTTTTTGTAAATATTTATTTTGAATAAAGAATCACATTTGGTCAAATTATCTACATTTGTTTGTAGTTGTTCAATTAATTTATATTGTAGATAACATAGTATGTGGTGTCAGATACAGAAGATAATGTTATCAGTACCTTATAAATTATAAACAGTAGCTCACGACCAAAATGGAAAGGAACAAACCATTGGAAGGTCGTAGTGTAATTAGGTATTAGTTTATCTTAACAATATAATTACACTAGTATACTTAGAGTATATTGAGTAGGACCATCAGAGGTCGTTTCTTTTATACTGACTTTATAAAGGAATAAAGACCTCAGTTATTATGGAAGTGTGTGCTCTTAATCCTAATATAATAACAAGCACATATATTTGATATTTATTTCTTTAATTTATCAATGGGTGAGATTTAGTTCGATAAATCAATAAGCCCGATAAGTTGGGAAATGATATCACTTATAGTGTGTGTTGTTGATTATAGAAGGAAACTGTGTCCTAGTGATCTAGGTTGATAATGTCCCCAAGAGGAGCTCATAAGGATTGTTATGTTAAACCCTGCAGGTGGACTTAGTCCGACATGACGATAAGGTTGAGTGGTACTACTCTTGGACTAAGATATTAATTAAATGAGTTGTCAGTAATTCACTTAATTAGTGGACATTCGATATCTTAAACACAGGGAGACTAACGCACTCATAATAAGAAGGAGCCCAAAAATATAACTTGGGATTGGTGCGGTAGTTCAATAATAGTTCTCTAGTGGAATGAATTATTATTGATAAAATTAAGTTGTGTGTTCGGGGCGAACACGAGATGCTTAATTTTATCGGGAGACCAAAACCAATTTCTCCTCTCGGTCCCTATCTTAGCCTCTTATTTATAGAGTATTATACCCACCTATACCCACCTTCATACCCATGGTATAGGGGACGGCCAAGCTAGCTTGAGGACCAAGCTAGGGCCGACCAAACCTTGGTCCATGGGTGGCCGGCCCTAGCTTGAACCCAAGCTTAGGTGGCCCGGCCCTATTAAATTAGAAAATAATTTTAAATTTAAATTTTTCTTATGTGGAAGATATAATTTATTGGAGAGATTAAAAATTAAAATATCTCTTTTATAAGTTTCTACAAATATTAAAGAAAGAGATTAAATCTCTTTCGTTATTTGTAGATTAGAAGGATATTTTATTTTTCTTCTTTGTAAATTATTCACATGTTAAAAAATTAAAATTATAGAAATTTCTTTTTATCAACCATGAAGGGATTTTAAAGGGAAATTTTATTTTTTAAAATTTTCGAAGACAAATAAGGAATTTTAATTGTTGATTGAAAATTGCCTTGTTTGCTTCCTTGGTGTGGTCGGCCATATACACTAAGAAAAGGATTTTAATTTTAATTAATTAAAATTTTCCTTTTCAATGGCAATAGAGTTAAGGAAGTTTTTATTAAATTTTCCTTATTTGCCAAGGCTAAAGGATTATAAAAGAGGGGTATTGGGTGCCTTCAAGGTGAACAACCTCTATTATTTTCTCCCTCTTTTCTTCCTTGGTGTGGCCGGCTCTTCCCTTTCTCTTCTCTCCATCCTTGTGGACGAAACTCTCTTCTCTCTTGGAGATCAAGTGGTGGCCGGATTCTAGCTTGGAGAAGAAGGAGAGAAAGTTTGCATCCCTTGGAGCATTGGTGGTGGTAGAATCTCTTCATCCTTGGAGGTGCTCTTGTTGTGGCCGAACCTTGCAAGGAGGAGAAGAAGGTGCTTTGGTGGTTTCTCATCTCGGAAGGTCGTTGCCCACACAACGTCCAAGATTAGAAGAGGAATACGATAGAAGATCAAGATGTCATTATCTACTAAGTAAGGTATAACTAATATTGTTTTCCGCATCATGTTAGTTTTATCTTCATGTAAAAATACCAAATACAAGAGGCATGCGATTCTAGTATTTCGAATTAGTTTTCGATGTTGTGTTCTTTTATTTTTCTTTTCCTTGTGATTTGATTGTTCTTTTTGGTTGACCTAAAGTTATTTAAGGAAATTAAATATTAGCTTTCCTTAAAAGGCTTTGTCTAGGCGGTGGTGGTTGTTCTCATATCCAAGAAGGTCATGTGCCTCGCCATGTAGTCCTGGAAGTCAATTTTGGAAATTAATATTTAATGAAATTAATAACCTAGGTGATTTGGATCGAACGTGTTAAGTTCCGTAGGAGATCCAAGTCTAAACCTAAAAGAACAAATAAATTAAACTTGGGATCAAACGTGTTAAGTTCCGCAGACGATCCGAGTTTAATTTAAAAGAACACATGGTAGCTAGGAAAAGGTTCAGACCTTTGTACAAAATTTTTGTACAGTGGAACCATTAGATTTTCCGAGTAGCAACCAACAATTGGTATCAGAGCTAGGGTTTTGCCTCTGTGTATTTGGTATTAGTTTAATTATGTGCATGTCATACATAATTTAGGCAGGTTAATAGTAGGATGTGCTAACTTTGTGGATGCAGGATCCAACTATTATGGCTTATAGTTATTATGTGTGTGATTAGACCCTTGGACATGTCAAGGGCATTTATTGTGTGTGCATGATTGTATTATAAAATACAGCAGGAGTTGTATTTAGTTTTATTAGGATTTTATTTTTTGATCTAGATACATGTACATTCCTTCGAGGAATATAGGATCGAAAAATGTAAAATTCTATTTATGTCGCGGATCGAATCTTGCAAGGCATGGAACCTTTTGAGGACCAGAGGCGCAGCGGAACAAGGAGCAAGATGGATGCGACAAATAGACCTGGGGCGATGGCCAAAAATGGCAGCAGCTAGGGATGACAACACACGGAGGACAACAATAGATAAAAGTCATAATAGTTGAAAATTAGTTTTTCTATTTATTGCTTTTATATTGTGTTGTGTGTGCATGTTAGTATACATGTTTAGTAGGCTAGCATAGTCAAAATTCCTCACTTTAAATAACTAAGTGGGAGAGGGATTTTAAATAAATTCCACGGTCTCCATTACTGGTTTGTAAGTGATGTAAACAAGCTTGCGCGTTGGCTCTAAGTGCCTTCCTCCATATCGGATGAGCTTGTTTGTGGATTACTAGAACAAACTTCCATTTTGGATGACTATAGGAAGTTAATTAAGAGCGTGTGATCTTCCCCATCGGAAGGGGCACAATCTTATTAATGGACTTAGTGTCAAGTAATGGTATATACTAAGGCATGTCTAATAGTATCCTCCCCATCGGAGTCACTGCTATTATTCGTGTGACCAAAGGAAACCAACTATTAATTTTATTTGTCAAAAAGTTAGGTTGACAAGATAATAAAATTAATGGGTTAAACCCTCCTTTTACAAATGTTGAATTTGTATACGTCCACACTATCGTGGCATACAAAATTCACGGTGTTTTGAGGTGTTGGTTAATTTAAAATAGTATTGTTTGAGGAATCAATATTATTCTAAATTTAGAGTTCTGACCAAAAGTTATTTGTGATTATTAGGATGACTTTCAACCCACTGGCCATCATACTAAAAGAGAATAGACTTACTGGTCCTAACTACATAGATTGGAAAAGGAATCTGGACATTATTCTTACTGCTGAAAGCTATAAGTTTGTACTGACTGAGCCTTGCCCTGATACACCCAATGGTGAATCTACCCAAGAGGAGATTGAGTATCATAGGAAATGGGTAAAAGCAGATAAGATGGCGCGGTGTTACATTTTATCTTCAATGTCAAATGTATTGCAACATCAGCATCAAGATTTACCAACAGCCTATGATATTATGAACAATCTCAAGGAACTCTTTGGTCACCAGGATCGGGCCTCTAGGCAAGAAGCCATGAGAAAGATAATGACGGCCACCATGCAAGAGGGTACTCCCGTGAGGGATCATATCCTAAAGATGATGGCTTATCTAAATGAAATACAAATCCTTGGAGGAGAAATTGATGGGGAAACCCAGATCGATATGATCCTCCAAACGCTACCTAGAAGTTTTGAGCAATTTCGCCTGAATTACAATATGAATAAAAGGGTATATTCATTGGCGGAACTACTGACAGAACTTCAGGCAGCAGAAGGTTTGTTTCGTCACAATTCTCAGATTCACTATGCTGAAAATGGTTCTACTTCTAAACCGAAAAGAAAGAAGAAGAAGAAACAAGTTAGATCAGCAAAGAAAGTGAATAAATCTCATAGTACAGGACCTAAAGCCGGAGTGAAGAAGCCGAAGGGCAAGTGCTTCATCTGCAAGTAGTCAGGACATTGGAAGGCGGACTGTCCTCGTAGGAATCAAAACAACAAAGGTATATCTCATGCTCTGGTTGTTGAAACATGTTTAGCGGTGTTATCTACTAGCACCTGGTGTGTAGATAAGGGAGCCACTGATCATGTCTGCAATTCTTTGCAGGGGTTCCAGGAAACCCGACGACTATATGAAAGGGAGATAACCGTCTACATGGGCAATGCTACTAAGGTGGCGGCTGTAGCAGTGGGAGACGTCTACTTATCTTTTGATAGAAATAGAAAATTGGTTTTAAGAAATTGTCTTTATGTACCCAGTTTTAGAAAGAATTTAATTCCAGTTTCTAAACTATTTTTGGATAGATATTCTGTTTCTTTTAATAACAATGTAGTTATAAAGAGAAATAAAGTGATTATCTGTTCTGGTGCATTAGTTGAAAATTTATATACTTTAAATCCAATTTCTCCCACAAAGAAAAAAATGAAAATTTATAACACATCTTCTAACACTAATAAGAGAAAACAACCTTCAGAAATGAACCAAGCATATCTTTGGCATCTAAGGCTTGGTCATATTAACTTAAGTAGTATTCAAAGGCTTATAGCCAATGGACTCTTGGGTTCATTAGAGTTGGAAAATTTTTCAACTTGTGAATCTTGCTTGGAAGGTAAAATGACCAAGAGGCCTTTTAAGGCCAAGGGGTATAGAGCCAAAGAAGTGTTAGAATTGGTTCATTCTGATTTGTGTGGTCCTATGTCTATCCAGGCGAGAGGTGGTTTTGAATATTTTGTCTCTTTTATAGACGATTATTCAAGATACGGATACATTTACCTAATGCGCCGCAAGTCCGAGTGCTTTGATAAGTTCAAAGAGTACAAGGCTGATGTGGAGAAACGACTAGGTAAAAGTATCAAGACACTACGATCTAATCGTGGTGGCGAATACCTCTTAGGAGAGTTTAGAAATTACTTATCAGAGGCCGGGATTCAATCCCAATTGTCCGCACCTGGTACACCCCAACAGAATGGTGTGGCATAACGAAGGAATAGGACTCTTATGGAGATGGTTAGATCGATGATGAGTTATTCAGAATTACCAAATTCGTTTTGGGGATACGCCTGAAACGAGTGACATTCCGAACTTAGTACCTTCTAAATCAATATCTTCTACTCCCACAGATTGTGGAATGGGCAAAGCCCATCTAAGACATATTCGGATTGGGGTAGTCCAAACATGTCTGAAACCGATCGATAAGTTAGAATCTCGTACAGAAGTTCGCATGTTTGTGGGTTATCCCAAAGGAACGAAAGGTGGTTTATTTTATAGTCCTAAAGACCAGAAGGTCATTGTTAGCACCAATGCCCAGTTTTTAGAAGAAGACTATATAATGGATCACAAGCCCAGCAGCAAAGTTGTTCTAGAAGAACTTAGAGAGGACACGTCTACTTTAGTACCAACAGTACAAGATGAAGTAACACAAGAGACTGCAACACGTGTCACACATGATACACAACCACAGACGGTGCCTCGTCGTAGTGGGAGAGTTGTGAGGGAACCTAAGAGATTCATGTTTTTGGGAGAGTCTTCGGACTTGATCCCGGGTAAACATGAACCTGATCCCCGAACATATGACGAAGCACTCCAAGATATAGATGCAGCATCTTGGCAAAAAGCAATGAATTCTGAAATAGAGTCTATGTACTCTAATAAGGTCAGGGAGCTTGTAGAACCACCTGATGGTGTAAAAGTCGTTGGATGCAAGTGGATCTACAAAAGTAAAAGAGGGACAGACGGGAAGGTAGAAACCTTCAAAGCTATGCTTGTTGCGAAGGGGTACACTCAGAAAGAGGGAATCGATTATAAGGAGACCTTTTCACCGGTAGCCATGCTTAAGTCTATCCGGATACTCTTATCCATTGCTGCTCATATGGATTATGAGATTTGGCAAATGGATGTCAAGACAGCTTTCCTTAATGGAAGTCTTGAAGAGAACATCCATATGAAGCAACCAGAAGGGTTCATTGAAAAAGGCAAAGATCATCTAGTGTGCAAGCTCAATCGGTCCATTTATGGACTGAAGCAAGCTTCAAGGTCTTGGAACATCTGGTTTAATAAAGTAATCCAGTCATATAGATTTATTTAGTGTCCGGATGAGTCTTGTGTATACAAGAAGTGTAACGGAAACGTGGTGGTATTTCTTGTACTATACGTAGATGATATTTTGTTTATTGGCAACAATGTCAAGGTATTATCGGACGTAAGGGTATGGTTGTCCAAACAATTTGATATGAAGGACTTAGGAGATTGTGCACACATTCTTGGAATCAAAGTTATAAGGGGTCGCAAGAAAAGAATGTTGTGTCTGTCCCAAGCTTCATATATAGATACAATCCTTGCTCGTTTTAGCATGCAGAATTCCAAGAAAGGTTTCTTACCTTTTAGGCATGGAGTAGCTCTATCTAAAGAGATGTCTCTGAAGACATCAAAGGAGATAGAGGACAAGAAAGCAGTTCCTTATGCTTCGGCTGTAGGAAGCCTTATGTATGCAATGCTGTGTATGAGACCTAATATCTGTTTTACCATGGGCATGGTTAGCAGATATCAGAATAACCCTGGACAAGGACATTGGATTGCGGTAAAGCATATATTAAAGTACCTGAGAAGGACTAGAGATTATATGCTAGTTTACCAAGCAGACGATTTGCTCCCTGTGGGTTACACGGATTCAGATTTCCAATCGGATAGAGACAACAGTAAGTCTTCATCAGGCTATGTGTTTACTTTAGGAGGTGGAGTCATTGCATGGAGAAGTGTTAAGCAGAAATACGTTTTGGACTCAACCATGGAAGCTGAGTATGTAGCAGCCTCTGAGGCAGCTAAAGAAGCAGTATGGCTCAGGAACTTTCTAAAGGACTTAGATGTGATTCCTAGTTTGCCCAAAATCATCACAATATATTGTGATAATAGCGGTGCAGTTGCAAACTCGAAGGAACCACGAGCTCATAAGGCAAGTAAACATATAGAGCGCAAGTACCACCTGATACGAGATATCATGAAGCGAGGAGAAGTTGTCATCGCCAAGATTGCATCAGCAGATAACCTAGCAGATCCTTTCACTAAGGCCCTTCCAGCAAAAGCTTTCGATCGGCATGTGGAGGGAATGGGAATCAGATGTATGGCAGCTTAATCATTAGTATAAGTGAGAGATTGTTAGAGTGTATACTGAAAGCCTAAGCTTTTGTAAATATTTATTTTGAATAAAGAATCACATTTGGTCAAATTATCTACATTTATTTATAGTTGTTCAATTAATTTGTATTGTAGATAACATAGTATGTGGTGTCACATACAGAAGATAATGTTATCAGTACCTTATAAATTATAAACAGTAGCTCACGACCAAAATGGAAAGGAACAAACCATTGGAAGGTCGTAGTGTAATTAGGTATTAGTTTATCTTAACTATATAATTACACTAGTACACTTAGAGTGTACTGAGTAGGACCATCAGAGGTCGTTTCTTTTATACTGACTTTATAAAGGAACAAAGACCTCAGTTATTATGGAAGTGTGTGTTCTTAATCCTAATATAATAACAAGCGCATATATTTGATATTTATTTCTTTAATTTATCAATGGGTGAGATTTAGTTCGATAAATCAATAAGCCCGATAAGTTGGGAAATGATATCACTTATAGTGTGTGTTGTTGATTATAGAAGGAAACTGTGTCCTAGTGATCTAGGTTGATAATGTCCCCAAGAGGAGCTCATAAGGATTGTCATGTTAAACTCTGCAGGTGGACTTAGTCCGACATGACGATAAGGTTGAGTGGTACTACTCTTGGACTAAGATATTAATTAAATGAGTTGTCAGTAACTCACTTAATTAGTGGGCATTCGATATCTTAAACACAGGGAGACTAACACACTCATAATAAGAAGGAGCCCAAAAATGTAATTTGGGATTGGTGTGGTAGTTCAATAATAGTTCTCTAGTGGAATGAATTATTATTGATAAAATTAAGTTGTGTGTTCGGGGCGAACACGGGATGTTTAATTTTATCAGGAGACCAAAACCAATTCCTCCTCTCGGTCCCTATCGTAGCCTCTTATTTATAGAGTATTATACCCACCTATACCCACCTTCATACCCATGGTATAGGGGTCGGTCAAGCTAGCTTGAGGACCAAGCTAGGGCCGGCCAAATCTTGTGTTAGCTAGAGCCCTAGAGCCAATCATTTGATGATTGTATTCTGGACTTGTTGTATCATATTCTATATAAATAAAGGCATTTGGTTTTTGGTTATTATACTTACTTGTATTGGTACTAAATAAACTAAGTATAATAACGTCCTTGAGTAGAAGGTTCTTACCTATATCAATCGATTGGTTGAATCGATAGTGAGATGATATAGGGAACACTACTCTTAATTATTCCTAGTCGAGTATTAACATTCAGGGGCAATGTTAATGCAATAAGACTAGCATGTAGGTCAACTCGATGACTTGATCTCACAAGTCATGGATATATAGATATCAAGTTGACACATGAGTATGCATTAGAGAATGTATACTGAATGACCCGCCGTGAGAAAGTATCATGGATCGTTATATGAGTGTCATATACTTTCTCATGTGACTATTAGTATGACTATTGGTCCTTAGACCTGAATGTTAGGATCGATGATCGCCGGCTAGAGAGGGGGGGTGTGAATAGCCGCCCCAAATCTTCGCGTTTCTTTCTACAAACTAGGGTTAGCGCAGCGGAAATAAGAACAAGAAACGAAGACAAGAAATCAAACCTCAATACGCGTCGATGTAACGAGGTTCGGAGATGAAACTCCTACTCCTCGGCGTGTCCGTAAGGTGGACGAAGCCTATCAATCCGTCGGTGGATGAGTCCCCGGAAAACCGGCTAATATAAACTCCTTATGGGTGGAGAAACCTCGCCACAAGAACTTTGCAACAGCAATAAGGAGTACAAAGAAGAGTAAGAACAAAATACACAATAAATGTACAAATACTTGCTTGCCTTCTCGTCGACTGAAGTCCCGGATGAAGCACCAACTTCACAGACGAATGCCAACAAGCAACTCAGTCAAAGAAGCTCCCCTGAAGCTTCGGAGCTCAGCAAAGCTCAAGCACAGCTTTCAGAAGAACAGCAGCTCAAGGAGGAAGAAGAAGAGTAGTTTTCAGCAACCCTCGATCTCTTCTTATATCCCCTGATATCCTGGCTAACCTGCGAACCTGCAAGCAAAAAGACCAGAACAGAGAAGCCCGAAATAACCTAGCCGTTGAGTCACAACGGCTAGGGCTGGACCGATCAGGCTCCACCCTGATCGGTCCAGAGTGCTGTTGATCGGTCATGGGGACCGATCAGAGCTTCCTCTGATCGGTCCAGGGACCGATCAGCATGCTTTTCTCCCGAACTTCTTGCCTCTGATCGTTGTTTCCTGATCGGTCTGCAGACCGATCAGATAACACTCAGTAGGCTACTGTTTGGTTACTGATCGGTCACCAGACCGATCCAGATAGCCAGTGTATCACTGGATCAATCCACTGATCGATCCAGAGCTTGGTTTTTGCCCAAACCAAGTCCCAAACCTTCCAAACCAACATCCGGTCAACCTTGACCTGTTGGTACATCATGCTTATCATCCGGTCACTCCCTTGACCTGCTAAGACTCCCCACCAAGTGTTCGGTCAATCCCTTTGACCCACTTGGACTTTTCTCTTCGTGTCAAGTATCCGGTCACTCCCTTGACCTACTTGACCTTCTCAACACCAGATGTCCGATCACCCTTGATCTATCTGGATTTCCCTTGCCCGGCTTCACTCACCAGGACTTTCACCTAGCTTCACTCACTAGGGTTTTCACCTGGCTTCACTCACCAGGATTTCCAATCTGCCCGGCTTCACTCACCAGGACTTTCCAACTGCCTGGCTTCACTCACCAGGACTTTCCAATTGCCTGGCTTCACTCACCAGGACTTTCCCACTGCCTGGCTTCACTCACCAGGACTTTCACCTAGCTTCACTCACTAGGGTTTTCACAACTGTCTGGCTTCACTCATCAGGACTTTTCCACTGTCTGGCTTTACTCACCAGGACTTTTCACATCCGGTACAGAGAACGAGCTCCCGAGCCCTCTCTGACCACAGTCCAGAGAACGAGCTACCGAGCCCTCTCCGACTTCCACTTCCGGTCCAGAGAACGAGCTACCGAGCCCTCTCTGACCTAGTCCAGAGAACGAGCTACCGAGCCCTCTTCGACTTCCACTTTCGGTCCAGAGAACGAGCTACCAAGCCCTCTTTGACCTAGTCCGGAGAACGAGCTACCGAGCCCTCTCCGACTTCCACTTCCGGTCCAGAGAACGAGCTACCGAGCCCTCTCTGACCTAGTCCGGAGAACGAGCTACCGAGCCCTCTCCGACTTCCACTTGCCAAGTTCCCATACTTGGACTTTCTCCCGTGCCAAGCTCCCTGCTTGGACTTTTCCCGTGCCAAGCTCCCTGCTTGGACTTTTCTCGTGCCAAGCTCCCTGCTTGGACTTTTCCGAGTCAGGTCAACCAGGTCAACCTTGACCTAAGGTTGCACCAACAATCTCCCATCAAAATACAACTCTTTTGTTCTTGTCAAATATCAAAATACAACTCGAGTCAGGTCAACTCGAGTAGGTCAACCTTGACCTAAGGTTGCACCAACACTGAAGTCACCATGATTCCCTACATAAGGAGTTATGTACTTTGGTTTCGTCAAACGTCACCCGTAACTGGGTGGACTATAAAGGCGATTACTGGGTATGTAACAAATTATGCAGAGGGATGTGAGTGATGTAGATGGGATCTATCCCTCCCATATGACGGGAGTGACATCGGTATTCTTGATAGAGTGAGACCACTAAGTGCATGGCCATGCCCAAATGAGTCAATATGAGATGTTGAGCTCATTTGATCGAGTGAGTCTACTTGGAGTTCAAGATTTAGATTGATTAGAGGATGACACGGTCTATGCCTCATATTGATCAATCTAGATGTCTAGGATAGAAGGACAATATCATATATTGTGAGGAGTCACAATTAGTAGTCACAAGGTGATGTTGGATCTCAACATTCTTGTAACTTGGGTAGTAATGATGTATTGCTAGATACCGCTCATTACTTATGCTTCTAAATAAGTTTAGGGGCATTGCCAACGTTACAAGAACCTATTGGGTCACACACAAAGAACAAGTGGATGGAGATTAGGTTCATATGATGAACCAAGAGGATTATGTTCATGTGATGAACCAAATTGGATTAAGAGTAATCCAAATTAGGCTAATTGAGTTGGACTCAAGTTGATTCATATATTCAATGAGTCTAATTTAGATTATGACTCATTGAATCAATTTAATTAAATGAATTAGATTCATTATATTAAATTGGCTTGAATTAAATGGTTGGAATAGATCAACCATGAGAGAGATTAAGTCATGTTTGACTTGACTTGAGAGGAAGAAGAAGAGTCAAGTTTGACTTGACTTTATGCCACATCATTAGTGATTTGGCATTAGGAGAACTAATGATGATATGCCACATCATCAAAGTATGCCACCTCATGGGGGTTACAAACCTATTCTCTTTAATGGCCACATTTAATGAGAATGGGGGTTACATTTCCTATTGTGGTTGAATGAGATTGATTTTCATTCAAGCCATTTTTTGTAACTCCATTATCTTCCTCCTTAGCTCTCTTCTTGCTTCTTCTCTTCTCTTGGTCGTGGGTTTCAAGCAAGGGAGAAGAAAGGTGGTTGAGTCTAATCCAAGAAAAAAGGTTAGTGAAAGTCACATAGAGATTTTAGAGGAGTGAGTTCTCTTCTTTTCTTTTCTTCTTCTTCCAATCCCATCCGAGTGCATCAAGAAGTGCTAGCACACTTGTGGTGCTCTCTTCTCCATCCTTGAGTGTTAGAGAATACTTCTTGTTCGTGTGGATACTTCTAGAGGATTGTCTACGTTGACAATCTTGAGATCCGACACTTCCTTGGACGAGCGAGATTCGTAAAGGGCACGCATCGAAGGTATAGGATATTCACCTTGTAGATCTAGAGTAGATCAAGATTTGAAACTCGTACTTGTAATGTTTTGAAATTTTTCTTCGCACGGATCCGTTGGCTAGGGAGTTTCGAGGTTTCTGCGACGCGAAAAAGCGGTTTTGCGGCCCGAAAAACCCAACACCTTGGTCCATGGGTGGCCAGCCCTAGCTTGAACCCAATCTTAGGTGGCCGGCCCTATTAAATTAGAAAAGAATTTTAAATTTAAATTTTTCTTATGTGGAAGATATAATTTATTGGAGAGATTAAAAATTAAAATATCTCTTTTATAAGTTTCTACAAAAGATTAAAGAAAGAGATTAAATCTCTTTTCTTATTTGTAGATTGGAAGGATATTTTATTTTTCTTCTTTGTAAATTATTCACATGTTGAAAAATTAAAATTATAGAAATTTCTTTTTATCAACCATGAAGGGATTTTAAAGGAAAATTTTATTTTTTAAAATTTTCGAAGACAAATAAGGAATTTTAATTGTTGATTGAAAATTGTCTTGTTTGCTTCCTTGGTGTGGCCGGCCATATACACTAAGAAAAGGATTTTAATTTTAATTAATTAAAATTTTCCTTTTCAATGGCAATAGAGTTAAGGAAGTTTTTATTAAATTTTCCTTATTTGCCAAGGCTAAAGGATTATAAAAGAGGGGGTTTTGGGTGCCTTCAAGGTGAACAACCTCTATTATTTTCTCCCTCTTTTCTTCCTTGGTGTGGCCGACTCTTCCCTTTCTCTTCTCTCCATCCTTGTGGCCGAAACTCTCTTCTCTCTTGGAGATCAAGTGGTGGCCAGATTCTAGCTTGGAGAAGAATGAGAGAAAGTTTGCATCCCTTGGAGCATTGGTGGTGGTAGAATCTCTTCATCTTTGGAGGTGCTCTTGTTGTGGCCGAACCTTGCAAGGAGGAGAACAAAGTCCTTTGGTGGTTTCTCATCTCGGAAGATCGTTGCCCACACAACGTCCGAGATTAGAAGAGGAATACGGTAGAAGATCAAGAGGTCATTATCTACTAAGTAAGGTATAACTAATATTGTTTTCCGCATCATATTAGTTTTATCTTCATGTAAAAATATCAAATACAAGAGGCATGCGATTCTAGCATTTCGAATTAGTTTTCAATATTGTGTTCTTTATTTTTCTTTTCCTTGTGATTTGATTGTTCTTTCTGGTTGACCTAAAGTTATTTAAGGAAATTAAATATTAGCTTTCCTTAAAAGGCTTTGTCTAGGCGGTGGTGGTTGTTCCCATATCCAAGAAGGTTATGTGCCTCGCCATGCAGTCCTGGAAGTCAATTTTGAAAATTAATATTTAATGAAATTAATAACCTAGGTGATTTGGATTGAACGTATTAAGTTCCGCAGGAGATCCAAGTCTAAACCTAAAAGAACAAATAAATTAAACTTGGGATCAAACGTGTTAAGTTCCGCAGGCGATCCGAGTTTAATTTAAAAGAACACATGGTAGCTAGGAAAAGGTTCAGACCTTTGTACAAAATTTTTGTACAGTAGAATCATTAGGTTTTCCGAGTAGCAACCAACAATTTCATCATCTAACTTCACTCACTAGGGCTTCTCCTTATCTAACCTCCAGTTAGGACTAGTCACTTAGTATCCTTTTCACCTGCCTAACTTCTAGTTATGACTTACCCTTGCTAATCATCTAGCCATGACTAGATTTCTTTCTTCCAAACATCAATTCATGTTTGGATCTACCCTTGATCAAACTAACTAGACTTGGGTACATTATCAAACATCAAAACCCTAGAAGTTGATTGCACTAACAACATTTTCTAGCCTGAAATGAACCCTAGAAAAGGGGAGTTGTGAACATTTTAAGAAGTCAGTTCTTAGGTGTTTGAGAGAAAAAGTTCTTAGGTGTTTGAGAGAAAAGTATTGCTGCATTTCCCTACTACTAAGAGGCAATCCAAAATAAGAAAAGTACATACAAAGCAAGGTTCATGTTGTAATTAAAGTCATTTTTCGATTTCCTTTGTAAATCTTGTTAGTATTTCTTGTTTGTATTCTCGTATTTAAACTTATACGAGACTTCTCTATCTCCGAAAAGTTTCTCAGAAGTAGGCATTTATAGTGGAACTATGAGTATGAGAAGTGGTAAAATGTGTATTAAGTAATATTATAATAATTTATCATTCATGGTCAAATTTAACTAGTATTTTTAATATTTTATTAGTCAAATTTAATTTTATTTAGTTGATTAGAAATATTAGACAACTATATTATTTTTTAACAAATTATATTTAAAAGTTTTTTTATTTTACTTATAAAGAAGTGGAACTTGATGTAATAGTAAAGTTGTTAAAGTGTGACTAGCGGTCACACATTTCAGTCGTGAAAATAACTTTTTACAATGCATAGCTATTCTTTTAAATTTTTAATGTCGGAAGAGATAACGATTATTGGGGTTGTATTAATTCCATTTATTCAAATACGAGCGTTAAAAATAATCTTCTAAAACTTGCTAATTTGAAAGAATGTCGAAAAATAAAAAAAATAAATAGAACTGCCAAAAGTATTATTAATCCAAAAATCTTCACCCAATGTCAACTCAAACAATGTTTAATAGACCGAAAATCCTAAGACGGAAAAGAAAGGAAAAAATTATAATAGAAAAGAAAAAAATCTTAACCTAATCAAAATCCTAAATTGACTTAAAATCAAAAATATAAAAAGGGGAAAGTAACACTAAAAAAAGATGAGATCTTTAGATCCTCCTTCATAAATAAAATTTTAACAAAAAATAATAAAATCTTTGGATCCTCTTACATCATTAGTTTCAGATTAAAAAAAATTCATCTTCGAGTTTAAAATAGTATCAGATGATAATTTAAGATAAAATATTTAGATCCTCCTTCATCAATAAAATTTTAACAAAAAATAATAAAATCTTTGAATCCTCTTAAATCAATAGTCTCGGATTAAGAAAAACTCATCTTCGAATTTAGAATGATAGTCCAAGACGAAAATCATCTAGTATTAACTTGGTAATCATTTGTTGTGGACAAATAAATACATGCTAGAGTAGCTTTATTTGGTCATTATCTTCCAAACGTTGATTCTTACTAAATCATTTTCTGTACAAGTGGTTCCTAAATCTCTATAGACAGAATCAACTTCCTCGGTTCCGTCAAGTTCATTTCCATTAATAGATGCTTCTTCACCAAAGATTTCTCAAAGTATATCTCATTGCATGCTTCAGTATCATGTAATTGTCTCCTTCCTTATGAATCTCAACTTCTCTATTTATATAGGAAACATTGTCCCAATTATCAAGGGTCTGCTCATCTTCTAAATATTCAAGATCTTGATCAACATTCTGAACATATAATCTGACAGGAAGTCTGCTTGGTCTATTAGATCCAACAATCTCTAGTTCTTTGTTCAAATCAAAGTTCCTTAACATATTAGCTTTTGTGTGCTGCAATTCTCTCGATACAGATCCATTAGCAAAAAGTGGAACATCCTGAATACTGGAGGTGCTGGCTAAGGCGTGGCAATTTTCTGTATCCTCTTCAACTCTATTTAATCAAATTCAAGTCTTTCAAAATTATGTGGAGTTGCATCAAGATTGCTCGCTGTCACCAGTTGAGTGCCTCAGGACTCGAAAGAGTTGTAGACCATGTCTCCAAGAATTCTCTCATCAGGTTCATTTAGATCAATATCAAGTAGTGTATGGTTCGGCCTTTCCAGCAGACTGAGATGGCGATGACTCTGAACTATTGAGTGTCATCTCCATAGCTTTTCGTGATTCTGCTCTCCGGAAAGTACTAGTAGCAGCTGAGCCTTTCCACCCAGTTTCACCCTTGTTCTTGAGCAAGTTTTCAGGTGCTCTAACGGGTTCCTTTTGCAGGTGCCTCAACTTGGTATGCATCATCAACAATGATGCCTTCATTCAGATCAAAGTCAAGTTTACTAGCAGAGTCTGACGCAGACGTAACAACACATGAGGTTTTTGTAGCTGATGAGACATAATCTTTAGCACCTTCTATAGCTTCAGATAACAGAGAATCTGTAGATTTTGATAGATGCTCAGTTTCTTAGGACATACAACTCGATGGCTTTACCTGTTGGGCTAATCCCATTGAATTCTCATGAGATTCTTCCGTCTTATTATCATTGATGCATCCAAAAGTGCAGTTGGAGATGGTTGGTTCCTTAGTGATTCATCAATGTTAGACAAAATGGGTTTGTTATTCTCATCGTTACCGGTCAACTCCATGACTGCATTCCATCTGGAGTGTCAGATGAAATAACCACTTTACTCCCTTGCAAAGTTTGTTTCAGGTCATAAGAAGTACCAATCTCAACCATCTCTTTAACTGGAATATGTGATTAACATTCACCAAAGACTACCTTTTCTGATTCTTCACAACCTGAAGCAGCATTCTCAAGTTGACATCCATCTCTGGGAGGAGATCAGAGGAACATGGACTGTTATTAATGGTTTGACGAGTGTAATCATCAGGCTTGCTTTTGTCTGCTGATAAGCTTCTTTTGTAAGCTTGAAATCTGTGTGATGCTCTAGCACTTCTCTATCTTCTATCAGTTTTTTCTCAAGCTGAGAGGTTTCACCAATATCCTGTTTCAACACATCAGAAGACACGTACGCAGAGAAAGTTTCATCTTTTTCATCTAGTCCTCTTCATCAAACTCTTCTTCATCTTGGTACTCTTATTGGTGAAATTTCTCCTCTAAACCATCTTTGAATTTGTCCAAGTTATCTCGAGCGTCGAAGTTATTGTCTTCTATTAGGAAACATAATTATCCCTGCAATAAAATTTGAATATAGCCAAATGGAAAAAAATGATTTTTCATCTTTTTTCCATCTTCTCTCAATTAGTAATATTGATTTTGTCCTATCTATCACATGATTGTCACAACTGCTTCCAACACGTTGATACTCGACCTTTCAATTTGATGGCAACAAATTTAACTTTCATACAATTAGACACTTTTTTATAATAAAAATTTTTCTCCACTTCGTTAAACTAATCAATGAATTCCTCTGTCTATAGCGTACCAGAAAACTCATGAAGATCAATTAGAAATCTAATATCTCCATACTACTCCTTTCGACCATGGCTTTCATGATTGTGATAGGAGTTTTCAAAAGTGGAAGTAAAATTAGGATAAAAGAACTTACGACATTTAGGATCTTACGTCGCTAGACATTGAAATAACTTTGTGACTTATCTGTGTAGATTTTCAAGTATCATATCTGGGTGCTACAATCACGATACAAGACTTCATCAGTCGGAACTTGCCTGTCATGACCACATTCACAACCATGACGACCATCCAAGAATTTACAGATCTGATACCAACTGGCGTCATGTGGGATAGTGATTATCCTGTGAGTTGTATTGATTTCGTTGGTTCAAATACAAATGCCTAAAACAATCTGTTAGGACATGTATGAGCTAGAAGTGGTAAATAGTTCACTTCTCTTCTTCAAACTTAAATGGCAGCGAAAAACTTAAAACGAAGACTCTACAATGCTAACACTTGAATTCTATTTGATACTATCTCCTTGAGGTGACTAATCCAAGAATCCACTTCTCGCACTCACAACTCCACTATGAATGTTTCCTTCTAAGAAACTTTTCGGAGACGAAGAAGCCTCATACAAGTTGTTCTTACAAGAACACAACAAGAAAATGAGAATGCAAAGATAAATACAATCAAAAATTACTTTACAACAATGAACCTTGCTTTGCTTATTCTTTTCTTGCTTTGGATTGCCTCTTAGTAGTAGGAAATGTAGTAACACTTGTCTTCCAAACCCTCAAGAAATGGCTCCTTCAAATGTCTATGAAAATCCCTTTTCTAGAGTTCCTTTCGGGTTGGAAAATGTCTCCCAATAGATTAGCCTTATCCCATATCGATTGGCATGTAAAATCGACCATTCAAAACCTACAGTACGGCTCACGGCTCTTTTTCGCTCAACCAATCAATTGGTGAGTCATACTAATTGATTGAGTAAATTGATTCTGAAGCCTTCTCTTTTCACGAGAAAACACTCCCAATCAATTATGACAATGTTGAATCGATTGCCCCAATCGATTCAACACTTTTCTATTTCCTCATGAAAACCATCCAAATGATTGCCCTAATCAATTGGTGATGCTTAAATCTATTGCCCTAATCGATTTTGGCACTTTTGTGCTCCAAAAAAAGCTCTCACCCAATTACACTAATCGATTGCTTTGGGTCAATCAACTACATTAATCGATTGTCTAACCCTAAACCCGAAATCCAAGTTTAGAGTTTACTAATCGATTGACACATCATCCCAATCAATTAGTAACACTAAATTCAGTCCTCTCAAGATTAAATTCATGTCTTTCTTGGTATCTGGTTAACCCCAACCTACCAAGACTCTCTATGTTCAACATTTGGTCATCCTTGACCCATCAAGACTCTTCATTGTCTAATATCCGATCAACCTTGATCTATTGGGACTAGCTCACCAAGTGCCCGATCCTCTTTGACCCAATTTTCCTTGTCAACCTTCCTGTTGAACCTCCACTGCCTAACTCTGCTAGGACTTCTATTGCCTAGTTTTTAACTAGGTATCTAATTTCCAGCTAGGTCTTCCACTATCTATTCTTGCTAGGACTTCCATTGTCTATTTCCCAACTAAGTATTCCACTACCTAGTCCTGCTAGGACTTCTCATTACCTAACTTTCAGTTAGAGCTTTCCGTTATCTAACTTTTAGTTATGACTTCACCAGTTAAGTATTCGATTGTCTCTTGACCTACTTAACTTTTTTCTCGCACATTGTCAAACATTGAAATCAAGCTCGAACCAACTTGAGCTTAGTCAAACTGATCAACCTTGACCCGAAAACGATTGCACCAACACAATCTTCTAAAACCTATTGATTCATAAGAATACCAAAAAATAGGAAAATAAATAGTATTGTCGAAAAATATTATTAACCCAAAAAAATTCACCCAATATCAACCCAAATAGATGTTTAAATAGACTAAAATCTTAAGATGTAAAAGAAAGACAAAATTCTAATAGAAAAGAAAAAAATATTATCATAATCAAAATCCTAAAACTCTAAACGCACTCCAAATCCAAAAATACAAAAATAACTAAAAATAACATAAAATCCTCGGATACTCCTTCCTAGGTGAAATTTCATTAAAAAAAAATCTCTGAATACTCCTATATCAATTTTACTAATAAAATTAACTATCTCAAATAATATTTTATAAAAAAATTCAAAATTATATATATATAGATGGCAGAAGGAGCAAATTCTCCCTGCCTCCCTTCATCCTCCTACTTGGCTGAAGGTACATAAGTTTTTCTTTAAAAATTACTTATTTACGTACCCTAATTTTATTCATTGTTTTTCTTTACACTTTCTCCTTGTTATCTCCCTGCCTCCCTTCATCCTCCTATTTGGTCGGAGGTACATAAGTTTTTCTTTAAAATTTACTTATTTACGTATCGTAATTATATTCATTGTTTTTCTTTACACTTTCTCCATGTTATCTAATTTTCTCTTAAACATTCCTAATAAACCTTTTAATATTATAGTTTGGACAAGTATTGATCTGGTTATTTTATAATTTTTATAATGTTTTAAGTGTATTCTTTATTTTACATTTTCTAGTTCAATAAAAATAGAAAAGGAAAAAAACTTGTTAGAGAAAAAAATGATTGCTCAAGATATAAATAAATAATAAATAATGTTTTATTCTAACACAATAATTCTTTTATAAGAAAGGTTAATAAAATATTTTACATCTGTTAAAAATTTATTTGAAAATTTATTATAATAACTATTTACGTAGATGATAACTGTGTTAATCGTATGGACGAAAGAAAGAAACTTATGATCATACGACTTTCTACGGAGACAATGAATAAAAAAAAGGGTAAACATGTCATCATCAATATGATTGCCTTTTCATTTTGGATATAAAAAAATGAACTAGTAAAAAAGACATAAAATTTAACAAAAAAAAATGTAATCAATACGAAGCATTTAGGGGGCGTTTGATTTAGGGGAATAAGAGTGAAGAATGAGAATCATTGATTATCATTGTTAATGTTTGGATTATAGGAATAGGAATACAAATAAGGGAATGAATCCTTGAAATTGGGTAATAACTCATTCCCATGTACCTCCCCTTCAATGAGTCATTACCTTATTTTCATCAATCAAAATATTCTCTTATTCCAAAAATGCCCTTGACCTAAAACTAAAATTTTCTCCCTTAATATCAAATATCAAAATATATTTATTTATTTTTTCTTTTATATCACTTCTCTCTCCTTGTTCTCTCTCATCATATTTTCTCTCTCATCATTTTATCACACACTTTCTCTCTCCTTAATCTCTCCTATCACACTCTCTTTCCTCTTTTTTTCTCATTATACTTTCTCTCTCCTTAATCTCTCCTATCACACTCTCTTTTCTCCTATCACACACTTTCTCTCTCCTTAATCTCTCCTAAAGCACTTGAACTTGGACTTCTAGCCATGGCAAGCAACTTTGTAGGCAAAGTCCACGGAGAAGTGGAGGTTAATGGGCCTAGGATTGGCTAGGGCCCAATTTATTGTGGCCCAACCCAGTTATCCCTATCAAGTTAGGCATGACTCAAATCTTTCAATTGTGTCATGCCCACAAGATATAAGCACAACCTAGGCATCAATTTAGCATAGTTTGAGTCTTAAGTAAGTTGACTCAAATGAATATATATCAACAACATATGTATGGATAGGCTAACCGTCTTGAATCATAAATTCTAAAATCTAAACCTTAAGTCTCCTCTTCCACTTGCACACAAGCAGAATGAGAAGTTAGTGTTGTAGGTCGTGTGTGATAATTTGATCTTTTTTTCTTTTTATATTTAGAATTTCTTAACTTAATTATATAAGATCTCATACTCTGTATTTCTAAATATCAATTTTAGATTCAATAATATGACTAGTTTTTCCTTTTTCTTAATTTCTACATGTTATTAGAGTCGTCCTCTGTTATTGCTTCCTGTTGTTGCTACCGTCTCATACTGCTACTATCAATTTCGACATTGACACACTGTGCTACCAATTTCGGAGCCGAAGTTCTTTTCTACGGATTTCGACGTCGACGCTCTATCCTGCCAATTTCGGCATCAACGACCTATCCTGCGGATTTCGACGTCAACGCTCTTTTTTGCCGATTTGGGTGCCGACACTCTTTTCTGCTGATTTCGGCACCGATGTCCTATGCTGCTAATTTCGACATCGATGCTCTTTTCTGTCGATTTCGGTGTCGACGCCCTGTGTTACCGATTTTGGCATTAACGTCCTTTTCTATTGATTTCGACACTGACGCTTTGTGCTACCGATTTCTACATTTGGCATCCTTTTCTGCCTTAGATTATATGTGTGATCACGAGTCATCTTGACACCAATTTTTACAGAGCGTACAGATGTGTATCCTTACAGTTTAGTTATTCTGAATATTATTCGTTCTACCATCATTCTTGATCGTGCAAATATTTCATAGAAATCTGATTTGTATATGTTAGAGTAGTTTCAACAATTCCTTGCTTCACAACCCTCTGTCATGTCAGCTTCCTCTCATATAGGATTATCATCGTTTGGTATTTTAGGTATATCTTCATCCTTATGGATTTTGGACTGATGTCTCCCATCATATGTCTTCTAATTTATCATCTTTTATTTTTTTTCTCCCTATTCATCTATATCTATTGTGATTGTTGATGGTACTCCTATGTTATTAGTAGGTGTCGGTTCAATTGTTACATCTTGTTTATCTACTGATGTTTATTATATTTCGAGTCTTACTTTAAATTTTATTTCTATTAGTCAATTATGTGAGTCTGGATACCTAGTCTCTTTTTCTTTATCCAATTGTTATGTTCAGGGCGCGCAATCTCAGAGACTGATTGCGACAAGTCGTAGGCAAGTAGGACTTTATATTTTAGATCAACTCAAAGTACTAGAAGTTGTAACTTCGAGTGTGGATTTATCATCTTTTCATTTGAATCGTTCATTTTCTGATTTTTATTTGTGACACTCTCGATTAAGTCATATTTCAGCATCTCATTTGTAGTTTTTAGCTTTTATAGGAGTATTAAGACCTTTAAAAAGTTCTGATATTTCTTATTGTAGTGGCTGTAAACTGGTTAAATTTTCTGCCTGACCATTTTCTAAAAGTCTTTCTTTTTCTTCTGTTTCATTTGATTTTATCCATTCTGATACGTGGGGACCCTCTCCTATTCCTACAAAAGAGGGGTTAAGGTATTATGTTTCGTTTATTGATGATTACACTCATTACACTTGAGTTTATCTTATGAAACATAGGTTTGATTATCTTACCATTTTCAACAACTTCAGAGCTCTTGTGAAAACTTAACATTCTAGTGTCATAAAGTGTTTTCGTTATGATTTAGGGGGTGAATATACTTCGAATCATTTTTCACAATTACTTGCTTATGATGGTATTATTCATTAAACCTCTTGTACAAACACTCCTGAACAGAAGGGTGTGGTTAAACAAAAATATAGACATCTTATTGAAATAGTCTGTTCATTTTTATTGTCTACTAGTGTTCTAGTACCTTTTGAGGGGAAGCAATCCTTACCGCTTCTCACATGATTAATAAAATTCCAACCTCACACAATTTAGGCTTATCACCTTTTAAAAATTATATGGGCATGCTCCTCTATATTCCTCTTTGCGTGTTTTGGTTATACTTGCTTTGTCCTTTATCCACATATTGAGCGTAATAAATTAGCCTTTCAGTCTAGTCTTTGTGTCTTTTTTAGTTATAGTATTACTCAAAAAAGATATCATTGTTTTGATCCGGTTAGTCAAAAATTGTATGTCTCTCGTCATGTTATGTTTCTTGAGCATATTCCATTCTTTTCTATTCTAGCTAGTTCGCATAATATGACAAAGTCAGATATATTTTGTATTGATCCTTTCAATACTGACACTGAGGAAGTTTCACCCACAACTCCTGCTAGTAGCTCAACTGAATATGGTACTTTGGTTCCTGAGATATCCGCTCCACATGCTCCTCCTTCTGCCACTACCCAATCATCTCCTGAGATTACGGATGATCCTTCTCTCCACCGTTGTCAATCCACTCATGTTCGTAAGTCTACTAAACTGCCAAATTTTGCTTACTCTTGTTATACTCATTCTTTTGCTTCATTTGTTGCATCTATTCATTGTCTTTCTGAGCCTGTATCCTATAGAGAAGCTATTTGTAATCCACTTTGGCAGAGTGCTACGGCTGAGGAACTAACTGCTTTGCATCAGACTCATACATGGGATTTTGTTCCATTGCCACAAAGGAAAATATACTATTGGTTCTCGTTGGGTATATAAGATCAAAACTAAATCTGATGGATCTATCGAGTGATACAAAATTTGTCTTGTTGCTAAAGGTTATTCTCAAAAGTATGACATAGATTATGAGGAAACATTTGCTCCTGTTATAAAAATGACGACTGTACGTACTTTGATTATTGTTGCTTTTGTTCATCGATGGAGAATATCTCAAATGGATGTCAAGAATGCATTTCTAAATGGTGATCTTCATGAAGAAATTTATATGACACCTCCTCCTGGTATTTCACACCAACCTGGTGAAGTTTGCATGTTTCGTAAAGTGTTTAATGGTGTCAAACAATCACCTCGTGCTTAGTTTGAGGAGTTCTCTACAGTGATTACTTTGCTTGGTTTTCATCCTAGTAATCATAATTCAGCATTATTTGTTAGATGTGCGAACAAGTCGTATTCTTTTATCATATATGTTGATGGCATGATTATTACTCTGATGGAATTGCTTCTTTGAAGTCTGAGTTGGCTCGTCGTTTTGCTATGAAAGACTTGGGTATACTACGCTATTTTCTGGGCATTGAGGTTGCTTATTCCCCGAAAGGTTGTTTTTTATCCCAGTCAAAGTATATATCTGATCTGTTTGAGCGTATTCGTTTTACTAATATTAGAGTCGTTGATACTCCTATTGAGACTAGTACTCGATATGTTGGTTGCTACTCGGAAAACCTAATGGTTCCACTGTACAAAAAATTTGTACAAAGGTCCGAACCTTTTCCTAGCTACCATGTGTTCTTTTAAATTAAACTTGGATCGCCTGCGGAACTTAACACGTTTGATCCAAAATTTAATCTATTTGTTCTTTTAGGTTTTGACTTGGATCTCCTGCGGAACTTAACACGTTCGATCTAAATCACCTAAGTTATTAATTCCATTAAATATTAATTTCCATAATTGGTTCCCAGTACTGACGTGGCGAGGCACATGGCCTTCTTGGATATGGGAGCAACCACCACCGACTAGACAAAACCTTTTAAGGAAAGCTAATATTTAATTTCCTAAAATAACTTTAGGTCAACCGAAAAGAACAATCAAATCACAAGGAAAAGCACAAACAAAAGAACACTACATCGAAAGCAAATTCGAAACACTAAAATCGTATGCCTCTTGTATTTGGTATTATTTCCTAAAATAACTAGTATGATGCGGAAAGGAAAAATACTAGTTATACCTTTTAGAAAAACCTCTTGATCTTCTACCGTATTCCTCTTCTAACCTCGAACGTTATGTGGGCAACGATCTTCCGAGATGAGAAACCACCAAAGCACCTTCTTCTCCTCCTTGTAAGATTCGGCCAACTCAAGTGCACCTCCAAGGATGAAGAGAAAACACCACCAATGCTCCAAGGGATATAAGCTTTCTCTCCTTCTTCTCCAAGCTTGTATCCGGCCACAACTTGATCTCCAAAAGGAAGAAGAGGTTCGGCCACAACAAGGAGAAGAAAAAGCTTGAAGGGGCCGGCCACACCAAGGAAGAAAAGAGGGAGAAGAATAATAGAAGTTGTGTCTATTGAAGGCACCCCAACCCCCTTTTTATATTCCTTAGCTTTGGCAAATAAGGAAATTTAATTATAATAAAATTTCATTAACTTTCCTTGACATGAATTAATTGGGAAGAATTAAATAAAACTTCCTCTTTATCCATACAATGGCCGGCCACAATCAAAAAGACAAATTAGGAGAGTTTCAATTAACAAATTAAAACTTCCTAATTTGTTTCCGGAAATTTTAAAAATAAAATTTCTCTTCAAAAATCCCTTCATGATTGATAAAAAGAAATTTATATAATTTTAATTTTTCAACATGTGAGTAATTTTCAGAGAAAAAATAAAATATCTTTCCTATCTACAAATAAGGAAAGAGATCTAATCTCTTTTCTTAATCTTTTGTAGAAGAGATATTTTAATTTTAATTCTCTCTAATAAATTATATCTTCCACATAAGAAAAAATTAAAATTAAAATTCTTTTTAATTTCATTAGGGCCGGCCCCCTTTAGCTTGGGTTCAAGCTAGGGCCGGCCACCCATAAACCATGCTTAGGTTGGCCCTAGCTTGATCCCCAAGCTAGCTTGGCCGGCCCCCTTTAGGTGGGTATAGAAGGTGGGTATAGGTGGGTATAGTACTCTATAATTAAGAGGCTACGATAGGGACCGAGAGGAGGAATTGGTTTTGGTCTCCCGATAAAATTAAGCATCCCGTGTTCGCCCCAAACACACAACTTAATTTTATCAATAATAATTCATTCCACTAGAGAACTATTATTGAACTACCGCACCAATCCCAAATTACATTTTTGGGCTCCTTCTTATTATGAGTGTGTTAGTCTCCCTGTGTTTAAGATGTCGAATGTCCACTAATTAAGAGAGTTACTGACAACTCATTTAATTAATATCTTAATCCAAGAATAGTACCACTCAACCTTATCGTCATGTCGGACTAAGTCCACCTGCAGGGTTTAACATGACAATCTTTATGAGCTCATCTTGGGGACATTATCAACCTAGATTACTAGGACATAGTTTCCTTCTATAATCAACAACACACACTATAAGTAATATCATTTTCCAACTTATCGAGCTTATTAATTTATCGAACTAAATCTCACTCATTGATAAATTAAAGAAATAAATATCAAATATATGTGCTTGTTATTATATTAGGATTAAGAGTACACACTTCCATAATAACTGAGATTTTTGTTCCTTTATAAAGTCAGTATAAAAGAAACGACCTCTAATGGTCCTACTCAATACACTCTAAGTGTACTAGTGTAAATATATAGTCAAGATAAACTTATACCTAATTACACTACGACCTTCCAATTGTTTGTTCCTTTCCATTTTGGTCGTGAGCTACTGTTTATAATTTATAAGGTACTGATAACATCCTCTTCTGTATGTGGCACCACATACTATGTTATCTACAATATAAATTAATTGAACAACTACAACTAAATGTAGACAATTTGACCAAATGTGATTCTTTATTCAAAATAAATGTTTACAAAAGCTTAGGCTTTCAGTATACATTCCAACAATCTCCCACTTATACTAATAACTAAGTTGCCATATCTTCTGCCATACATCTTATTCTCATTCCCTCCACATGCCAATCGAAAGCTTTCGCCGGAAGGGCCTTAGTGAAAGGATCTGCCAGGTTATCCGCTGATGCAATCTTGGCGATGACAACTTCTCCTCGCTTCACGATATCTCGTATCAGGTGGTACTTGCGCTCTATATGTTTACTTGCCTTATGGGCTCGTGGTTCCTTCGAGTTTGCAACTGCACCGCTATTATCACAATAAATTGTGATGATTTTGGGCAAACCAGGAATCACATCTAAGTCCATTAGAAAGTTCCTGAGCCATACTGCTTCTTTAGCTGCCTCAAAGGCTGCTACATACTCAACTTCCATGGTTGAGTCCGAAACGCATTTCTGCTTAACACTCCTCCATGCAATGACTTCACCTCCCAAAGTAAACACATAGCGTGATGTAGACTTACTGTTGTCCCTATCTGATTAGAAATCTGAATCCGTGTAACCCACAGGGAGCAAATCGTCTGCTTGGTATACTAGCATACAATCGCTAGTCCTTCTCAAGTACTTTAATATATGCTTTACTGCAGTCTAATGTCCTTGTCCAGGGTTACTCTAATATCTGCTAACCATGCCCACGGCAAAACAGATATCAGGTCTCGTACATAGCATTGCATACATTAGGCTTCCTACGGCTGAAGCATAAGGAACTGCTCTCATGTCCTCTATCTCCTTTGATGTCTTCGGAGACATTTCTTTAGATAGAGCTACTCCATGCCTAAAAGGTAAGAAACCCTTTTTGGAATCTTGCATGCTAAAACGAGCAAGGATTGTATCTATATATGAAGCTTGTGACAGACACAACATTCTTTTCTTGTGATCCCTTATAACTTTGATCCCAAGAATGTGTGCACAATCTCCTAAGTCCTTCATATCAAATTGTTTGGACAACCATACCCTTACATCCGATAATACCTTGACATTGTTGCCAATTAACAAACTATCATCTACGTATAGTACAAGAAATACCACCACGTTTCCGTTACACTTTTTGTATACACAAGACTCATCCGGACACTGAATAAATCCATATGACTGGATTACTTCATTAAACCAGATGTTCCAAGACCTTGAAGCTTGCTTCAGTCCATAAATGGACCGATTGAGCTTGCACACTAGATGCTCTTTGCCTTTTTCAATAAACCCTTCTGGTTGCTTCATATGGATGTTCTCTTCAAGACTTCCATTAAGGAAAGCTGTCTTGACATCCATTTGCCAAATCTCATAATCCATATGAGCAGCAATGGATAAGAGTATCCGGATAGACTTAAGCATGGCTACCGGTGAAAAGGTCTCCTCATAATCGATTCCCTCTTTCTGAGTGTACCCTTTCGCAACAAGCCTAGCTTTGAAGGTTTCTACCTTCCCGTCTGTCCCTCTTTTCCTTTTGTAGATCCACTTGCATCCAACGGCTTTTACACCATCAGGTGGTTCTACAAGCTCCCAGACCTTATTAGAGTACATAGACTCTATTTCAGAATTCATTGCCTTTTGCCAAGATGCTGCATCTATATCTTGGAGTGCTTCGTCATATGTTCGGGGATCAGGTTCATGTTTACCCGGGATCAAGTCCGAAGACTCTCCCAAAAACATGAATCTTTCAGGCTGCCTTACAACCCTCCCACTACGACGAGGCACTGTCTGTGGTTGTGTATCATGTGTGACACGTGTTGCAGTCTCTTGTGGTACTTCATCTTGTACTATTGGTACTGAAGTAGACGTGTCCTCTCTAAGTTCTTCTAAAACAATTTTGCTACTGGACTTGTGATCCATTATATAGTCTTCTTCTAAAAACTGGGCATTGGTGCTAACAATGACCTTCTGGTCTTTAGGACTATAAAATAAACCACCTTTCGTTCCTCTGGGATACCCCACAAACACGTGAACTTCTGTACGAGATTCTAACTTATCAACATCTAGTTTCAGCACATGTGCTGGACTACCCCAAATCCAAATATGTCTTAGACTAGGCTTTCGCCCATTCCATATTCTGTGGGAGTAGAAGAAACTGATTTAGAAGGTACTAAGTTCAGAATGTACACTGCTGTTTCCAGAGCGTATCCCCAAAACGAATTTGGTAATTCTGAATAACTCATCATCAATCTAACCATTTCCATAAGAGTCATATTCCTTCGTTCTGCCACACCATTCTGTTGGGGTGTACCAGGTGCAGACAGTTGGGATTAAATCCCGGCCTCTGATAAGTAATTCCTAAACTCTCCTAAGAGGTATTCGCCACCACAATCAGACCGTAGTGTCTTGATACTTTTACCTAATCGTTTCTCCACATCAGCCTTGTACTCTTTGAACTTATCAAAGCATTCGGACTTGCGGCGCATTAGGTAAATGTATCCGTATCTTGAATAATCGTCTATAAAAGAGACAAAATATTTAAAACCTCCTCTTGCCTGGACAGGCATAGGACCACACAAATCAGAATGAACCAATTCTAACACTTCTTTGGCTCTATACCCCTTGGCCTTAAAAGGTCTCTTGGTCATTTTACCTTCCAAACAAGATTCACAAGTCGGAAAATTTTCCAACTCTAATGAACCCAGAAGTCCATCGGCTATAAGCCTCTGAATCCTACTTAAGTTAATATGACCAAGCCTTAGATGCCAAAGATATGTTTGGTTCATTTCCGAAGGTTCTTTTCTCTTATTTGAGTTAGAAGATGAGTTATAAATCTCCATGTTTTACTTTGTGGGAGAAATTGGATTTAAAGTATACAAATTGCCAACTAATGCACCAGAACAGATAATCACTTTATTTCTCTTAATAACTATATCGTTACTAAAAGAAACTGAATATCCATCTAAAAACAGTTTAGAAACTGAAATTAAATTCTTTCTAAAACTGGGTACATAAAGACAATTTCTTAAAACCAAATTTCTATTTCTATTAAAAGATAAGTAGACGTCTCCCACTGCAACAGCCGCCACCTTAGTAGCATTGCCCATGTAGACGGTAATCTCTCCTTCAGTTAGTCGTCGGGTTTCCTGGAACCCCTTTGTTGTTCTGATTCCTACGAGGACAGTCCACCTTCCAATGTCCTGACTGCTTGCAGATGAAGCACTTGCCCTTTGGCTTCTTCATTCCAGCTTTAGGTCCTGTACTCTGAGATTTATTCACTTTCTTTGCTGAACTAACTTGTTTCTTCTTCTTCTTTCCTTTTGGTTTAGAAGTAGAACCATTTTCAACATAGTGAATATGAGAATTGTGACGAAACAAACCTTCTGCTGCCTGAAGTTCTGTCAGTAGTTCCGCCAATGAATATACCCTTTTGTTCATATTGTAATTCAGGTGAAATTGCTCAAAACTTCTAGGTAGTGTTTGGAGGATCATATCGATCTGGGTTTCCCCATCAATTTCTCCTCCAAGGATCTGTATTTCGTTCAGATAAGCCATCATCTTTAGGATATGATCCCTCACAGGAGTACCCTCTTGCATGGTGGCTGTCATTATCTTTCTCATGGCTTCTTGTCTAGAAGCCCGATCCTGATGACCAAAGAGTTCCTTGAGATTGTTCATAATATCATAAGCTGTTGGTAAATCTTGATGTTGATGTTGCAATACATTTGACATTGAAGCCAAAATGTAACACCGCGTCATCTCATCTGCCTTTACCCATTTCCTATGATATTCAATCTCCTCTTGGGTAGATTCACCAGTGGGTGCATCAGGATAAGGCTCAGTCAGTACAAACTTATAGCTTTCAGCAATAAGAACAATGTCCAGGTTCCTTTTTCAATCTATGTAGTTAGGACCAGTAAGTCTATTCTGTTGTAGTATGATGGACAGTGGGTTGAAAGTCATCCTAAGAATCACAAATAACTTTTGGTCAGAACTTTAAATTTAGAATAATATTGATTCCTCAAATAATACTATTTTAAATTAACCAACACCTCAAAATACCGTGAATATTGTATGCCACGATAGTGTAGACGTATACAAATTTAGCATTTGTAAAAAGAAGGGTTTTAACCCATTAATTTTATTATCTTGTCAACCTAACTTTTTGACAAATAGAATTAATAGTTGGTATCCTTTGGTCACACAAATAATAGCAGTGACTCCGATGGTGAGGATACTATTAGATGTGCCTAAGTGTATACCATTACTTGATACTAAGTCCATTAATAAGATTGTGCCCCTTCCGATGGGGAAGATCACACGCTCTTAATTAATTTCCTATAGTCATCCTAAATGGAAGTTTGTTCTAATGATCCACAAACAAGCTCATCCGATATGGAGGAAGGCACTCAGAGCCAACGCGCAAGCTTGTTTGCATCACTTACAAACCAGTAATGGAGACCGTGGAATTTATTTAAAATCCCTCTCTCACTTAGTTATTTATAAATGAGGAATTTTAACTATGCTAGCCTACTAAACATGTATACTGACATACACACACAGCACAATATAAAAGCAATAAATAGAAAATCTAATTTTCAACTATTATGGCTTTTATCTATGGTTATCCTCCATGTGTTGTCATCCCAAGCTGCTGCCATATTTGGCCACCGCCACCGGGTCTTGCTGTCGCATCCATCTTGCTCCTTGTTCCGCTGCGCCTCTGGTCCTTAAAAGGTTCCACACCTTGCAAGATTCGATCCGCGACACAAATAGAATTTTATATTTTTCCGATCCTATATTCCTCGAGAAGGAATGTACATGTAAATTAGATCGAACATAAAATAAAATTTACATCCATCGATCCTATATTTCATAAAAGGAAAGTACATGTAACTAGATCAAAAATAAAATCCTAATAAAAACTAAATACAGCTCCTGTTGTATTTTATAATACAATCATGCACACATATATAAATGCCCTTGACATGTCCAAGGGTCCAATCACACACATAAAAAAAACTATAAGCCATAATAGTTGGATTCTGCATCCACAAAGTTAGCACATCCTACTATTAACCTGCCTAAATTATGTATGTCATGTGCATAATTAAACTAATACCAAAATACACAGAGACAAAACCCTATCTCTGATACCAATTGTTGGTTGCTACTCATAAAACCTAATGGTTCCACTGTACAAAAATTTTGTACAAAGGTCCGAACCTTTTCCTAGCTACCATGTGTTCTTTTAAATTAAACTTGGATCGCCTGCGGAACTTAACACGTTTGATCCAAAATTTAATCTATTTGTTCTTTTAGGTTTTGACTTGGATCTCCTACGAAACTTAACACGTTCGATCCAAATCACCTAAGTTATTAATTCCATTAAATATTAATTTCCATAATTGGTTCCCAATACTGACGTGGCGAGGCACATGGCCTTCTTGGATATGGGAGCAACCACCACCGACTAGACAAAACCTTTTAAGGAAAGCTAATATTTAATTTCCTAAAATAACTTTAGGTCAACCGAAAAGAACAATCAAATCACAAGAAAAAAAACAAACAAAAGAACACTACATCGAAAGCAAATTCGAAACACTAAAATCGTATGCCTCTTGTATTTGGTATTATTTCCTAAAATAACTAGTATGATGCGGAAAGGAAAAATACTAGTTATACCTTTTAGAAAAACCTCTTGATCTTCTACCGTATTCCTCTTCTAACCTTGGACGTTGTGTGGGCAACGATCTTCCGAGATGAGAAACCACCAAAGCACCTTCTTCTCCTCCTTGTAAGATTCGGCCAACTCAAGTGCACCTCCAAGGATGAAGAGAAAACACCACCAATGCTCCAAGGGATATAAGCTTTCTCTCTTTCTCCAAGCTTGTATCCGGCCATAACTTGATCTCCAAAAGGAAGAAGAGGTTCGGCCACAACAAGGAGAAGAAAAAGCTTGAAGGGGCCGGCCACACCAAGGAAGAAAAGAGGGAGAAGAATAATAGAAGTTGTGTCTATTGAAGGCACCCCAACCCTCTCTTTATATTCCTTAACTTTGGCAAATAAGGAAATTTAATTATAATAAAATTTCCTTAACTTTCCTTGACATGAATTAATTGGGAAGAATTAAATAAAATTTCCTCTTTATCCATACAATGGCCGACCACAATCAAAAAGACAAATTAGGAGAGTTTCAATCAACAAAGTAAAACTTCCTAATTTGTTTCCGGAAATTTTAAAAATAAAATTTCTCTTCAAAAATCCCTTCATGGTTGATAAAAAGAAATTTCTATAATTTTAATTTTTCAACATGTGAATAATTTTCAGAGAAAAAATAAAATATCTTTCCTATCTACAAATAAGGAAAGAGATCTAATCTCTTTTCTTAATCTTTTGTAGAAGAGATATTTTAATTTTAATTCTCTCTAATAAATTATATCTTCCACATAAGAAAAAATTAAAATTAAAATTCTTTTTAATTTCATTAGGGCTGGCCCCCTTTAGCTTGGGTTCAAGCTAGGGTCGGCCACCCATAAACCATGCTTAGGTTGGCCCTAGCTTGATCCCCAAGCTAGCTTGGCCGGCCCCCTTTAGGTGGGTATAGAAGGTGGGTATAGTACTCTATAATTAAGACGCTATGATAGGGACCGAGAGGAGGAATTGGTTTTGGTCTTCCGATAAAATTAAGCATCCCGTGTTCGCCCCGAACACACAACTTAATTTTATCAATAATAATTCATTCCACTAGAGAACTATTATTGAACTACCGCACCAATCCCAAATTACATTTTTGGGCTCCTTCTTATTATGAGTGTGTTAGTCTCCCTGTGTTTAAGATATCGAATGTCCACTGATTAAGTGAGTTACTGACAACTCATTTAATTAATATCTTAATCCAAGAATAGTACCACTCAATCTTATCGTCATGTCGGACTAAGTCCACCTGCAGGGTTTAACATGACAATCTTTATGAGCTCATCTTGGGGACATTATCAACCTAGATTACTAGGACACAGTTTCCTTCTATAATCAACAACACACATTATAAGTAATATCATTTCCCAACTTATCGAGCTTATTAATTTATCGAACTAAATCTCACTCATTGATAAATTAAAGAAATAAATATCAAATATATGTGTTTGTTATTATATTAGGACTAAGAGTACACACTTTCATAATAACTGAGGTCTTTGTTCCTTTATAAAGTCAGTATAAAAGAAACGACCTCTAATGGTCCTACTCAATACACTCTAAGTGTACTAGTGTAATTATATAGTCAAGATAAACTTATACCTAATTACACTACGACCTTCCAATGGTTTGTTCCTTTCCATTTTGGTCGTGAGCTACTGTTTATAATTTATAAGGTACTGATAACATCCTCTTCTATATGTGGCACCACATACTATGTTATCTACAATATAAATTAATTGAACAACTACAACTAAATGTAGATAATTTGACCAAATGTGATTCTTTATTCAAAATAAATGTTTACAAAAGCTTAGGCTTTCAGTATACATTCCAACAATATTCTCCATCTGATGGCTCACCTTTGTCGGATCCTAGTTTGTACAAAACTATTGTTGGAAACTTGGTTTTTCTCATTGTGACTCGTCTAGATATTGCGTATGTTGTTCATGTGGTTAGTCAATTTATCTCTGCACCAACTACAGCTCATTGGGTTGCCATTCTTCGTATTCTCAGGTATCTTCGGGGCACTCAATTTCAAAGCCTTTTTCCTTCTACTTCATCTCTTGAACAGCGTGCATACTCTGATGCTGATTGGACTGGTGATCCTACGGATCGTAAATCTACCACTGGTTTCTACGTTTTTCTTTGTGATTCCCTCATTTTGGAAGAGTAAGAAGCAAGATGTTATTTCTAGATCTTCCATAGAAGCTGAGTATCGTGATATGACCTCAACTACTTGTGAGATAGTTTGATTATGTTGGTTGCTTGCAGATATGGTTGTGCTTTTCTTGGTTGCGTTGGTTGCTTGAGTATCTCTCTTCATCAACCTACTCTGTTATATTATGATAATCAAAGTGTTATTCAAATTACACGTAATTCAGTTTTTTATGAGCGGACAAAACATATTGAAATTGATTGTCACATTACTCGTTATCATCTTTAAATTAGCGCCATCACATTGTCTTTTGTTCCTTCAAAGCTACAGATTGATGATATGTTTACTAAGTCACATTCTGCTTCACTTTTTTCGTTTCTTATCTGACCAACTGTCAATGCTTCTAGCTATAGCATCGTGAGTTTGAGGGAGGATGTTAGATTATATATATTTATTTGTTTATAGCTTTTAGGGCAATTTGATCTTTTTCCTCTTATATTTAAAGTTTAAGGTTTCTTAACTGAACTATATAAGATCTTATACTTTATATTTCTAAACATCAATTTTGGATTCAATAATATGACTAATTTTTTTTTTTCTTAATTTCTACGATATATAATTTCATTTACTAAATATTTTATATCTAGTTTCCATTATGTGCATTAATGGAAGTTTCAGATTTAAAGGGCGGACTAGGGAGATTCATCCAAATTCATAGATAAATTAATAGATCATATAAGTCTCCTCTTTACCAAGAGCAACATCATGCTACCTTATATTAGATAAAGCTCTAAGCTCTAGATTAAGCATTCAAACTCCCAAAACCTTAGTGATATTAATTGTTTCCTAGCATGCGGCTCACTAGCTTGTCTTCAATAGTGAAACAAGGATGTCTATTTCAACATCATCAACCATTATAAATCGGTACGTGGACATTTTGACTCGCCGATCATTGTTATTCAATAGAGCATCAATGGATCCAAGCCCATATATCTTTATTGCAACTCAAAACAATCTATGAATATGGTCAAAAGGATTCTAAATCCTTTTAGCAAAAAACGAATACCATTTTTCATGGAGTTGAAATTTATTAATCAAGAAGTCCTAAAGATCACTAACACCAAAAAAAATCAAGCCCACTCATTTATATACATCTTCTTGGAGCAACCTCCAAGAGGATGTATAACACTATATTGAAGGCTCCTATCCCAACCATCTACTTGTGGATAGACATTACACAAAGATCTTTCTTAGGTTCCATCATCTCTATGCAAGTATTAATTAGTCCTCATGTTTACATGACTTGACAATGCTCATAAACATTGAAGAACTTGGGAGCCAATTTCTTTTTCCACACAATCACGTTCATAATTTCTTTCATTATACTTCGATGAGGTTGACTCATCGGATAGCTCTTACCTCTACCTTGAACATTCAAGTTTCACTAGACATCCTCCTTGTGTGTTGCTTTCATTTCCTAGACATAGGTTGTTTGATGATCATCATTTTTTTTCCATGTTCTCTAATTCTTAAGTAAGATGCTCTATCATTTATTACATAATATTTTTATTAAATTATAAATTTGAATATATAGATGTACTTAATTATAAAGTCATTGGAATTTACCTATGCCTTTAAAGTGATAAAACAACTTTAAAATTATCATATAGTAGATTTATCCAAAACTATTATATGATAATTTTATTAATTAATTGTTAAATTTGAATAGATAGAAGCTATTGGTGTCCACTTTTACTTTTAAAGTGATTAATGGTATAAAAAAATTTTAGAAAAAACTATTCATAATTTTGGCACTGATACATAATTTTATTTTTATTAAATGTTAAATCTAAATATAAATAGAAGCATTTCAAGAGACTGTTAAAGTTAAAGTGTTGACCATCAATATAAGGAAGTTGGATCATCACTCTTCCATCATGCATGCAATTGAATCAAAGAGTCACCTTGATAAGCTAAATGGTTACTTAGCATTTAAGCTTACTTACCCTCTAAGTTTAGCATTTAAGCTTACTTACCCTCTAAGTTTCTTTCAAGTCTATATAATGGCTTTGTAATCAAAAGTTTAGTATATAGAAAACAAAATATCTCTTTCTCCTCAAGAGTTCTACCAAAATTCTTCAATAGTTGGTATCAGAGCCTTCAGGTTCTACCAATCCAAATCCATGGCTAGCTCGAGCTTAACAAACATCAATCATCTCATCCCAGAGTTTAATGGCGAAGACTATGATTTCTGGTACGTAAAGATGAAGACCATCTTTCGATCTCTTAACCAATGGGAGATTGTGGAGAATGGAGTGCAAGAGCCCGAGGAAACCACTGCCCTCAACGAAGTCGGTCTGAAGAAATTAGAGAAGTCTCGACAAGCCGACGCAAGTGCTCTCTCAATCCTTCAAAGAGCAGTCACTAAGGCTATATTTCCCAGAATCATGCGTGCCGACACTGCTAAAGAAGCATGGGAGATCTTGCAGAGCGAATTTCAAGGAGATGTGAAAGTGAGAGCGATTAAGCTCCAATCACTACTCAAGGAATTCGAAAATGCCAAGATGCAGGAGAAAGAAACGCTCATGGAATTCTCAACCAGAATCTTTGATTTGGTCAACATAATGAAATCTCATGGTGAAGATATTACAGATCAGAGACTGGTACGAAAGATTCTCATCTGTCTTCCTGAGAAATATGATCCCATTGTTGCCGTCATTGAAGAAACAAAGGACCTAACAACACTCACAGTTCAAGAAGTGATGGCGTCCCTAAAATCGTTCGAGCAAAGATTGTCCAGACATTCTGAAAAGCCAATAGAGGGTGCATTCCAATCAAAGCTCAAAATTGGTAACAACAAACGAGAGGGCCAATCACGAGGTGGATGGAAATCAAGAGGACGAGGTGGACGTAACTCAAAAGGAAGAGGTAAAGATAACTCATCGAATTGCAGCAACTGCAATAAGCCAAATCACTCCGAGAAGGACTGTTGGTTCAAAGGCCAATCGAGATGCAAAATATGCAATCGATTTGGTCACCTCGCCAAAGATTGCCGAAGTAGGAACTCTTATCAGGCAAATCAGGTTGGAGAAAATCAAACAGCTGAGGAGACACATGGAACATTCTATGTATGTCACACAGCCACCAACAAGGAGCAAGGAAAATGGTTGCTAGACAGCGGATGTAGCAACCATATGACGCCGATCTCAGAAATTTTCTCTGAGATCGACAATAGCATCAATGCTCCTGTTCAGTTTGGAAACGGAGAGCAAACAAAGTCAAAAGGACTTGGGAGAATCGCCATCGAGACGAAGGAAGGCCCGAGCTGCATCAACAATGTCTTGTGTGTGCCGAGCTTGAGTCAAAATTTACTCAGCCTTGGACAATTGGTGGAAAATGGGTACAAGCTCTGCTTCGATAACAATGAATGTGTTATATTTGACAGGAGAGATAAGTCAAAGGTGTTCACAAAGATCAAAATGGTCAATCGAAGCTTCGCTCTCAACATCAATTATGCCGATCTAAAAGCTCATCGAGCTTCTACCTCAGACTACCTGACATCAACCTTATGGCATCGACGACTTGGTCATCTTAATTTTCAAAGCCTCAAAGAATTATCTGGCAAGAGTATGGTGCAAGGACTTCCTCAAATAGAAGGAAAGCAACATATATGCGAAGGATGCGCGTTTGGAAAGCAACATCGACTTCCTTTCCCAAAAGGAGTATCATGGAGAGCTAAAGAAAAGTTGGAACTTATCCACACCGACGTCTGCGGACCGATGGACACCCTTTCTCATGCTCAGAATAGGTATTTCATTCTTTTCATCGATGATCACACTCGCATGACTTGGGTCTATTTCATGAGACAAAAGTCCGAAGTATTTACGATATTCAAAAAGTTCAAGAGTCTCGTCGAAAAACAAAGTGGATGCTTCATCAAAACCCTACGAAGTGATAGGGGCAAGGAATACACTTCCAAGGAGTTCCACAAGTTTTGTGAAGATGAAGGAGTAGAAAGACAACTAACGGTTAGGTACACCCCTCAACAAAATGGTGTTACCGAGAGGAAAAATCAGACGATCGTTGAAATGGCAAAATCAATGATACACGAGAAAGGTTTACCCAAAACCTTCTGGGCTGAAGCAGTTTACACTGCCGTTTACCTATCCAATCGATGTCCAACCACGGCCATACCAAACAAGACTCCGTTTGAAGCATGGAGTGGTAGAAAACCATCAGTGAACCATCTCAAGGTATTCGGAAGCATATGCTACTCTCAAATTCCAAAAGTGAAACGAAGTAAACTTGACGAATCTAGCGAAAGATGTATTTTTGTCGGCTACAGCACCATGAGCAAAGGCTATAGACTGTTTAGCCTAAAAGAAAGTCAAGTTATCATCAGCCGAGATGTTCAAGTTGATGAAAATGCTTCATGGAATTGGGAAGAAAACAAAGTCGAGACGAAAGACGTTCTAATCATCACTGACAAAGAAGACC